>NC_046158.1:46401448-46762698 GCF_011064425.1 Rattus rattus | reverse complement strand
AGAGAGCGAGTTTCGATGTGCTGATCAGCAATGCATCCCCTCTCGATGGGTCTGTGACCAAGAAAATGACTGTGGAGACAACTCGGATGAACGGGACTGTGGTAACTATCAGGGCATACAGAATCTTCCACTGTGACAGTGTAGGGACAGTGTTGATGAGGAATTTTAGTGACATAAGTGATTTTTGTAGTGTTAAAGTTCTACCTAACATGCTCTCTTCTGCACTTTCTGTTCTTTACGTTTAACTTACAACGGTCCGATTATAGTGATAGGAAAATAAGAAGGGTGTCTGAGACCCTGGGGTAGAGGACAGAGTATTATGACATTCAATTTGGATTAAATGGTGGGTGTGGGTGAAATCATGGAACCTTGAAAATTAGAGAATTATTATTTCTGAGGAGGGATTTAAGAGCCGAGGTTACCCAACAGGGCAATAGGAGTTTTCCATATGCTGAGTAGAGAAATTGAATTTCGAGTTTGTCTCTTTTACTGGCAGCCGTGCGAGTTCACTGAGAGTCAGACATGGGGTGTGGGTAGGAAAGGAGCTATCGTCTCTGCGCTCTGTGCGCCCAGTTCTGTGAGCTCTTCCGAGAATCACGATCTTTTCTCTTCAGAGATGAAGACCTGCCATCCTGAACATTTTCAGTGTACGAGCGGACATTGTGTGCCCAAGGCATTGGCCTGCGATGGGAGGGCAGACTGTCTGGACGCGTCTGACGAATCTGCTTGTCGTAAGTACCTGCTCGTGGGAGGCTCTGTGCATCTCAGTGCACACGAAGGGCAGGTCAGACACAGCCCGCTTCTTAGTTGAAAAGCATAAGTGTGTTCTCTTGAGCCTTCTCGTGACGCTCAGTTTGCCTGGGTCATTATTTCCCAGTGGACCTGGTTGTTTGCAGTGGCCATTCAGTAGTTATTCACAATAGATGGCTGACCATGCAGCTGCCACCTCCTGAAGTTCAGAGAGACATTCAAAGATGATGGGGAGAGGCAGGTTCGATACTGTGGCACTTGGCCAGAGAGACACAGTATGGTCTTCCTTCTAGAATGATTTGTGTCACTGAAAACTGGGTTTCTTAAGACATTAACATCCCTGTCTCTTTTGGTTTTCTGAGACGGGGTTTCTCTGTGTAACTGTGTCTGTCCTGGAACTAACTCTTCAGCCCTGCTGGTCTTGAACTCACAGAGATCCATCTCCCTCTGCCTCCTGAGTAGTAGTATTAAGTGTGTGACACTACACCCCACTGAAGACATAGCCCTTTTTAATCTTAAGATAAGCCACAGCGATGCCAAGAAGTGCATGCTGACAGGAGTCTCCTGAGAGGCTCTGCCAGAGCATGACAAATACAGAGGTGGATGCTTGCAGCCAACCATTGAACTGAGAACGGGGTCCCCAATGGAGGAGTTAGAGGAAGGACTGAAGGAACCGAAGGGGCTTGCAACCCCTTAAGAACAACAATACCAACCAACCAGGGCTCCCAGGGACTACACCACTACCCAAAGAGTACACATGGACAGACCCATGGCTCCAGCTGCATATGTAGCAGAGGATGCCCTTGTTGGGCATCAATGGGAGGAGAGGCCCTTGGTCCTGTCAAGGCTCATCGCCCCAGTGTAGGGGAATGCCAGGGCTAGGAGGTGGGAAAGTGTGGGTGGGTGGGTGGAGGAACACCCTCATAGAAGCAGGGAAAGAGGAATGGGATAGTTGAGTTCCAGAGGGGAAACTGGGAAAGGGGATAACATTTGAAATGTCAATAAAGAAAATATCCAAGAAAAGAAAAGAAAAGGAAAGAAAAGAAAAGAAAAGAAAAGGAAACATAAGCCTTGGCAACAGGGGAATGAATAAGGAGTCACAATAGCAAGTGTTGAAGGAGCCCGGCTTCAGGTTACAGATGAGGAATGGAACCTGGGATCTCTGGAAGAGCAGCAAGGACTCTTACTCTCTGAGCCATCTCTCCAGCTCCCGATTAACCACTTTTTAAAATCTCCAGAGCTTTTTGGATTCGTCCCCGGTTAAGAACTATTGGTTTTCACAAAGTGGAGAAAACTGAATACGTCTCCCTCATTAGTTTTTTTGTGTGTGTCCCCTCCTTACCAACAGCTACTCGATTTCCCAACGGCACCTACTGCCCAGCCGCCATGTTCGAATGTAAAAACCACGTGTGCATCCAGTCGTTTTGGATATGTGATGGGGAAAATGACTGTGTCGACGGTTCTGACGAGGAGATCCACCTGTGCTGTAAGAGGGCGAGGGGACGGGCAGAGCGGACATTGCCTTGGTTGGCCACACCACACTCAGCGGCGGGAGGGCGTGAAGGGCAGATGTGTAAATTTGAGGCCTGGTTAACGAGCAATCAGTCCTGGTGATTTCATTTGGGCTTCTTGCTTCGGTCATCCAGCTGGAGCCTGAGGGCGATAACAGCCAAGTTTTAACCACGTGGGCTGTAGCAAACGTGGAAACCGGAAGTGCACACATACATATGAGTACAGGTTCTGAGGTTAAAGTGTGAGGAGGGGAAGGGATAAATTATAGCTCTTCTGCTCCATCCTTGAAGTACCCTCCCCTTGTCCCCTTGTCCCCTTGTAGAAAACCTGAAGACTTGATTCTTGAAACCCCTTCCCTGGATATAATAATTCAAGGCCATTCATTATAGATACTTTGTTAAACATGAGTGGCTTGTTTGTGGTGTGGACAGGCCAGAGTCATACCACATGTTCTGGCTTGGGTTAGGCCTACGGAGGCAGAATCTGTAAGGATGGGGCTTTTTATAAGATTAAAAGGGAATATGTGTGTGGGTGTTTGGTCTGCAAGTATGTCTGTAGAAAGCACCGTACAGTGCTAACTGAAGAGGCCGGAAGAGGGCTTCAGATCTCCTGGGACTGGGGTTACAGATGTTGTGAGCTTCCATGTAGATGTTAGGAATAGAGCCCGGGTGGTCTGGAGGGGCAGCAAGTACTCCTAATCTCTGAGCCATCTCCCCACCTCCCCATGACCACCTTTTAAAAGCTCCAGAGCTTTCTGGATTCGTCCCTGGTTGAGAAATATTGATTTTCACAAAGTGAATGAGACCGCAGATGTTTTGGGTCACTGGTGAGAAGCTAGTGTAATGATTCTCACAGGTATCACCAGGGGGAAGTATAAGAAATGCACATTTGCAAGCTTGGCTGGGCTCAGATGGCCCTGGAACCTGTCCAGGAAGAAACCTGTCCAGCGATTCAGAGGCAAGCTGTAGTTTCAGAAGGGACCCAGGGACATTTCTGCCTGAAATCTTCTGATGGGTTGAGCGAAGCAGCTATAATTCAATAATGCTTCCAGAGTCCTGTAACTCTCGTTCTCTCCCTGCACCCTCCTACTCACTTTCCGTGCAGAGATGCGATTACTAGGAGTGATGTCAGAGTACCTCCTTCAGTGACTTGTATTTTCACAATGGCCTCCAGTGCGGCCTGGCCTCATCTTCGCTGTTAACAACTACCTCTGCTTCCAATTTTGTTTTTAACTTTGTGACTTAAAACTTCAGAAGCACTTAGGAAGTTTTTTCTTTCTGTAAGGCAAAACTGTCATAGCTAATAAAATTAAATGTTGGAGAGGCAAGGACACAACACACACACACACACACACACACACACACACACACACACACACACACACACACGCCATTCCCCATACTCACACAAATGTTCAGCATTCTCTCCTAATATCTGCACCAGCCATTTACAGCATATAATTCAAATAGTAGTTTCCCTAACAGTACTTTCAAGAATCAGCGCTGGGGGTTGACTCTGCCTTTCCTCTAAAGGATCCTTATTACAAGGATCATCTTTTGATTGCTATCTTTGGATAGTCAGAAAACCAAATAGCACAAGTCCTCCATTTAGAAGAAAAACACAGATTTATGTGTCAGTCACTGAATTTTGTGTATGAGTGTCTCAGTTTCTTTCTTTCCTTCTTTCTCCTTCCTTCCTTCCTTCCTTCCTTCCTTTCTCCCTCCTTCCTTCCCTCCTTCCCTCCTTCCTTCCTTCTTCCTTCCTTCCTTCCTTCCTTTCTCTCTTTTGCTGTGGCGAAAAAGAAACTTGAAGATAGCTTCAGGTTCCGGTCCATGATGGCAGGGGAGTCACAGCAGCAAGAGCTTGAAGTAATTGGCCGCACGATCCCGGAGCCATAAGCAGACAGCAATGACGGTGTGCATGCCAGTACTCACTCTCCCGCTCACACAGCACATTAACACTAACAGGAGTTCACCGACACGTCGGTACATGCAGAGAGGACTGTGTCCCCAGTACCTGGGTGTGACCCTTTGCTCTTCCTAGCTGCACAAGTATTGCTAGACAGGATGAAATGAAGATTTTGCGCTGTAGATATTTAACGATCACAATCAGAAGGGCAGACCGTGGTCTCCTGGCCGCTAGGATAAGGGCTCTTTTGTTTTCCGGGTGGCTTTTCCAACTTCATGACTGAGATCTTTATAGAGCTTCAACCTACCACCTTTTTCCCTGATTCATCTTTTTCCCTTGTAAATCCTTTTCTGACTTGCCTCACTGTGTTGATGTGTGTGTGTGTGTGTGTGTGTGTGTGTGTGTGTGTGTGTGTGTGTGTGTGTGTGTGTGACTTCTACTTTTAACTTGCAGTTTCGTTTTTCGTTTTCCAGTCAACATTCCGTGTGAATCACCACAGCGATTCCGGTGTGACAACAGCCGCTGTGTTTATGGCCATCAGCTGTGCAATGGTGTGGATGACTGCGGAGATGGAAGTGACGAGAAAGAAGAGCACTGTAAGTAGGGTGGGAAAAGGGGAAGACAGAAACCAGGGTCCTCGGCTGTTCGTGAGCTGTTTCTCCGGGGCTTCTCATCGTCCTGGAGTGGTGGGTCACAGACAGCGTGAATGCACACATTGCTCACACGCCACATCCTTCCTCTCTCACCCCGAGTGCCCAATCTTTGCTTAAGCACTTAAATAAGCTGCTTTCCTGTTTCTTGTGAGAGAAAAATGAGAGAAAAGACTAAGTGCTGCTTGAGTCACACTCCACGAGGTTAAGGATAATTTGTTGTCAAAGACGAGGACTCCACAACCGACAGTTGATAATTGCTAATCTGGCTTGTGGACGTTTATTTCTTCCCGTGCTCAGCTGAAAAGATCACGTGAAGTAAGGTGCCACCGTGTTAGCATAGCTCACCTGGTATCCTTCCTGGATATGGAAATTCATATGTATTATCCAATAGATAACCAAAAGATAATCCATATGTATTATCTTTTAAAAGTCTATTGTTTGGCTATTTTATGTGTTTGGGTGTCTTGTCTGCATGTATGTCTACCTCTCATGCATGCCTGGTGCCCAACCCAAGACTGGAAGATTGTGTCAGATCACCTAGACCTGGAGTTAGAGACAGTTGTGAGCTGCTTTGCGGGTGCTGAGAATTGAAAACAGGTTCTCCAGGAGAGTGTCCAGTGCTCCTAACCACTGATCCATCTCTCCGTCCTTAGCGGATTAAAGAGAGAAGCTTGAAACTGGCTGTATTTCACATTGAAGTATTGGGAATAGTTGTACTTCTGTTTATAAGTTACTCTGTTGAGAGAGTTGATCAGTCTTTTGCTTAGAAGGAGACCACTGAGCAAATGGGGACAAGTAGCTAGTTTTAGTTATGTTTCCTGTCCCCAATAAAAGCACGATAGAAATTTTATTTCATTCTACGTGCAATGAATGGATTAGACTCTTTGCGATCACCAGTAACAGTTGAGGGCTAGGATGACATGGGAAAAGCCTGAGTTTTACTGGAGTCAATACTTAACAGCACCTTGGCACTCTCTAAGGCATAGAGGCATCAGACATAAGTGGTATATTCAGCCTGTGCAGATATTGTGAAGGCCCCTCTTGGATCAGAAGGGATCTGGTTAGGTCGGGATAACTCTACAAGGACCATCTATGCCTCCTGTGCTTCCCAGATGATAGCCCTCCTCTTTAGCCCTAGTGTCTTGTTTGCTTTCCTCCCCATATGATGTGCTATGTGGACCATGCCCTCCTAAAGGATGTACAGCTGTCTAATGTCACTTGTAGTAGGTTGGAGCCCAAGCCTCCTTTCAAGAAAGGAAAGATTTTGGTTAATGATGCACAGTACAACACAGTGTACTGCGTCTTAACCTCTGTAAACTGTGAATGCGTCGAGACCATTACTTTTAAAGATAACTGTATTTAATATGACAAATTCAACAGTTTGGTATTCTGCTGCTACTAAAGCTATAACGGGCTATCAGAATTCTATTGGCAGAATACATCCGCTTTTGAGAGTGTGTTTTTGAACAAGAAACAGAAAAGAAACAACACGTAGTCTGGGTAACATTTTTGTATTCCTAGCCATATGTTAATGAGCTGATGAGTGTATTTTCTGTTCGAAGCACTATGAATTAGCTTCTCTCACTCACCAATTTGAGGGATTATCTTTAAAATCATTGTTTTTAAGATGTCAATTCTTGAATTTCTTTCTTGCTCTTTTTTTAAAAAAGATTTATTTATTTTGTATGTGAGTACACTGTAGCTGTCTTCAGACACACCAGAAGAGGGCATCAGATCTCATTACAGATGGTTGTGAGCCACCATGTGGTTGCTGGGATTTGAACTCAGGACCTCTGGAAGAGCAGTGGTGCTCTTCACCGCTGAGCCATCTCTCCAGCCCCTTTCCTTGTCTATTCGATGTCATTGTTCTGGATCCATTCTTCCCACTGTCAAAATAGCACACATTAGAAAACCATATACAGGTTATAGTCTTCCTGAATCATATTTTAATTCACACTTAAATTTCATGATGAATCAAAGGGTTCTGGTCTTGGCATATTCAGCCACACACTTCTCTCAGGGACCTAGAAGGAATATGAGCTGTTTGCCTCTGCTCAGTTCTAAAGCAGACAACCTCACTGAATGGCGTTCCCCTGAGAAACCTCTTTTATCTGTCTCCTTATTTTCTCACACACCTTTGTAACACTTCACAGCCACTTCTGAGTTAGGGGGAAGAAGGACATTTCGTTGAACCTTGGTGTCCCTTGGCCTGTGTTGTGTATCTTAGAGCCTTTTAACCTACAAATTCTTCCTACCTGGGGTTCCCGTGTGGTTAGCTTGTCCCATACTGCAAAGGTTTTTACCCTTATTTTCTTGTATATCTGTTAATATAACAACCAGTTCTTCACTGACCATCCGTCTTTCTTAAACACCTTTGCTGAGTAAGGACAGGCTGGGCACACTGACACACTCTTTTCTAACCTCTTTCCCTAGACTCTCAAGTGCTGTAAGTAAGCACATGATCTGCCTTCTCTCTCCACCCACTGCACTGCCATTGTATATAACCTTGATCTCCCTACTGTTAAGCCGATGCCAAATATTTTCAGTTCTTGATTTAGAAAGATCCTACTTCTCTCATGGCTCTGTATTACTCAGAGTAATTGATTTTGCAGCAAACCAACAAATCTCTGAGTCTTAACACAACAAAGAGTTCTTTCTTGTGTGTATAAAGGACCATGCAGCTTGCCCGGCATCCATCTTGGAGCTAGTCACCTGACATACCTGACTGCCAAGGTTCCAACCCCAGTGTAGGAGACAGTGTGAAGGCACATGGGCTTTGAATTGCTTTAGTCCAAGGGTGACATATGTCACTTCCAATTCACAGCCCAATGGCTAGAACTCATCACTTGGTCTCAATCTAGCTGCAAGGGAGCCCAGGAAAAATGGGGGAAGCATGCATTTATCTGTGAATGGACAAGTGAAGCAGTCTGTTTCAGTGAGGAAAAGTTCTGACTTTGCCTTGTTCTTAAATTGCAGGTAGAAAACCAACCCACAAACCTTGCACAGACACTGAATATAAGTGTAGCAATGGGAACTGCATTTCGCAGCACTACGTGTGTGATAATGTGAATGACTGCGGAGACCTTTCTGATGAAACTGGTTGCAGTAAGTAAACACTTAGTTTTATATTTCACTATGGTAAAATAACCAGACAGGCTCTCAAATGGCCAGATGGACCTCAAACACTGTGTAGTCAAGGATCACCTACAAGTTTGGATTCTCCCACCTCTAGTTCCAAGTGCTAGGATTAGAGGCTTGTACCATCATGTGTGGCTCCTTCTTTTAAGTAGAAGAAAGGGTTGGAAGTGGTTAGTATAATCAAAGGATGGATTTGGTTCACTTGGAACTGTTGAGGTCATATTAGTTCACTCCTTTGACATCCCTTCATAACTCACACGCACACAATTTAATTGTTACTGCCCCACTGGGTGGCTGGTATTGTCCATCTCTGTACTGATGCTCAAGAAGTTTAAGTCCCTTGCTGAGGAGCAAAGAGAATAACAGAAGCAGAAATTAAGCGTCTATGGGACTCCAGGCAAGGAGAGTGGCCTCTGGTGCCTTCAGGCAGCTGCTGTGTTATTTTTGACACAGTCTAACCTCTTTCAGTCAGTCAACTAGCTATTGTGTGTATGCGTACTCAAGCATGCCATAGTGTGTGTACATCAGAGTAAAATTGTACAGTATGTTTTTTTCCATAGGATCCAGACATGGAACACAGGCTGTCCCAGTGGCCTCTGTGGGAGCTATTTAAACCCTGAGAGCCTGAAACTGGTTCTTTAGCTCCGTGTGTTTTCAACTTCTTGGGTATTACATGGGTCCCTCCTGAATTGTCCATCTCCCCCCCAACCCCAACCATACCCTGAGGCATCCAGAAGACTTTTTGATAGTTACTAATGACCACACTGAGTTGGCTTGCCACTAATCTCACCCTTTCAGAGGGACTTGGAGCGCTTGTTAAAATAAAGCGACTTGATTAAGTTTTTGATAGAATTGGGGAAGCCAGGTGGCAGATTTTGACAGAGAGACTGATATGTAAACATCTTCAGAAGGCTAGCGAATTTCCAAGTTTGACTTATGCTAAACGAGACCTCCTCTTGTTGCCTGTGCCTGTGTTTAGGGCAATACCTTCTATTCAAGTGGAATTTCACTGAAAGTTGGTTTAGTTAAAGGAAATAAGCAGTATCGCATTAAATTCTTTTTAGATGTGACATGGAATTCAGATATCGACTTGTCATTCGTTTGACATGGGTATAGAATTCTTTCATCTTTCTTTCTTTTTCTTCCTCTTTTTTATTTCAAAACAGGGTCTCGCTGTGTAACCCTGGCTGTCCTGGAACTCACTATGTAGACTATAGTGTCTTTGAACTCATGGAGATCCACCTGCCTCTCCTTCCCACATGCTGGGATTAAAGGCGAGCTCCACTAGGTGTAGAATTATTTATGATGCCAGTGCTCGGGGTCCCCCAGGCCCCTTACCTTTTTGTCTTCTTTCCTCTTGGTTCCTCACTACTTCCTCTTCTCTTCCTCTCTTTACATTCTGTGTCACTGTTGAAGTCAAGATAGGAGTTTTAAAAAATTAAGATGTAGATCATGATGTTTGGAAAACACAGAGAGAAATCATTGCTTATGCATCACATGCATGTGACATGTGCATCGCCTGAGCGTGAGTGTGGGTAGAGCCCCCAGACCTGTCAATTACTACATTTTCAGTCATGGGAAGACATGCACATTTTCCTAGCACTATTTGATTATAGAGGAAATAACTCGAAGTCAGGCTGCAGATAGAATTTCTGTGATTGTAAAGGTAAAGTAACTTGCTATTTCTGTGACATTTTTATTCCTTTTCTTTAATAAACTGGAAGCTAGACCGGCTGTCTTATAAACAGAGATCCATATGCTTATGTTTGTAGAAGCTGGTTGCTAGGCAACTGCTCTGACACAAAACTGCACGCCCAGCCTTAATGTCACTGTTCCGTGGACCAGGGTGAGGGCTAGATGCTCCTGGTCTTCAGATGAAAGAAGTTGTGTGGAAATCTTCCATCCCAAATGCTGTGCTAGCTCTGCTCTTGTTAAGGCCTCTTACCTTGAAGGAATAATGATTCAGTCAAAGGAGCGCTTTCTGTATTCTGGATCTCTAAATTACGGTTGGACTTCAGAGATGAGAGAGGACTGCACAGTCCAGTGGTAGAGTCGTGAGAACGGTTCGCTGTAGAGATACTATGGCATTGTAGAGAGAATCACAAGCTTGCCAACCTGTGCAAAGCAGAAAAATTCCCAGAGACACCCAAAACGCTGAAACTGTCCCACGAAGAACTAGGAAACTTGGAAAGGTGTATTTATTTTGCAATATATAGTTATTGGCAGCTCAGACGTCTAAGCTTTCACGGCTGTAATTGTAAAGTGGGCAGTGGTCAACTGAGTGGTATTCTCCTACTCTTGAAACTCATTGTTTTTAGTCTATCCTAAATCTGTAAATGAATACCTTCATTACACCATAAGGAATCCTGCGATGCGGTTAGGAAGACAGAAATAGAAGCCTCCTTTCATCTGAATCAGGAGAGTCCGCATTTTCTTTAGCTGAAATAATTATAAGCCGGTAGCCAAAACACATTTCATTTGAAAGGTAGATGAGGCTTGACTCCTGAGGCCAACACAGCTCACCACTCCCTCATTCAGCTTCTCCGCATGACCTAAGATTGGGAGTAGGTGACAGAGGATGAAAGAAAGCTGACAGTGACAGGAATGGGTGACTTGTAGAGATTGCCAGGGACAAGATCAACAGGCAAGGATGAGAAAAGGGATTTTGGACAGAATCCATGCTGTGAGGAATCTATCCTGGATAATCTAGACCTCAGAAAATTAAGGATAAGAATGGCCTTTTAGCAGGCTCCAACACTATCTTTTGCTTATTATAAAGACAATAAAGTCTAGAGATGTTAATAATAAGTAGAGACTGGGTGTAGCTCAATATTCATGTCGCAGAGTGGCATGCATGTTTAGCATGTGCAAAGGCCTAAGGTTGAAGACTCAAGCACCAGAAGAAACGAATTTATCTAAATCTCATAACCAATAAAGCTTTACTCCATTTTGTATGTTATTTTCTACAATTGATACACTATTTTAAACAATGTTGCAGTCTTTTTCCGTTTGTTTTTAGATATTTCCCATAGCAAAGTATCATTTGAAGCCTCAGATCTTCATAACAACCCATAATATAAATAATCAAAACTCATCGTTTTTGAGATATATGCTTCCTTTTATATTTTAACATGTCTCAAAATGAAGTACCTTTTACAAATTATAACGTGTCATAGTGCAAGTTATCATTTTCTGTATCACTAATGGTGTATCAGTGGTAACTTAGAGATTTAAGACAGCACAGTGTATCTTATTTCTTCCTTACTATTGAAAATATAATTATGCTCTTTTTAAAAACCTGTCAGTGCTATAATCCTTAAATACAAATCTTAGCGCATCCTTTTATCCCTCCCTAGGGGAAATTCATTAGTAGAGCAGCAGTAAAAAGATATGAATATATTATTTTTATTGATTATCTTCTGTGTTGCTGGTAATGGAACTCGGGGCCTTCTGCATGCTGGGTAATCCTTAATCACTAAGCTACAATGGCAGCCAATCAGGGGTATCATTAAAGTAGTATAAGATGAATGTATATTATAAAATTCCTGTTATATATACTAATTAAAGGCTTTATATATGAACTAGACAAATTCCTAGGCAGACACAAACACTAAACTGTATCAAAAAATATAAAAGGAAACCTGAACAAACTTGTTTAGTGATGTGTAGTTGTTGAGAGTTCAGATTCAGTCTTTGTAATAAGCATCTTGTGTGTGTTTTTAAGTGTATCTTACTTACTAAACCTCGATAAACACTTTCGATGAATTGGCTAATACTAGGCAAAATTATAATCTTATAACTAATTTTGTTCTAACCCCCCCGTCTGTGTATGTGTGTGTGTGTGTGCACTCGCGCACATGCACACGCGTAAATATACTTACTGTCTGTCTACCTAATTGCATAAGACGAATGAGCAAGAATGTGCAGTGTTATCTGTGCAGCCTCTTGTTTCATAATTTCTGGCTCTGGTGTTGGATACTGTGTCTGAGGTGAACCTGGTAGAGCTGTGTATGGTGGGAAATGGCCTCACGGCTCAAGGACCAGTGCACATTTGTGTAGATAACATCAGGGCTTCCGGAAAAGGGTCATCTGAAGGCGCTGTTGTAGTTGGTCATGTGTCTGTGTGCTTGTGGCTGACCTGCCTCTTATCCTTCACTTACAACGCTGAGATTTTGTTTTCCAGATCTAGGAGATAACAGAACATGTGCTGAAAACATATGTGAACAGAACTGTACCCAGCTAAGCAGTGGAGGCTTTATCTGCTCCTGCAGACCCGGGTTCAAACCTAGTACTTCGGACAAAAATTCCTGTCAAGGTAGAACAATTTTCCTTCGATTGTTACTTAGGGAACTTTGCATTTTTTAAAGTTCTCCACCTATTGCCTTCTAATTAAGCCACTGAGGTCATTTCCTTAACGGGCTGACCTCTTGGTGCACAATGTCAATAATGAATTATTGACGCTTATGTATTATTATACTTAAGTCTGTGAAATAAAACCAGCAGAAATCAAAAGCCTCAATGTCTTTGCCATGAGTCAAGTCCCATGTATTTATTACATACCTACTTAGGCAAGACATAAGTAAGTTCTGTGGAAAGGGCTCAGAAGGTAGCCCATCAAGGCGAGAGATGACTGCGATTTTATGTATTTTTCATCATGCATATTACTATGTCTAACTCTTGACAGTACTAGGGACTGAACCTAGCAATCTATCACAAAGTTACCACTCCAACCACTTAACAGAAGGGAAGCAATGCCAAACATCAACCATATAGATGTTTGTAGCAAGGAAGCATTTGCCTTACTATTGCATGAAGTCATGCAGCTTTACTTAAATCACCCTCTGTCCACTGTTGACCAGCTTTTGGCGGGGTGGGGGTGGGGGTGCTTTAGGTGCAGTGGTACTCCATTGAAGTTTTCCTTTTATTGTGGAATGTCTTCAACATATTTTGGTTTCCTGTGCACTCTTCTTGGTCCTCATTGCTTGGGAATTCTGATTCTGAATGGGGCAGAAAATGTGTTGCATTCTCGGTTCTTAATTTTGCCCACAGACATCAATGAATGTGAGGAGTTTGGCATCTGCCCCCAGAGCTGCCGAAACAGCAAAGGAAGTTATGAATGTTTCTGTGTCGATGGCTTCAAGTCTATGAGTACCCATTATGGAGAACGGTGTGCAGCTGATGGTACGATGGGTCCATGTTTGGAACAAGTCACCTGACAAAGCAGGAAATTAATTTCCACTTTTATAGTCTCAGCTACGTCTTTCCTAACATCAAATCATTAGGTTTACAATTTAGGCAAACCTAAGAACCCAGCTAATGAAAAAAAGGATAAATAGTATATGGAAGTGACAAGAAGAGAAAGACTAAGTCAGAAACATTGTCTTCCACACTGCAGAGATCTGCTCTAAATCGACATTTCCTAGTAAAGGAGTTTATGGCTTCATTTAGGATTTGAGATTGGTTCTAGACTTTAAGAAACGTATCGAGAACATGGTGGGTTAAAGTGTCCAACAGGTCTACGTAACACAGAGCTGGGTGATTCAGGTACGTGCTTGTCAAGCAGACCTGGGTGTTTTATCCTCCAAACAGCTTTCGAGGGAGCAGAAACCAGAGCAAAGTCATTTGAACAGCTGGTCCTGCAATTAAGCAGCAAATTTAAAAAAAAAAAAAAGGGGTTGGGGGATTAGGCCAGGTGAAGGGGCCCTGCCAGAAAAGGCAAAGGCCCCGGGTTCGGGCCCCAGCCCCGAAAAAAAAAAAAAAAAAAAAAAAAAAAAAAAAGTTTAAATCTTTTAACTGAAGGGGATAGCTGAAATAAATTAGAATATTCATATAAAACACAATGTCAAGTCTGAGGAATTATATGCAATGAACTTTTAAAAGTCACTTAAATTACATTTGATTGACATTTTTGCAAGTAAATTAAAATTTTAAAATTCTAGAGAAGTATTTTGGGATGAGTCACCGTCGAAAGAGCTGCTTTAAGTTTAAAATAAAAAATAAGAAAATCCCTAAAAATTCGAGAACAAGCTGGCTTGCCTCTCATTAGCTAGCAGTTAAATTGGGCTGTGGAGGTGATTATCTGTTAAGCCGATCACAAACCCTGCCAGTCAAGAGCGGAGGGCAGATAGCTCCCCAGGACACTCTCGGCAGGACCTTGAAAACTATTTCTTCAGTGAGACTCCATGTCTACATTCTTATCAGTGGATGACTTGTGATAAAAATGGGTGATCTTTGCAGTAGTCTTGTCTAAACTGTCATTGGGCACAAGTAAATACAAAACTCTATAAATTAGTTTAAAAACAAAAAAAGTGACGCTCACATCTCTGAATTTTGACTCCAAGGATAGCCAGCGGTGAGGGTCAGGTTTCTCTAAAAGTAACTCCTCCCTCTCCTTCCTCCTCTCATCCCTGCCCGCAAGGGAAATACCTTTAGTGCATTTAATACCTACTTCTTAAACATTCCAGTGGCGTTCAGAGAGACAAAGCAGCCCTTTGTTGGTTTACAGGAAGCCCTCCTCTCTTGCTCCTGCCTGAGAATGTCCGAATCCGGAAGTACAATACCTCCTCTGAGAAGTTCTCAGAGTATCTGGAAGAGGAGGAGCACATCCAAACTATTGACTATGACTGGGATCCCGAGCACATAGGCCTCAGTGAGTATGAGATTTGCAGAACGGTCATTGCATTGATTTTCTTGATTCTTAGATGGTGAGTTTGTGGGGATTTCCATTTCATACCCAATGGAGTTTTACTGCCTGACTGGAAGTGGAGGCTCCTGTCCTAACCCTAACCTAACCCTGGATCTTCACTGTGGACTTGGGTCCCTGTCAGAGTTTCTTGACTTCCCACTGAAACTTCTCTCCACGTCTCCTTGTATTTTAAAACCCCCCATCTTTGCATACACAAGCTACCCATGCTTTCCACCACAGCATTATGGCAGATTTCTGAGCACCCGATGTCACTGCTGTGACATTCTGTCAGAGTCCCACAAAAGCTCACCATGAGGCAATAGCATTTTGTACATGCTTCTAGACGCATGCTACATGCCTTTTGCAGCTAGTGGTTCGAATGTCTCTTCTAATTGTGTGCCCTTTGGAAACTGAACCTGATGCATGTCTACAACTCCAGCTCCTGACTGATGTCTACCATAGACAGTGTATGCAGAGGGCACTAAAAGATCTTGGCTGGATAAGGAAAAAATGAACAGTGCCTGTCGTTGGGCCTGGTCTTCTGTCCTTATGTCCTGTTGTCTAGAGTTTTGACATCAAGCATTGTTACAATTCTTTAGATCTCATTTTTTTTTTAGACTGTAAAGTATTAGTAATAATCTCATTCTTATCTACCTGAGAGAGTTTTTGTGGGGGGTGGTGGTAAATGTAACAATATGTGAAATGTTTATGATCTACTAATAATGATGCCAATGCAAAACTTATTATGCTATTTTCACATTTATTTATGCAATGCAATATTTTTCTTTTCACCTCTAAGTTTCTTTCAAGATCATACCTGTTTAGGAAAGAAGTGTAAGCCCACCATGCTCTGAATTTCAGTCTTAATCTTTGTGTGATCAGAGTAACCTTTGTGTTTAGTGGATGAGGGTAGGAGACTTACAAGAAAAAGTCTCCCAAACTACTAGGTCATGCGCTCTGTCTTGGGTGGGCCACATTGAATACCCATTAAATACCCATTGAATAACTCCTCAGCCTTTCGGTCATGACCAAATATAAAACACCTTTTGTATCTTGTTGTAGCAGAGGAAGTTTCTGGTTCAAGTATGATGTGTATTGAGGTTTGATGTAAGGGAATTAATTGCATTATGAAAGCGAGGAGGTAGAGAGATCAGTGCATGAATCTATTAGACCCAAGACCCACTCTTACTGTGCATTCCTCTCTAGGTGTTGTCTATTACACTGTGCTGGCACAGGGCTCTCAATTCGGTGCTATCAAACGTGCCTACATTCCCGACTTTGAATCTGGTAGTAACAATCCCATACGTGAAGTTGACCTGGGCTTGAAATATTTAATGCAGCCAGATGGATTAGCCGTGGACTGGGTCGGAAGGTAAATCTGTCACTCGTCTCTCTTGCCCATTTCATTTTCATGAAGGAGTTCCGCGTCACCAGGAAAAATGTGTTATAATGGGAGCTCAGCAGCTGGCCCAGATCAGCCCTGCATGGGCCAGCTCTGGCTACAGCAATCAGCCCTGCTTGCCTCTGTGTGCAATGCAGACATTGTCCTTTTCTGTATTCAGTGTACACCACAAGATTCTATGTTAGATGTAAGAGCTCGGTATTCCGAGACTAACTTTGATCATGGCAGTGTTGTTCTTCAAGTGTATTAATTACTTAGAGATTAAACATCTCATCTGATCATTGTTTGGGAAAAAGGACAAGCCACAGTTTTTAGTATCCAAGCTAACTGATAACCAAGTGGAGAGTAAATAGAGCCTTTACTCCTGTTTGTTCTGTTCTGTTGGGCTATCTAGAACCTTCTAGCTCACCGTGTGGATGACCTCTAGCTTAGAACCCTCCGTAGAATCTTGCTCACACTGATGCCTGATATCAAAGTATTACCAATGACCCCTTCTTCCTGGAAGAGGCTCGCATGGCCAGACACTGGTGGAAGAGTGTCTTGACCTTGAAAATGAAGTAAGAAAGGGAAGCCTCAGTGGCTCCCTACCTGCCTGGAGAATGGGGAGTCATTTGAAATACAAATTCATTTTTCCCTTTAACAATCTTGCCCAGAGAGGTTTGAGCTTCTCCAAAGAAGTTAATTGAGTCCCCAGTGTGCCTGGAGGCTAACGGAAGGTTCACCCTCAGCGTGCTCTGCCAGAAAACCTGGCCTTAGAGAACCCATTACGGAAACCTCTGGCTGTTAACTCACCTGCAAGGAAGTGGTAGAGGCCCTCCCATCTGAATTTTACCTCTTTCTGAATGAACTCAGGGGTGAGGGAACTAAGACCCTGCAGGAGTTCATTCTGTTTGCTAGAGAGTGGGCTCGCAGCCTTAGACATGGAAACAGGGCAAGGCTAGGCTTTGCTGAGCTTTTATTTTGAAATGTTACTTCCACTCATCTTTGGGGCCGATGCTCAATTCTCCTTGATTACAGCTGTGCTCATTGCCAAGGGAGAAGAGACTCATGGGCGGTAAGCATGAAAAACCACACACCTTAGTCTGCCTGTGGAAGCATGTGACAAGCACAGATGCAGCGGCTGTGTATTTTCAGGCGCTCGAGTGTCGGTTGCCCTGGCTAGAAACTTACACATTAAATTTTCTGGTTTCTTTTTAAATCATTGGTCCAGGCATTTCTGTTGTTTAACTCTGTCCCTCTACATCCAGGCATATTTACTGGTCAGATGCCAAGAGCCAACGGATTGAGGTGGCTACCCTCGATGGAAGGTACCGGAAGTGGCTGATCACCACCCAACTGGATCAGCCAGCTGCCATTGCTGTGAACCCTAAGCTAGGGTAAGTATTTGAAGAGCTGCTCTAGTCAATATATAGCTTCTACTGGAGAAACTCCACTTCGGGATGTGCATGAGAATCCATCTGCTTACACGAATCCTCTTTCTGCACTTTCGTTTGGATGCATTAAAAAGCATCTTGCTGATTGAAATTCACCTGGCAATTTGGTTGTGCTTCACTGGCGATAAAATTTTATTTCCAGAGTGTGAAAAATACATAGAGGTCCTGTTCATACACATACATTGCTTACTTATAGAAACATTACAGTCAGTAGCTGACCTCCCTGTGAGAGAGAACTAGTTTGGTCTTTTCCTCTTGAGTTTTGACATTTACATGGCTATTTAGCAAGCACATTGTCTATCTGGACAGGACCGGTGTTCTGTATTTGTGTTTGAAACACTGAGTTATTATTACTTTGATTTTTGTGGTCTTCCCTATGTGAAATCATGGCCCTTAGGTAGTCAGTGGTGATGCTTAAACTGTGCTTCCCTGAGAAGATCTAACTCCTAACAAGGGCTTGGCCTTAGCACCAAACTATGCTTCTCATGTGTAACATATATTGGAAATCAAGAGTGGTCTTTATAGAAACAGTATTGCCCACACTCGGGAAAGCGGTTGGTTGTACCATTGGCAATGCTTTCAGTGCCACAGAGCGAGGAAGCTGCATGATTTGCTTCAGTCAGGAAATTTTCCGTTACAGGCTTATGTTCTGGACTGACCAGGGAAAACAGCCCAAAATCGAGTCTGCCTGGATGAACGGGGAACATCGCAGCGTTCTGGTTTCTGAGAACCTTGGCTGGCCAAACGGTCTTTCCATAGATTACCTGAATGATGACCGGGTCTACTGGAGCGACTCCAAAGAAGATGTCATTGAAGCCATAAAATATGATGGGACTGACAGGAGACTCATCATAAATGAAGGTTAGCAGTTAGGATTTGTGTACCAGTAATGCTCTAACATATATTCACGGTAAGTCTTAGGATACGGCTTATGTAATTCCTCAGATTTGTTTCCATTAGCACCCCAGCTGCTCTATTAAATCCAAACTAATTCACAACAATAGTCCTTTTCACATTTCACAGATCGGATCATGAAAGAACTAAGGTTTCTGTTAGGCCCCTCTGAGACTGTGTCTTCCTGATGTTAAGTCTTGTGTGTTCTTGCTAATATATGTATAACTGCCTCTAGGCCTGTTCATCTTCCGTGTGCTAGCCTGTTCTCATTTGCCATGTGCTGGCCTGTTCTTGTGCTCAACCAGAAACATGTAAGGAAAGGAGTGTTTTGTTTTATTATTCAAAACCTAAAACAGACATCTAACAATCCAGGACATACCACATTTCTCCTAACTGGCTAGTATTCTCTTACATTTGAAGTGGGAGATGGGGAGGGTCTTAGCATTGTTTTTTAAAGATGGAATAAAATGGGCAGCTTTAAAGTCAGACCATTCATATAGACTCGGTTTAATTTTTCCTGGATTCTCCATGTGCCTCTTTCAGAAAGTCTGCCCAAGCACACTACATAATTACTTCCAGCCAAATGACTGGGTATCGTGTCTCACTAGCTCTGCTCTGTTTCTCCTATTTCTGTGCAGCGATGAAGCCCTTCAGTCTGGACATCTTCGAAGACAAGCTATACTGGGTAGCTAAGGAAAAGGGAGAAGTATGGAGACAAAATAAATTTGGGAAAGAGAACAAAGAGAAAGTGCTGGTGGTGAACCCGTGGCTCACTCAAGTTCGAATCTTCCATCAACTGAGATACAATCAGTCAGGTGAGTACCAGCCTCGGGAAGAGATATTGGAATACTGGATACAGTGTCAGTGGATGAGAAGGGTCATCATGGCGGAGTGGTTCTGGTTGGGTGCGTCAAACATTTTGAGTGTAGGAAGAGAACATTCTAGGCTGAATGAGAAGATATAAGTCGTGAGCACACAAAAAACTCATTAGAAACGTTTCAGTCCGTGCTTGGCATTTACAGAGATAGACTTAGGCCACAGACTCTAGCAGACATGAATGTCTCGTGAACGTCAGGAATCGTGTTCATTCTTAAGATGGCAAAGACGTAAGGAAATACCTCTTTCTTTCTGCACCAATCAGACCTGCTTCCTAGGTTACCTGTGTTCTAGATCATGTTTCTGCATCGTGGGGAGAAAAAGACAGGGTATTTTTGAAATGAGCAAAGACTTGGCCTTTACCAAGTTATCTCTTACCAGATTCTTTCTTTAGCACTAGCATAACTGTCATCTCAGAGGGAAACATTTGATAACTCGTCATAAAACCAATGGGATGCCTTTAAGCTTGATTCTATCCAATCCAAAGCTCAATTTATTTGTTTTTTTTTTTTTTTTTTTTTTTCACTGTTTTGGTGGTCTGGCTCTGGCTGAATTCTTCTATAAGCATGCATAAGTCATTCCCATCTAATCTGTATTTCTGAATCGGGGACAGAGTTCACAGATGTCCTGAGACCCTGTACTAGCCTTGAGGCTCAAGTGATCTTGTGCCTTTCATGACCTGGTGACCAGGTCCACAGTAAAACAAAAGTCCAGGACATTCCTTCAGTCACCTGCAGCTCTGGTTCCCAGGCTGATTCAGAGGACGGCCTGGGGTTTCTCTTACTTCTCAAAGGTGCTAGATTGACGTTCACTCTGGATCAACAGTCCTTAGGTTTTAGCATGGATCAGACTGGCAGACCTTGTTCAACGTGGCTTGCTGTGTCCTACCTGTAGGTGTTCCCAGCCATGGTGCGTTCAGGGCAATGTGAAACCAGTTCGCCAGTCCTTTGCTACTCTGTGCAGACATCAGATGTAGATTGGTTACAATGCAGATGCCTAGACTTCACTTGAACTTCTGAAGCAGAATCTGAATTTATGCTGATGTAATGTCACCTAAAAATGTGAGGGTCTCTACTCCAGAAAGTTGAAAAAATAGTCAATTGGGGCAGATTTGGATGTGGCTTTTGTAACATGTCTGATATCTGATAATTGATATTAGATAATCTGATATCTATGCTTTAGCCAAGATTGTATTTTGGTTGGTGGCAAATAAAGATCACAGAAATTAGTCTGAGTAAGGATCTGGGAAACATGACTCTAATTTAACCCTCGGATCCTTCACAACCC
This sequence comes from Rattus rattus, assembly GCF_011064425.1. Taxonomy (NCBI): domain Eukaryota; kingdom Metazoa; phylum Chordata; class Mammalia; order Rodentia; family Muridae; genus Rattus; species Rattus rattus. Next base: position 46,742,160 of record NC_046158.1, on the reverse strand, counting down.
ATGTGGGAGTATGTTTCAAATGATTCTGAGATTATATGACGTTTCAAGATGGTACTAGTTAGGCTCCATCCCAACGTAATGTTTTGAGTGACTCCCAGCTCATTCTGGCAAATCAGTTAAGTACTTTTTATTTACAAAGAAACTGAAGCCCACAGTAAAATTCTTTCCAGAAGGTTTTGTAGAAAGCTCTGGGTAGATTTGATGCCATGACCCACCTGGATTTGGGCAATGTCAAGTCTTGTTACAAGGCATTCATTGATCTTTTGAGCCATTTAAAACTGCTTGGCACTAACAGATGTCAAGATTATGCCTGAACCAAGCAGACACTCACCTTCCAACAGCAGAGATCAATGGGCAACAATGGAGACTGTGACTAGCACAGAAGTCACATGGGAGGTTTGTGCCACTTTGGTAGGGTAGCACAGAGGGTCGTGTAGGTGAGTGTGGGTCTCCAGGGAACAAGCGGCCTAGAGGTCCTGGATGCTGCTTGGGCAGAGCCACATCAGTTAGTAGGCCTACCTTGGCTGAGGTACCTGGTCTCCTGTCAGGACCTAACTCTGTTCTCATCTCTTTCCCAGTGTCCAACCCTTGCAAGCAGGTCTGTAGCCACCTCTGCCTGCTGAGACCAGGAGGCTACAGCTGTGCCTGTCCCCAAGGCTCCGACTTCGTAACTGGCAGCACTGTCCAGTGTGATGCAGGTGAGAATACTCACTGCTTGGGAAGCCTTGGGGCCTTCAGGAGCTCGGAAGATCCTGTGTGTTGTGATCTTCGCAGATTCAACTTGGGAGTAGCTAGAAAGGGGGATGAGGGAACCAGGAAGAGCTGTGTGAGGCTCTGGGTGCAGTCATCTTGCCATTTATGTCATAAAGACGTTTCAAAGACTGGGTTTTCTGTGAGGCTCTTCCTCCTTTCTTCCTCCCCCTCACGGTAGATTCCCCCTTTTCCCCAGAATTCTTTCCAGGTGGAGAACTATTTCCTGCGGTGGGAGGAGCTTGCATAGAGCAGGGAGGGGCTTGAGGACACTGCTGCTTTTCTCACATGCACGTTTCCGAATTGTAAACCATCAGAGGACTGTAGTTGACTCAGACCGAGGCTGGGAATGAGGTCCAGAATAAGGGAGCAGTGGTTTGGTTCTCGTGCACTCCTCTGGATGAGCTCTTCTCATTCCCTTTTCAGCAGCTCTTCTAAGCAGTTAACCCTGCAGCCTGTTTATGGCTAACATCCTGGGGACTTCCTAAAGTCAAAGCTGGTGGGGAAATGAAGAGACAGGGATAGTTTCTATCACTGGGGAAGCAAGGATTCATCTCGTTTGGAGAACGTGCTCAGGGTGGAAATACTGCTTTTCTTTATCTCTTCTCCTACCCTGTGTGCCCCTGGAGAACCATTGACAAGATTTTGGTATGTTTTTGAGGCTGGAGAGATGGCTCAGTGGTTAAGAGCACTGGCTGCTTGTTCCCAGCCCCCACACATTGACTCACAACCAACTGTGACTCCAGTCCAAGGGGATCTGACAACTTCTGGCTTCTGAGGATGCTACACTTTGTAGTAGGAAGATACTGCACTTCTGTGGTGCGCAGACACACATGCAGGCAAACACAAACACTATAATATTCTCATTTAAAAGAATTCTATCTAAAGTAAGCTCATGAGTGGTAATAGGTGGGCCTTGATGTGGTCTATTGTTAATTAACTTATCAGTTAGGTCAGTGGTATTGATTTTAAATGTCCACTCTACTAGGTATGATTGAAACTACCAGAGATAATAGGAGTGAGAAAGCAGGCAAACCCTTCTCTCGCTGAGCTTACTGGCTAGTCGTACAATAAACCAAGAATCCTATGAGTATGTAACAGCACAGGTGGTTGAAATATAATGGACAAAAACGCTATAGGACAGTGCAAGGCACAGGGGTGGCATGGTTACCTTGGCTAGCCTCTCTGATAAAGGGATCATTAAGTAGAGACCTATAGAGCCCAGAGAGTAGACAAACTCTTCAAATAAAGTACACCTGTGATAAATGCTCAACCAGGGAGTATGCTAGGGTTTAGCCAGGAGCAGTAATCCCAAGGAGGGATCCTTATAACGTAAGGGTATCTCTTACTAGCTGTCCCCCAGGTATTTGTGCCTCTGTCTGTGTCTGTGTGTCTGCCTCTTGCCTTCTCCCATGCTGGTGCTCCAGAGTTTCAACCTGTGTCATAATTAAACTCTTAGACTTGATGGTTCCCAGAAGACAATCTGGAGAATTTCAGGTGACATAATGTATGCTCTGGATTTAGCATCCCCTCCCTGTTTAGAGGAGCAAAGTGCTATGAAGTTTCTATCTGCAAGCGTATATAGTTCCCCCAAGAACTCATCACTGTTTAGGAAGTTCATTTGCCTAAGGGAGCAGGGGCTAGCCTATCAGTCAGCTGGCCTGACCCTCCCCATCCCCTGTCTCAGCCCGGGGCAGGTTTTGCATGGTGCAATGCTCTGCTGCAGTGGGTGTGTGGCTGACTAACCCATGCATGGCTTTTCCTTTCTGCAGCCAGTGAACTTCCCGTCACCATGCCTCCCCCATGCAGGTGCATGCACGGAGGAAATTGCTATTTTGATGAGAATGAACTCCCCAAATGCAAGTAAGTCTGACTCACGGTCCCAGCTGTAGACCTTGACTCTTTTAAGGGAACCTGAGTTCTTAATATAGCTGGGAAAACAAGTACTAGAGGCTCGCCCAACTCACCATCTAACCAGCTTCTCCTCCTTTGGGGAAGTCGGAAGTGAGGCATCGCTTCCCAAATCCTAACTGGTATCAGCCTCACCTGAAGATCTGGCTCAAATGCCTGGGTGCATTCTCAGGGATGCTGCACTTCTAACAACTCTTGGGAATGCCACAGTGTGGAGTTAGAGAGAGGACAGCACTATGTCTCCACATGTCACCTCCCACCTCACCTGGGAAGATGGCTTGGGGATATGGGAGAGCAACTGGCAGGAGAGATGCTCTAACACAAGCAGACGAGTCTGAAGGGAAACTGTCGTCGCAGAGCAAGATGAATTGTCTCTTCCTTGAAAGCGGTTGGAGGACACTGCCACCGTGTCTATACTTCCTCTCTAAGGAAGAAAGGCACGGAGCAGAGGATCCAGTAGGCTTATTTCCTGAGACTGACCGTCTAGGCGCTACTCCACCGTGATTGGCTTTCTAGAATGAGTGTTCTTAGGTTGGCAGAGTCATCAGATGTGGCGTGGGCTGCATTGCTCCTCATGCATCGCCCGATCAGGGCTCTCTCTGCCTCCTTGCGTGTACATCAGGCTAACCGAGTCTCCGTTTGATTCCAGGTGTTCCAGCGGCTACAGCGGAGACTACTGTGAGGTCGGGCTCTCGCGAGGCATCCCTCCAGGGACAAGTAAGTGTCAGGAATATGGTGACCTGTAACGGTCACAGCGGTCCCGTCTGGTCCATCCTCCTTATAACCCGGTGTTTGAAGGATCAGCGGCGAGCCCCTCCAGCCCTTCCTTGTCAAGGCGCTGTTGTTGACTCTGCTTCTTCCCTCTGTGTAGCAATGGCCGTTCTGTTGACCTTCGTGATAGTCATCATTGTTGGAGCTCTGGTGCTTGTTGGACTCTTTCACTACAGGAAAACTGGCTCCCTCTTACCCACTCTGCCCAAGCTGCCAAGGTCAGTTCTATTGGGAGGCGTGTAACAAACTGGCGTACGATGAAGTTTTTAGAAGAACGATAGCTCACCTACTCCCATGATCTCAGGGTAGTCTTCATTTCTTTGCTTGTTTTATGAGGCAAGACTTATTTTTTTCGTGTGGCCTCCACCTTGCTATGGGACCACACGTAGGAGTCACCATGTCCCCCAGTTCTGAGGACTGAGAGCTGTCACTGTCACTCACGTGTCTTCCTGGGGCTCCCCCCCGAAGCCTGTGCTGCAGGCCATATTTTATCACGAAGGGCAGGCGAGGGCAGAGGTAGCTGTGGGTTGGCTTGGCTTTCTTCTAGTGACCCTTTGGGAATGCGCTTTCCTGTGCGCCCGGGGAGAATTGCACGGAGAAGATTCAGTAATCTGGAAGGGAAGTAAACGTTTGTTACAGAGTTAAAAACAAAATGTAACAACAACACCACACGTGGCTTTGCTTCATTCCAGCCTAAGCAGCCTTGCCAAACCCTCAGAAAATGGAAACGGGGTGACTTTCAGGTCGGGGGCTGATGTGAACATGGACATCGGTGTGTCTCCTTTCGGCCCTGAGACGATTATTGACAGATCCATGGCGATGGTAAGTGCCGCTCCCCTGGGATTATTTAAAGGCTTTCATTTACGTTATTCGATGGACCAAACTCTACTTATAATAAGGAATAAAGCTGAATTTGGGGAAACTAACGCGAATACACTCTGTCCTCCGTAGGCCTTAGATGTGATGGAAATTGGCTCTACCATGTACCATCTATTCACGGATAGGCAAGGAGCTGCCTTTTTCTGGCCCCGTGTGTAGAATAGGGATTTGCCCAGCTCTTTGGAGAACCAGCATGTAGTACTGCCTTGGTCCCGTGGGGACTTCCTGTAATCTGGAAACCCACTTCCTGTGCGTTGTCTCCACCTCTAGTCATCCATCCTCACCCCTGCCTGAAGGAACAGTATTCTTCGTGCTACTTTATTTTCCTCTAGTTCCTTCCACCGCCTAAGCTCTTCTTCAATATCCCAGCCCAAGAGCATTAAGTGCATTAAAGGGCCATAGAGAATTCAGCTGTAGGAAGAGTATTTGTGCTTTCTCAAGCACATGGCTTAGTTAATTTTTTTGTTAGTTGAAACAATAATTTGTTATTTAGACGCCATAGGTCTCTGCTAAGACCTTTGGGTGGCTTTGTGAAAGTGTCTGGTGTGCATCCAGGGATGAGGGAGACGCCTTTCTACCTGGAGCAGATCAGTGGGTGTGACCTCTCTCTCTTTCTCTCCTCCCACCAGAATGAACACTTCGTCATGGAGGTGGGCAAGCAGCCTGTGATATTTGAAAACCCAATGTATGCAGCCAAGGACAACACTTCCAAAGTGGCCCTGGCAATTCAGGTGAGATGTTTGTTCCATGATCTGTTTTCAGCCGTTGCTGCTTCTGTGAATTTTACAAAAATAGAAAGTATTAAGGTCATTTGCCTGCCTACCTTTTTTTAAATTCATCCTCTTTTAGGCAACCCTCAAGTTTACTCACTTTATTCTTTTTGTTATTTATCTATTTATCTTTTGAGACATAGTCTCATCATGTACTCCAGGCTAGCCTCCAACCTGCAGATATTTGCCCCTGCCCCTGCCCCTGCCCCTGCCTCTGCTGGGATTAGTGCTATACTCTACCACACCGGACCACATTCATTTTATTCTTAATGTTCAAAGAGGATTCTGCCGACTGCTGTTACTTAGTTACTGTTACTTAGTGCTGCTACTTAGTTAACACTTGGTTGCCAGTATGTAGCTAGAACACCGTTTATCCCAAATTATAGTTAAGGTGGGAATGAAGGGTGTAGACAATGCAGCAGGAGTTACATTAAATCGGGGTGTGACGGTGAGGTGTACTTGCCTGCCACCATTGGTATTTTAGATGACTTGGCGGTTGTTGCTCTTATTTGAGGGTGGTGGGAGTGGTATTTAGTTTACAGCTGCCAATGTCACTTATCAGATAAAAAGGTACCTGACGATGTCTGTGGAGGATCCTTTATTCATGTATTCATTTCTTCCTTCAAAACTGCATAGGGGCCTTCAACAGGCGCACAGGTGACTGTACCAGAAAATGTGGAAAACCAGAATTATGGAAGGCCCATAGATCCTTCTGAGATAGTTCCAGAGCCAAAGCCAGCCTCCCCTGGAGCTGATGAAATTCAGGTAATGAAAACTTAGTCACAAAACTTGCAAAGATCTTTGACATCTCCGGGTTGATGCTAACCCAGGGAAGACCATGTTCGAACAAACAATGGAAAAGAAAATTCTAGATTTAGTATAGTTTCATGAAAAGGACACAGAATCTGGGACGTTTACCCAGCATGCATAGTGATGTGTCGAGGGTACAAATAAAAGACCAGAAAATGCAGTTTCCTAGTCGCTCTTAGCGCCTTACTGCTATTACCAATGTCCACCACCAGGTGGCACTACTTTATTACCGCTTCCTCTGTGTCCTGCTACACCTAATTGCCCATCCAGTCAGCCCACAAGCATGGCAAGCATGGTTGTATTTAGTGTGCCCGGGAAACTATTTAGTTCAGGAGACAAACAAAAAACACCGCTGGATGAATTTTCTTTAGCATATATGCTATACCTTTGCACGTCATACAATATTTGGGATGTAGTTTTACCAGCACCTTTGAAACGAAACTGTATTAAACGGACAGCGTGCTACTAACTTTAATGAGCATGCATGTGGCTATCCCAGGTCTACATGCTTGATTCTGGACACTCATTTTTTTTTACCTCTGAGAACTGTAGTCTTTTCCGTGCCCCTCACTCACTAGGGGAACAGTGGACAAATTGGAAATGACAATGCTTTGTGATTAAAAACAAACAAACAAACAAAAAACACCTTATAGAACATTTAAATGCACAAGATTTCGGAGAAGTTTAGTGTCTTCTTTAATTCAGTGTGACCGAGAAAAAAATCACTTCTTACATGTATACACTCATAGACATTTCAAGCACACACACACACACACACACACACACACACACACACACACACACGCACGCACACACACACCATCGATTGGAAGGTTTTGGTTCACTGGTTTTCTAGGGACTTTTTTCTCTTTTAAGCTACATTCAAAATTGAAGATTTGTTTTCCACAGCCACCGGAACACCTGAAACATCAAATGTTCAGTCCCCAGGTCTCCAGGTCTGGCTGTACTCCAGTCTTGATCTTAGGGCTCTTCCTTCGTCAGAGGTAGCTTGTTCTGTAAGGAGGGATAATGTATCAAGAAGCTCTCCCCACTCCAGGACCCAGAAACAGAATGGACGTGGGGGAATTGCTGGGAGTGAGCGTCAACCTTCGAAGATTATAGCATAGCGCCACGGCTCCATCTGTACTGCCCACTGCTTCTTGCACTTGCCTCTGCAGAACACTGCAGGCTGAGAGCCCCCAAGTTCTGTTCACCAGAGATCCTGTATCTGTGACCCCTGGACACTAATTAGTCTCTTGGCTCAGCAGAAACACTTGCCTGGTTCACTGAGGACATTAGCTTCTGAAGGAGTCTCTCAAGCTTAGATCTCTTAGTAAATGTGCCGAAAATATTCAGAATTCAGAACCCTTCACTCAATCCCGTCATCTCTCACAAGTTGCATGGACACACATGGGCCCTCCCGAGGAGGTTTAGAGATGAGGACTGTCACATTCCTCTTGTTAGCAATTACTTAGCTGCATGGAGCCATTGCAGACCGAGACAATGACTTAAGGTGTTGGCCTTCTGTACTTAATTTCACATTTCCAAATGTATGGCTCTGACTTCCTTCTCCTTCTTCCTCTGGTGGCGACCTAGAGAATGGATGTGTGGGTTTGAGTGAGTGGTCTTGCCTTTCTTTCATAGTCATGTGCTACTGGTACCAAATTTCCCAGCCATCTTGCAAAACACATGGACTACTCGAGCTGCCTGGAGGGGGAGCCTGTCAAACAGGTGGACAGCACTACAACCACTCAGTAGGGTGGGGCCACCCCACTGTTGTGGGTGCCTGGGGTCCTGCCAGTGTGCCATACAGGAGGAACAAAAAATAAAAATTGGGTTAAAATATTTTTGAGACAAAAACAAACTCACAAAACTCTCAAAGCCATTCCTGATGCTCGGCAAACGCTCAGTAAATGTCAGTTTTTGTCGATGATGATGACTATGACGATGATGATGACGATGATAGAGAATGTGAGAGGGCTAGTCTGGCCAAGACATAGTGTTTGAAATAAGAGACAATTTGGCTTTTCCTTGAGCTTCTAGGCTGCTCTAGAAACCTCCCTCTTGGTGTCTTGTATACTCTGTATCTGACTGGCTGCATGGCAGATCTCCTAGATGGCGTGACTCCAGATTCTCAAGCTGCATATTTTACATTGAGAAAAGACTTTGAAAACATTACATGAGAACAGCTGAGAGAGTCTTAGTTACTGCTCAGGGACCAGAAGAGGAACTGAGTAATGTACTACTTAAGCCACACCCCTAAGTTAATATGTTTTCAATAAGAGTTTAAAAACCTAGGAAAAGACTCCTCTGAAGAAATTTCAAAATAGAAAATAGAAAACTCCATTACTGAAAGCTGTCCTTTTCATTTAGGGCAAAAAATGGAACATCTTCAAACGAAAACCCAAACAGACAACGAACTTTGAGAACCCAATCTACGCAGAGGTAACTTGATCCCTGTTCTAAGGACAGACATTCATTGTTGGGTTAGGTTGGGCACACACTGAGTTTATTCTGGACAAACTGACAAAGGTTAGCCCTCATGCGGAGCTGTTTCTGGTCATGCTGGGGAAGTAAATGACTCACCCATGTCTTGTGGTTGCAGATGGACAGTGAGGTAAAGGAAGCCGTGGCTGTGGCCCCCCCTCCGTCTCCTTCTCTCCCTGCCAAAGCTTCAAAAAGAAATTTGACTCCAGGCTACACTGCCACAGAAGACACCTTTAAAGACACTGCAAATCTCGTTAAAGAAGATTCCGACGTATAGCCTCGCCAGCTCTCTAGGGAACATTTAGACACTCACTTTTGCACATATATTTTTTACAGACAAATGAAAAAGAAGTTAACATTCAATACTTTATAAAAAAAATATATTTTTCTCTGTTTGCCTATAATTGAAGGTGTGTCGTGTGTCTTTTTTACTGATGCCACTTCCTATTTTTACAATTATCACGGGGCACTGTGTATATGTTGCACTGATGTTGTCTGGAGGTGATGCTGTGAACATTACTGGACTTGTGTAAACTTTGGAAGGATTATCACATCTCTGCCCCTGCTAACACGAAGGTGCCCGTTGAGTGGGTCGCTGAGCTGAAGAATACATGATCTGAAGAATGCATGATCTGGTGAGGAAAGGAATTGGCTTAGGGCTTTGGATCTGTCTAGAGAGGAGATAACACTCATATTTCCTTTGAAACAATACAGGAATTCTTTATGCTTATTTGAGGGCCCATTTTTACACGTTGGCACTTAATTAATAATCAACGTTCAACATCACGTGTCAACCTGATTAGTGAGTGTGCAGATAGGGGCCAGTGTTGGTTTCATGCGCTGTAGATGGCTCAGACAACACAGACGGTACACAGGGTGACTCAGCTGGACCCTTCTGCGCTCCTCCGCCTTCTGAGGCCAGCTGTGTTTTGATTGTGCTGCGTCCCTAGTTGCCAAGTCAACATTTGCACCTGCCGTGTCACGTCCCATACTGAGTTTCTGTCCCATGGAACGAGCTCTTGCTTGACAGACCTTAAATCAACTTAAGCCCTTGCCTGGCATCTCAGGTGTCCCCTACCTTCGTGACTGGAATTCCGTAGTTGACTTTACCAGACCCGTGTCTCCACAGAGCAGGGCGCCGAACAGACACCAGTCGATCGAAGCCTCAGCTGGGTGTCTGACTCTGGGTGCGCAATGTTATTGTACTGACTATTTATTTCCTCAGCTGACGACGAATAGAAAGGGAAAACATTCTTCCTGAGCCTTCCTCAGGCCTTTGCCTAAATCCGTGCATTTGTGTCCGAACGTACTGTACGTCCCAGCTCTTCTTTTGAGTGGTTGGTGTATTCTCTGTCACAGGAACTATGGCACGAGCGTGCATTTTCCATAGCGAGTAGCATTCCTGGTTCTCTGTGCTCATCTTGCACATGTGTTAATGAATGAATGGGAGGGTGGGAGAATGGATGAATGAAATATACTACTGATTATTTTATTCTCGAGTCCTCGAAATATTTCGTTGCTCGTATTTTGAGTACCCATTGTAATTACTTTGATTAGAAATTAAAAAGCTACTGGAAACGCTGCTGCTGGAAATTTCTAATAAATGTGTATTTTATCATATGGGTTTGAGTCTCTGTCTCCTTCTTGAGCCTTGGTCACAAGTTTCTAGAAACTGTGCTTGGTTGCTCTGTGTCACCCCAATTCTTCGCCTCTTCTTCCACCCCTCCATGCATTTTTGAATGGAGACTGTTCTGGAGATGGTCCAGATTTCAGATTTTAGCCGGGCCCCTGAGAGGATGCCCACATCTTGTCTGAAGATGAGATGGAGATGAGAAAAGGGCTGTGTTTTGTTAGCTTGGTGGCCTTTGTGTTGGAAATGTCACAGCATGGAGAATGGAGCCACAGATGAAATAGACATTTTCTGGATTCTTCTAAGAACATTCTTGTTTCAGAAAAAGGTGGAGAGTCCCTTTGCTCAATTTGCGGTGTCTAGTCCCAGAATGAAGCTAGTAGATGAAATTATTCTAGTCCCAGTTTCTAGTCCCAGCTACACAGGACCTCTTTTCAGTCACTTAGTTTCTCTGGAGCCTATTATAGAACTCTATAGTTCTTAAAGAACTTTAAGACAGCAATGGGAAGTCCTGGTCATTCCCTGACAATGTGGGCAGAGTTTTACTACAAAGAAGACAGAAGTGTCCATCTCTAAGAGCATAATTGTGTGTTTATTCCAGCTTCTAAATGTCTTGGTTGTTTGTTTGGCAACTTATAATAATTGCACCTGGAGGGACACTGGAGTTGTGGAAGATAAGGAGCTCCTTTTGGTACAGCATTTTTAGCATTTTCCTCATACTTTAAAGGACTCAAATTCAGTCCATGAAAAGAGCAATGAGATTTCCTCCCTCTCTCTCTCTCTCTCTCTCTCTCTCTCTCTCCTCCTCTCCCTCTCCTCCCTCCCTCCTCCCTCCTCCCTCCCTCCCTCCTCTCCTCCCTCTCTCTCATGCATGCACACTCCCCTACATGCACGGGCAGTTGTGTAGAGTATGGTGATAGTTGCTAGGCTTTGGACAGAGGAATCCGTGACTGTTGTTGTTTATTGTGGAGTCAAGCTCCAATCCTGGGCAAGCAGTATTTGTTCTATAGCCAGCGAACTCTGGCTAATTGAATATGCATGCCCTGTACCCTTGAACCTCCCACACTGTTACCTAACTCAACCTTCTCTTTTACAAAGTTAGCTGCTTCCTTTATGCATCTGACTGGAAATATTTGTAAAAGGCTGGGTACTATAAAGTGTCCTCTGATGGAATAAGGAATCAGGGATGTCCTTGCAGCACTTGGTTGTACCCTCTGACTCTAGGTAGAGAAATCTGTGGGCCTGGTGACAGAGAACACTGTAGAGAGACTCCGGAAGAGAACTTTTATCAAAATCCTAGGAAATAGGAAGGACCCAATTTAGTGCTAGCTTATACCCTTTCTACTCAGTAATGTATTAAGTGGAAGGAAGGGAAGACTGCTCATGGCCAAGTACTCAGGAAAGGTGTTCAGATCTACGTTGTTATGATGATAAACATTCTGGAGAGCCTCGGGAGTATTCGAGGCAAGGCTGAATTGCGCCCATGGATGCCTCAGTGCTAGAGTGTTTGAGAGATAGGAATGTCCTGAGTTGTTTTAACAGTAAAGCCTTTGGTTCTCCATATCAATCAGGCATTGACCATTGGTGATGCCCACAACCTTGGGCGGGGCAGCATCCTAGCTAGGGCAAGCGCATTGAGAGGCATTCCTCTGCAGCTGGGAGGGCACTTGAGCATTGCAAAAGAATTCAGAGGGGACACTAGAGGATGCCCCGGCACCCTGTGTTTTCTGGACTGGACCAACACAGAACTATTGCCTAGGTAGGATTACATGGGGTTTAACAATCTACTGTAAGACCTGGCTTTTCCTTTGTCAGATTTTTTGACGTAGCCATCAAAGACTAACACCAGAGGAAGATCTCTTCTCTGGTCCTCTCTCCGTCTTCTGTGTTAGATTCCAGGGCTAAGTTGTTAGTCTGCCTTGGTGTTGGAGGGTTGGAATTTACTGCTTTGCTCTGGAGCAGGGCTGAGAGATAAGGAGGGTGGATACCAGTTTTTGAGGAAAGGAGAGGGATGAAAAAGGGAGAGGGGCGTCCTATTTCTGGACTAGAATACTCTTGCTGACCAGAACTCTACACAGAGTTGTGCTCTAAGTAGAGGAAGATGGTGGTGAGCAGTCTTCTGAGAAGGCAGACTTACCATGGAGCTGGGTAGCATTAGAATTCCTCACATGAGCAGGGTCTTTAGTTGACATCAGACAGTGGGAGAGGAAGCTCGTCTTGGGTTGTTTCTATCTGATTGTGGAGCAGTGTTCTGGGAGAACAAAACTGACCCGTGTGACAGCAAGGTCAGCTCTAATTGAGACCCTGCTGGCCTTGACTTACTGTGCTTGCCTTTTGTAGACGTAAAATAAGACTGCCGTTTAGATTCCAAGTAAAAACCAATAGGAAATGTATTGTCCTGAGTGTTTTACTTTACCATAAAGTTGTCCATATAGTGATTCCTGTGGATTGCTGTCTATACGAAGGTGAGGGCAGGCACAAGATAGGACTAGAGCCTGCGATTGGGTAATGGATAGAGGAGATGGACTGAGAGTTTTAGAGACAGGAGAGATAGGGAGACACAGGAGAAGGAAGGAAGATGGAGGAAGAGAAAGACAATCCAGATTTCCTCTTGACTTTAAATAGCCACAGGTAGCTATGGATATCATGGATTGATACAGGACAATTTGTCCAATCTAGGTGGGTATCTTATATCAATATTAATTGGCTCTGAGTTCATTTGTGTGGGCGTCCTGTGGGCTGAGAATTTACTGATATAAATATGACTGATAAATTACAAGCCTCTAGAGTTTTGATTTTACCAGGTTACAGGGATTTGTGACAGCTAACCACAGGGGGCAGATGGCTGGGAATGTGAGCAGATTTCTTAGCAGTAAGTTGGGCGGTTGCTATGTGGGGACTGTGGAGACCTTGGCGGTGGGGAAACCATGTTATTAGAACATAGCTGGCACTAGTGTGGGTGCTGTTATATGATATATACATATATATATACATATATATATACATATATATATATATATGTTAATCCCTTCTTTGATAAAACACTTCTGACTTAGCGTTGTACTGCAGGGAACAGCCACCATGACCAAGGCAACACTTATAAAGATGATATTTGTGACTGGTTCAGAGGTTCAGTCCATTATCATCAAGGCAGTAACATGACAGCATCCAGGCAGGCATGGTGCAGGAGGAACTGAGAGTCCTACATCTTCATCTGAAGGCCACCAGAAGAAGACTGTCTCTTCTGCACTGGTTGGAGCTTCAAAACCCATCCCAACACAGTGACACATTTCCTTCAACAAGACCACACCCACTCCAACAAGGCCACACCTCCTATTAGTGCCACTCCCTCCCTGACTTTGGGATAGGGCAAGCAAGTCTCTACTTAGATCCACAAGGCTATTCACAGAGGAAGTCCCCTACCTAGTTCAAACATGGTCTGTACCGGGGACAATGTGGAGTATCCAGAGATCCAGTAAACAAGATAAGGACGAAGTTGAGGAAATCAGGAACAATTTGGGCCCATTGAGCCCATGAGTTTGACATAATTTGGGGTGGGACCTGGGAGGTAAGAAACAGTGGTTTCCAGATGAGGCCTTTACCTAAGTTACTGAGAACTCAGCTTAAACTGTGTTGGGCAAAGTTTTAGGGGATGCACCTCAGGTATTTACTGAGAGGAGGAGGAATGTGACACTGGCAGATGCCTAGGTTACCATGACGTAGTGGATCCGAATTTAGCTCAGAGAAGGTAGGACATTTGTTGATTTGTGCTATAACCCGGGTGACTACACCGTAGTGGCTGATATTCCGATATCTACTGAATAAATGACTTAAGTAGATATTTAGTAAGGGCGGGAGCTCAGTTAGGCTTGGTGGCTCAGAGCCAGGCAGCTGGTATGATTAGGCCACAGTGTCCTTATATCCTACCTCTGGGGACATCCTCTCTGGAGGTTAGCTTGTGAACTCTTTCCATGTGTGCGGCTCTATGCAGGTCAGGAATCGACTTAGTGCCTCCTGCAGACTGCTAAGGGGTGGGTCAGGCTAGACTAGGGGGCAGGCTGTGGGGTTTCACACAGTAAGGGTCCTAGCTGGTGAAGGGCTGCATGACGGGAGCTGGCAGGAAGCATGGCAAAGAGGCAACAGGCTTGGTTTGTCTCAGTAACTTTCCCCGGACTAGCCTCAGACAGGAGAGAAGGGTCCTTCCTTTTTCCTTTTTCTGCATTCTCCTGATCGTGGGCTCATCTAGTGCCAAATGAGAACCACACCAGGTACAGTTCTGTTTACGGATGAACCACTGTTTGGAGTCTTTGGACTCTTGCTGGCTGAAGCTGGACCTGAACCACCAGGACCCGCATTGTTAGAAATCCAACTCCAAACAGTGATTAATGGTGTAGGTCTCAGAATAAATCCGTTCTGTGATCCTTAGACAAACAGGGCCTTTCTGGAGAACATCTGGGGAGTCCTATTTGCATAATAAGAACCACCTGGTCCCTGATGGAGAACAAATGTTACCTCTGAGCCTGACAGGCAGGCTCAGTGCTGAGAATTCTTCAACAAATCAGAGAGAGAGAGAATGGAAGCCAAAGCCACTTTTCCTCTATAACATTTCAGACAGTGTCCCAGCACGACACGACCTTGAGGGGAGTGTATACAAATCCAAAAGTTAGCTGAGTTCAGCCTCAGAGGTCATGAACGGAGGCCTCGCCACAGTCTTCCTGGGGGTGGAAGCTGAAGAATGAAGCTCTCAGCTATCACAGGGAAGAAACACAGAGGGAAGTCCTCCTACATATATTTCCTTTGTTAGCTCGGAGTGACGGTGCACATCTTTAAGCACTCAGGGGGCAGAGGCAGGTGGATCTTTGAGTTAAAAAGCGAACCTGGTCTACAGAGTGAATTCCAAGACAGCCAAGGTACTGTTTTTGTTGTTGTTGTTGTTGTTGTTGTTTGTTTGTTTGTTTGTCACACTGGCATACATTAATTGTATGAAATAATGGGTTTAATTCTGACATGCTTATAGGCATCTTTGATGTACTTATGTAAGGTGTACCTCATATTGACTCTTTTTTTTGTTTTGTTTTGTTTTTTAAGTCTATATTACAAGTCTATATGAGAGAAAACACGCACTGTTTTTTCTGGGTTCAGCTTGTTATATTTAACACAATGATTTCCAGTTCATTCTAACTATGTGACTCTGTCTCTGTGTATCTCAGCTGATTCTAGAACTTGGTTACTATGAATAATGTCCCAATACATACAGATATATCTAGGCTCCTTTGGGTATCTAACCAGGAGGGCTACAACTAGATCATACTGTGGTTTTGTTTTTAGTTGAGGAGCACAGGGAAATTCCTTCTTAGACTCTGTATTAGTGAGCTTTCATGACTATAATGAAATCCTTGACATAAACTACTTATGAAGAAAAAAGGTTTAGTTCATAGCTTTGGGAATTCAAGTCTAAGAAGCAAAGAACAACCTCTTTTGCAAGGGTAATGGTGAGACCTGGGTACCTTCTCCTGTGACTTGAACACCTCCAGTAGGCTCTACTACATTTGCTTCCATTGCCTTCCAACAGTGTTGCCATGGAGACCGAGCCTCTGAGGTCTTTGGGGAGTTATAACTAACCTATACCCAGACCATAGCAAGACCTCATTAGAGATCTACTATAATGATGAGAAGGCTCTTCTCTCCTTTCAGAGAAGAGTGACCAGCTAAGCCAGAGCCAGAGAACCAGAAAAATGACCAGATCACCATCTAACAGCCAAGAATGCTGACCTGGTCACCCAGGAGAGGAGTTCAGAGAGACCGCAATAGACAGTTGGTGTTCACAACCCTGTCATTGCCAATAGGACAGTAGTCTGCCCACTCTACCAAAATGTAACCTTCTTGGCTAGTCCAACAGATTACCTAAAATATAACTGTCTCTCAAGTCTTTTTTGTTTGTTTGGGGTTTTTTGTTTGTTTGTTTTTGTTTTTATCAAGACAGGGTTTCTCTGTATAATCCTGGCTGTCCTGGAACTAGATTTCAGGGCTGACCTTGAATTCAGCGATTTGCCTGCCTCTACCTCCTGAGTGCTGGAATTAAAGGAGGACACCACTACTGCCTGGTTAATACAACTGTTTCTGGTGAGCTCCTTGCCTCCATTTGGTTGCTACTTATGGGAACTGATTTGAAAACTTTGCTCTACACCCAACTGCTCTTCCAGAGGTCCTGAGTTCAATTCCCAGCACCCACATGGTGGCTCACAACCATCTGTAATGGGATCCGATGCCCTCTTCTGGTGTGCATGAAGACAGCTACAGTGTACTTATATATAGCAAATGAATAAATCTTTAAAAAAGAAAAGAAAAGAAAAGAAAACTTTGCTCTAAAGGCTTGCCCCACTGCCTCCGTTCCTCACTCCCTGCCTCCAGAAAGCATGCTGGGAGTTATTGTCGAAGGACTAGACCAAAAAGGCAGGAAAAAAGGAAGGAAAGAAAGAAAGAAGGGAGGGAGAGAGACTGGTGACTGGTGTGTGGGGGGGCAGTGATCCAACAGCAGAACTTCTGACACCCTCAGGATGTTGTTTCTCTAGGACATCACAGTCCTTTTACAAGCTACAAAATAGCAGGATCTCTCTCTCAAAATAGCAGATCTCTCTCTCTCTCTCTCTCTCTCTCTCTCTCTCTCTCTCTCTCTCTCTTTTCTCTTTCTCTTCTCTCTCTCTCTCCCTCTCTCTCTCCCCCTCCTCCCCCCTCTCCCTCCCTCTCTCTCTCTCTTTCTCTCTCTCTCTCTCTTCTCTCTCTCCAAAATAGCAGATCTCCTCTCTCTCTCTCTCTCTCTCTCTCCTCTCCAAAATAGCAGATCTCTCTCTCTCTCTCTCTCTCTCTCTCTCTCTCTCTCTCTCTCTCTCCTCTCCTCTCTCCAAAATAGCAGGAATGTCTCTCTCTCTCTCTCTCTTCTCTCTCAAAATAGCAGGATCTCTCTCTCTCTCTCTCTCTCTCTCTCTCTCTCTCTCTCTCTCTCTCTCTCTCTCTCTCTCTCCAAAATAGCTCTCTCTCCTTTCCCCTTCAACCCCCTCTTCTCCTCCCTCCCCTCACAGTTACAGGAGTGAGGAAACCTTACCACTCCTGATCCTGTCTCAGAGAGGCGCAGCTTGGTTTTCAGTCTTATGTTCCGCTGACACAATCCCCAAGTGCTTTGTCATATCTCTTCACAGAGATATGCTTGCCTCTGAGGTGCCCTTCCACAGGCCCATCTCCAGGGATGCTGGGGTATGGCAGTCAAAGTGATTGTTCAAGCCTGACCAAGGCGGGAGAGAGGCAGTGGGAGAGAGGCGGGCAGCAGAGACTGAGAAGAAGATAGACACAGTTTACAGACTTGACCGGGTTAAGCCTCCCTGTGATGTCCCTGAATACATGGAGCAGGGCTTTGTAGCAAACTTTGGCTTTTCATACACCATGACTGCAATGAAAATGGAGCTGTTGCACTTGATTGACGGAGTGGAGTAGCGGCTCTTCAGGCAAGGCGAAGCTTTTGTGTGAGAGTAGGTGAAATGTCTTTAGCTTTCACAGTCTCCGCCTTCTCTCTCCCTTAGTGCCTTGGCTCTAGTATAGAGAATTCAATGAGAAATACCAAGCAAAGGTCCCACCATTTTTTTTTTCCTTTCTCTTTTATAGCCATGGTTAGTGCCTGGATTTTAAAAGAAGACCGTAAAGTAGGGGACTTGGGCATTCTTATTTGCATGTTAATGCCAGACCTGTATGACTAACACTTATCCCATTATTTTGAAAGTTGTTGCCAAGAGCTCAGATTCAATGGGCACTAGGCCCTGCACATGGAGGAAACTCCGCTGTTGCCTGCACTTCATGTTACACGGGAGCAACAACTTCTCCACGTGGCCAGCTGATTCCCTGTGCCTCTTCTCCCTAAGTGGAGCAGTGAGCTTTGGGGACCCAAGGTGGGCAGGAGTTAGCAGATAGAGACAGCATTATATATACACACATACATGCATGCATGCATACATACATACATACATACATACATACATACATACATACATTCAGACATATGTGAATATATATCACTTAAAGCATTGTATTTGCCATTGACTATTCTGGGTTATCTATCACGAGGGCTGACAATGGCTGGTTTGATCTCTACTTTTCCCTGCGAGTGTGGGGATTGTTCACTGACTGTACTCTTACAGCACTATGCAGGAGATGTACTACGGTGGCTTTATTCATTTCTGGATGATTCTTATGGGCAGAAAGGGGGACAGCTACTTCCTGGCATTTCAGCTCAGGCAAACAGCTGAAGAACTCTTGCTGGGGAAATCTTTTTTCTTTTGTAAAATGAGTACCAGGCACCTCTAAGTGTCTGCTTGATAGTGGACTGTCTAAGAGATGTCAAGACGTGGGAGAAAGGTCACTTGGTTTCCATTCATTCTCTGGGCCTGGGAACTGAAGAGAAGTTGTGGGGTGAGAGAGGGACCCGTTTAAGAGTGGGTTGGCTGGCAAGCTGGAGGCTTGCACTCAGATCACGCTGCCTTGGAGCCAAGCTGTCATGACTTCCTTATGGAGCATTTAGGAAACCAGGCTCAAGAGCAAATGAAGTTAGATTTCAGAGTCAGAGACTAGAGTCAGCACTCACCATGTCTACTACTCAGAGGTGTACCTTTTAAGCATTTAATCTTTCTGAGGGCAACTTTCAAAATGGTGACCAGAATAAGTATATGTCAGGGTCCTAAGGGGCATCCTATGAGAATGAGAAACGTGTCAAACACCTCTTAGTTCCAATCACCTGTCCCTCTTGCTTTTCCTCATCTAAGTTTGAAACACCTTCTAGGAATTGTTTGTGAATAGGCTATTTATAACCACCAAATTTAGTCAAAGAGTTTTTCAGCTGTTTCCTGTTCTAATTGATTTTATGATTTGCTTTCTGGGGCAGCATCTCAGTACATAGCCCAGGCTGGTCTTGAACTTATGATCCTCCTGTCTCACCCTTCCAAGTCCTAGGAGTATAGAAAGGTGCCACAGTACTTTGAAACTGAAATGATTTTTATGAGTTAATTAGTTGTGTGTTTGTATGTATCTGTGCATGTATATGCATGTGTGTACATGCATGTATGCATATATTGTGTGTATATGTATATATGCATGTATTGTGTGTATATGTATATATACTTTTGTTGTGTGTGTACATGTGTGTATGCTTGTGTTGTATGTGTAAGTGTGTATGCATGTATTGTGTGTGTATGTGTGTGTATGCTTGTGTTGCATGTGTATGTGTGTATGCATGTATTGTGTATGTGTATGTATGCATGTATTGTGTGTGTATGTGTGTGTATGCTTGTGTTGCATGTGTATGTGTGTATGCATGTATTGTGTATGTGTATGTATGCATGTATTGTGTGTGTATGTGTGTGTATGCTTGTGTTGCATGTGTATGTGTGTATGCTTGTGTTGAGTGTGTATATTTGTGTTATGTGTGTATATGTATATACATGTGTTGTATGTGTATGTGTGTATGCATGTATCGTGTGTGTATGTATGTGTATGCTTTTGTTGTGTGCGTGTGTGTATGCATGTATTGCATGTATATGTGTGTGTAGGCTTGAGCACAACACTCAGTCTTCTCCTAATCTAGTTTTAATACCAGCAGAATGAGGCCTCAAATACTTGCTGCTCTTACAGAGAGCAAGGATCAGTTCCCAGCACCCACACTGGGCAGCTCACAGGATGCCTATAACTCTAGCTCCAGGGGGATGCGATGCCTTTGGCCTCCACCACTGACACTGACACACATGTGCAAACACGCCACCACCCACATGGAAATCAATCGACTGGTAAACCTATTGAGAAGATATGTCAGGTTGTGTGTATAGCACATACCCACTTAAGAAGTTCCCAGGGATGCTTTTCTCTATCATCCACTCACGCTCTCTGCCTTATGTCGGGTTCATGCGGCGGCTTGTGTAAGCTTCCTTGACAGTCTTCAGAAGTACAGGTGATCCCGCTTTACATCCTGCTGAAACGGAAAAGCAGCCATGCCTTTAGCCACGTAGACACGAGCTGTAGAGATCTTACGTCCTGCAAAGGGCCATCTCTGCTTGTTCCTTGCCTGGGTTTCTCTGAAGACGGCTGCTTCAGAAGTCCTGAGTCAGATTCTGCAGCTGTTTTTGTTTTTCCTTTCCTTCCTCTCGCCTTTCCCATACTTTCTCCCTGTAACTTTTTAAAACAAGATTTATGTTAGTTAATGTGTGTGTGATGGGGCATTTGCACATGTGTGTCTGTGATGGTGGTGGAGGCCAGATCCCCTGGAGCAAAGGTACAGGCATCCTGTGAGTTGGTCCTGTGAGCTGATCCTGTAAGCTGCTCGGTGTGGATGCTGGGAATTGGTCCGGGCTCTCTGTAAAAGCAGCAGGCGCTTTTAACCACCCAGCTGTCTCTGTGTCCCTCCTCCTTATTTTGGGGGACATAGCTTTACTTTAGCCTGAGTTGCTCTGGAACTCACTGTATAGCCTTGAGCTTACAGCTATCCTCCAGCCCCAACTTCCCAAATATTGCGATTACAGGTTTGAGCTACCAGATCTGACTTGCAGTCATTTTCATTGAGTTTCTTTTGTTGTCATGATATTATTTCATTACTTAACAAAGGAACAGGATGTCCCCAGTTTTTTCTCTCCCTCCCCTTCCCCTTCCCCCTCTCTTCCCCTCTCTCTTAAATCAATGTACTTTTGTCACATTGCTCAGGTTGAGGGTGAAAATTCAAGCTCAGGATCTGACAACGTACTAGATATGGCGGTAGTCACTTATAGCCCCAGCAATCAGGAGGCTAAGACAGAAAGAAGCCTTGTTAGGATTTTAGGCTACAGAATACGACTTTATCTAAAAATGGAGAGGGAGGGGAGAGGGAGAGGGAGAGGAGGGGAGAGGGAGGAGGGGAGGGGAGGGGAGAGGGAGAGGGGAGGGAGAGGGAGAGGGAGAGGGAGAGGGAGGGAGGGAGGGGGGAGAGGGAGAGGAGAGGGGGGAGAGGGAGGGGAGAGGAGAGGCAGAGGCAGAGGCAGAGGCAGAGGCAGAGGCAGAGGCAGAGGCAGAGGCAGAGGCAGAGGCAGAGGCAGAGGCAGAGGCAGAGGCAGGGAGGCAGAGGCAGGGCAGAGGCAGAGGCAGAGGCAGAGGCAGAGGCAGAGGCAGGGCAGAGGCAGAGGCAGAGGCAGAGGCAGAGGCAGAGGCAGAGGCAGAGGCAGAGGCAGAGGCAGAGGCAGCAGAGTTCACAAACAAACCCCAAACCAGCACTCTGCCCACAGCGTTTCCTGTGGTTTCCACTTTCATTACATGAAGCAAAGGACAATTTTGCTGAATCATCACCTGAGGAAATTAACACAGTATTCGGGACTCCAGCGTCAGCCCAAAAGCCACTGGGGACTTTGTGTAAGAACCTGTTCCTTCAACAAGATTGTGGCAGCCATTACTTGCAACAATGGTAGTATTTAGAATTCAAACCCTCTGTGAATTTACCTCAGTGTTGAAAGAAGAAGATTCTTACCTCATAAGAGAGGCTAGAGTTACTTCTGGAGAGTGTTGACAGTCCCAACCGCTACCTTGGCTCTACCCTATAGGGCAAACCCACCCTGCTCTGCTTTTCTTTAGAGGACTTTTGCAAGGTTGTTGTATAAAGATCAAATGAGATAACCACGTATGCTATTGAGACAGTTTAATTGACGATCGCCAAGTATACCAGACAGAACCTTGTTACATAACAGTTGCTCAACATTGGGTATTGGCCATTGTCATTACCGTCACAACCACTATCATCACCATCATCTTGTTTCTGCAAGTTTAGGGAGCAGATGCCAGGCTTACTTCTCTGTTCTGGTCACTCTCTGAGGTCAGTTTTCTTACTATGCAATAGAACCCTCTCGTCTTTCCCCAAATAGAAGAAACCCATGTCTTCCTGCCCAAGTCTGATTCTGCCCTTAATCTAACAAAGAATATGTTTCCAGTTCCCCCAACTTTCCGGTATACTGTTCCCCTTTCTTTGAAATTACATGGTACAAATTTTGTTGAAACTTTGAGGCGAATGAGAGAGAGATTCTGGGCCTTGATATTCTGCAACCCTTGGTCCTAGCATCCCTTTGTGGCCAGCCCTCCAGCCTCCAATTCTTATGCCCTCACAGTCTCAAAGGTAGGACTCTGCTGAGAAAATGATGGTGGTTGGTGCTTTAGCTCACCGACCTTGAACCTTTTCTCATCATTCTGTTGGCTCTTTGTGCCACATTTACAAAACAGAGAAGAACAGAAGTCAAAATACATCTCTTGTCTTTGTCTTTGGCCAGGCTATCCAAGTAACAGATGAAGACGGGTTCTGCCATGAACCTAAGTTTATTTTACAATGCACCTACCACATGAAGAATACCTGGCATTCCTTAGCAGTATGCTAAGATTTGACACACGTGAGGTTGTTGCTTTCCTAGTTCCCACTTTCCAGCTAATGTTCGAGCCAATGTGAAGGGCAGAGCTGTTTCCCACTAGGGATGTTTCGCCTACAAGTCTTTCTTCATGATCCGACGTGAAGTGCCCCCACACAGATTCCTCATGAAGATATTTTTAGAGATAAGATTTTAATTATTTTTAAGTTATATGTACATGTATGTGCATGTGTGTGTGGGCACCCATGGAGTCCAGAAGACAGCATTACATTCCCTAGAATTCGAGTTATAGTGGTTATCAGGTGGTTGTGAGCCACCCGATGCATTCGGGAACTGAAACTCGGGTCTATTTCAAGAGCAGAGTGTGTTTTTTACCACTGTGTCATCTCTCCTGACCCTCACAAGGATTTTTAAAGAAATTATTGAGAAAGAGACAAGAAGATGATGATATTTTTATTCCACTAGTGACTTAAATAACAGAAATTTATTGTCATACTTGTGGAGATTAAAAGTCAGAAATCAAGTTGGGGGGGGATAGCATTGGTTCTTTAAAGGCTGTGTGGAAGTGTCTGTTCAGGCCTTCCTCTGTGTCTTGTAGATAACCACTTCACCCTGTGTATGTTAGTTTATATCCTCCTCCTCCTCTTCTTCCTTCTCCTTTTCCTCCTCCTCTTCCTCCTCCTCCTCCTACCATGTCTATCTGTATGCTTTATGTCTAAATGTCTCTTTCTTATGAATGCACTGATTCTATTGGATTAAACTCTACTCTAAGACTTCATTTTGTTTTGTTTTGCTTTCTTTTGCTTTTAAGACAGTCTCTCTACATAGTCTTTTTTTTTTCTTCTTTTTCTTTTTTTCGGACTGAGGATCGAACCCAGGGCCTTGCGCTTACTAGGCAAGCGCTCTACCACTGAGCTAAATCCCCAACCCCTCTCTACATAGTCTTGACTGACCTGAGACTCACTATGTAGATCAGTCTGCCCTGGAACTCACAGAGATCTGCCTGCCTTGGCCTCCCCAGTGCTGGGATTAAGGGAGTGAACTCCAAGGACTGCTCTAAGACTTCATTTTAACTTGACTAGTTAAATTGCAAAGACTCTGTCTTCACATAAGATCAGATTCTGAGATGCTGGGGGTTTGGAATTTCAGCATATTGCTCAGTGGGCATACATTTCAACCCGTTCAGCTTCCACCTGTCATTTCCAGCATGATGGCAGCATTTCATCAGAGTGGGGAAGTGGTTTGTTAAGGGAGAAGTGTCAAAAAAAAAATAGTTGAGATTTCTTTTGGCTGTATTTTCAAGACGTGGCTTCCCTATGTAGCCCTGGCTATCCTGGAACTCTCTTTGTAGACTAGGCAGGCCTCAAACTCAGGGATTGATCTTTCTCTGCTTCCCAAAGGCTAAGACTAAAGGCGTGTGCCACAACATCTGGCTAAAAGTCGAGCTTTGAACAACTTTGTTGGTGGTGTTTTTAGCTAAGAGTCAAGCGAGTTATCTCTGGTATTAGTATACAAAATAGAAAGGATGAGTTTAAGGAAAGAAAAATACACGGAGAGTGGCAGTAAATGTCCGACATTCACAATTTTTTTTTGAGGCAGGCGTATGCGTAGAGGTTGGAGGACAACTTTTGGGAGTCAGTTCTCTCCTTCTACCATGAGAATTCTGATGATCAAACTCGTGCCATTAGGCTTGGTGACAGACAGGTTAAGACCTGGTGAGCCACCTCACTAGCTCCAGGGTCTAATATTGTGAAGCCATGGCTGCCAATATTATGGTTCTGCCTCTCAGTGAATCACTCTTTGGAAACTAGACAGCCCTGCGGGGCAATGTAGCATTTTCTAAATGCATGCCTGAAGTAATTAATTGGATTCCAAACAGAGGCACGACTCACCTTGAATACCATTTGTTAATGGATGGATGATTCCACAAGTAGTCACAAGTACTCACAAGAAAGAGTTTTGTAGACATGCAATACAGGTACACTTTCCAAAAGCTATTCTCTACCTACGAGTGGTTGAGTTCACTGTTGCAGAATCCATGAGTATAAGAGGGAGCTACCTTTGATAAGTACACGCACAGCGGAATTAGCATGCCCCTAGGTTGTGAGTTTCTCCCGGATACTTCCAGCATCCTTTTCCTGTGCCAACCTCGGGGTTTCCTCTAAAGAAGATCAGAAGTTAACTTTACATTGCAAAGATTTCTGTTCCATCCCCTTTCAGCACCACAGACTTTTCTCCTATTGGAGGCTAAGGCAAGCATTTGTAGCTTGGGGGAATAAAATTTCACATCTATGGCAGCTGGGATGAGAGACGTCTGGAATGTTGTTCCCTTAGGCTTTAGACTCCAGACATTCTAGCTATTTAAGTACAGGCGAGTGTCATATCTGAGGAAAACCCCTCCGGCAGGGATAGAATGAGAAGGATTAAGAATCTATTTCAACAGAGACATCAAGCTCCGCCCATCTTTCATGACTGCCCTTTTCAGCATCCTTGTGTCCCAGAGTAGCCTTTCAGTCTATGCCCACTCACACACAGTACCTGACCTCTGTCAACCCCACTGGCACAAAAATCCTCCCTGTGCAACGTTGAACTTGAACCCTCGCAGCTTCTACCCGTGGCCCTCGTTCTATTGTTTGTCCTCCTTCAAGTGGGTTATTCTGTCTCCCAAGAGAATCACCTCAGCCTTTTCAGCTCTTCCGCACCTGGACTTCGGCTAACCTGACTCTCCTGTGTACAATGAATACTTCTGTATGTTTAAATTTTAGGCCAAGCAGACATTGATAAAACATGCAGGCAAGCATGTGGACCAAAGTAAATCCTTATCTTATATATTACTGATGGGGAAGTTAAACTTGCCCACTTTATTTCAAAAAATTGAAAATATATCTGCCATGTGACCCTACTATATCCCTCCTGGGTATTTTTCCAAAGGACTTCAAGGCAACACGTGACAGAAGATGCATGCACATTGTTGTCTCCTGTGTCACTAATCACAGTAGCTAAGTTACAGAACCAGCCTAGGCACTCAGCAACAGAGACGAATGGATAAGAAAACATTGCATATATAAACAAGGGAATCACTTTTTGGCCATGATGGAGCACGAGGAACGTTATTTCCAGGAAAATGGATGAGACCAGAGATATTCATGCTTATCTAATTAAGCTAGTTATAAAGAGGCAATTGTCTCTTTTTTTATTTGCGTCCTGGATTTTGTACAAATGCATAAAAGCATATCCATATAAATGACATAAAAGTGGACTTGAAACTGTCTACGGGAACAAAAGGGACCAACAGGAGTTGGGAAGGATGAGAAAGAGAGAACAGAGAATGTGGGGCAGTATGTTCAATGTCCAATACATACTTGTATGAAAATACCTTTATACAAATGGTGCCACATATAATGAATACACATATATGATGATATTTCTAAAAAAGTTAGGCCAAGGTCAGGAACCCTTTTGTGTTTCTTCCTCATGGAGGTAGAGGGCTGTTGACACCACACTGTTACATCACTCCGTTGACCCATTTTGAGCTGCCTCTTGCACAAAACTCTTTAGTGTGTTTTCAGTGCAGCTCTGAATCCTAGAATTGAATTTTGAAATCACAAACAAAACTGTGTCTTTATCATGCCGGGCCCTGGTTTGAACTTACAGAAGTATTTTTACCGGGATTCTTCCTCAGGCCCCCTGCTGTGTCAACACACCTGTCTCTGTGTCTAATGGAACCATGGATGGAATGCTCCTGTCAGACTTGATCCCTTTCCAGTTTGGAGGTGAAGGAGTGGGCTGAAGGGAGGAGGGACAAGGTCTAAAAAAGAATTGAGGGCTTGGAGGGTAAGGATCTGGCTAGGCAACATTTTTTTCTTTTGTCCCGGAAGCAATCTGTGAATTCTGAAAATGCCAGTTGTACTGATGCCTATGATGAGGAGGTGACTTTCTTACACAGATTCTTGCAGTGGGCATTGGAGAGCAGGAAATGAGAGAAGCACTTGCTTACCTCTCTCTACCATCCTCTTAGAGTCCCGGGGCAGGGGACCTGCCAGATGTCTCAGGGGCTAAGAGGAATGGCTGCTAAGCCCCAGTACCTGACTTTCACACGGTGGAACTCCCGGACTCAGAGAGTGGAAAGAGAAAACTGATTCTCATAAGTCGTCTCCTGATTTCCACATGCGTGCAGTGGTACACTTAATCCTACACACACACACACACACACACACACACACACACAAATTAAATGTGGGAAAATAAAGAGTTCCAGGGAATGGAGAAAGTGGAGCCTCTAGCCAAGGGTCTTGTCATATAATTTTCAGTACTCGGGGTTTGGAAATTGCTAATCTACTATGGCTCCAGTATGCTAGAAAGAATTCACAGGAAGCCCATGTATTTATTTAAAATTCATTGTGTGATATGCAGCTTTTCTTTCTCCCTTCCCCCAATTCTTCCTTTTTTCCTTAGACTTCAAGGATTGGGGAATTTAGCTCAGATTACTATACATGCAAGAATTTGGATATTATGTATTCTATTTGTAAAAGAGAGCAGTAAATGTAACAGCCATAAAGACTTCATAGGAAAAGCATGGACTGCGCTCTGGGATGCGGTGTGGCTGTTTGAAAAGTTGAACCAATGAGAATCCTTTTGAGGATGATGGAGGCAGGTGCCTAAAGTGTTCTGGTAACTGGGCTAGTCAGCAAAGCAATTAGAAGGTGGTGACCTTTCTTCCTTCTTCAATGGTATCAGGGCAGAAGAAGGTGCTCCATGAAATGCCCCTGAGACAGACACGGGGTTATTCCTATCAAATCGTATAGTTCAGCAACTTCCTGGCATTTCCTTTATGGCAGTGTGGTAGTTAGTGATGGAGGCTCTGAACTCATCCTGGATCCTTCCATTCTTCCAACGCCTAGGTTAGCCCAAGGTACAGGGATCACGACAGACTGCCAATGTTTTTTATTCAAAACATAAAGCAAAACAAAACAGCCATAAGAGACTTGGTGTTTGTGTCACCCCGATCTTTGGTGTCTTTCTTTTTTGTTTGATCTTAAAAGCTAAAAGATTTTTTTTTAAGCTAAAAGATTTTTAACTCTTCTGTCTCCAGTTTCTCCAACAGAAGTGAAGTGGGTCAGTTTAGGGCAGTTACTGACTGCCCTGACTAGAAAATGACAGAAGGTTGTGTTGTCCTTGCCTGATCCATTTCAGGTTATATCCTATTTCCAGGTACCAAGTGGGGTTGTGGATCTGCATCTTTCTCGGGCAGGCATCCCAAGTGGGAGAGCTCGGAAATCGTCAAACTACAGACTGCAGCCATGCTCTGGCTGGTACAGTGCTTCATAAACTAAGATGGAGACTGTAACATTTTACTTGAAAAGCAGATCACAAACTGGGATGTGGTAGAGCAGGGGTTCATGCGTGAGATTCTGGATTTGAACCTCCGTAACAAAAGGAAGGACAAGAGGAATCACAGTTTAGATGGGAAGTGTAACAGAACCGTCTCCTTTGGCACACAAGAATTCAGGAAGCCATCGCTTAGGTTAAAATTGATATAAATCACTTGTAGGTAATAGAGTTTTTCATTTTGACAATGTTTGGCTATTTCTACATTATCAGTAAGTGAGTCTGTGATGTCTTACGCCCCCAAGAACTATTGGGATGAAGACTGTATAGAAAGGCAAAACTCAAACATTTTCCTTAGTGTCCCTGGGAATTGTCCTCGTTAGGTACTAGGCTGAGATACCTGCAGATGGTTTAGGGTCTTAAAGATCGTTTAAATGGAAGAGACTCTCTGTAGCCTGGACAGTTTACACATGCCCTGCATTCAGCCACAAGTAATTAATTCTTGACCCTTGGGCTGTCCAGTGACCCCCCCCCCACCCCTGGACTCAGGATAACGTCTTGTGGCAGCCTTCACAGGATCTCTGAACCAACAAGTGAGGAGCAGCCACCGAGCTCTGCTGAGCGAGCCTTCTCTGGGGGGGAGACTGATGGCAGAACTACAGCCAAGAAGGAAGTACTTAAAGCTTAACGGAAGTGCAGCTGGCACACTGCTAACACGGGTACTGCAGCCGGTAAGCTTGGTCTTAATGGTAGACTGCACACCACTTAGATTTTCATTGGAAGCAAGAGTAAGCGAATCGTAGCTACTTAAAGGGATAAGAATGATGGAGAGCATCCTAGAATGAGGCAAAACCAAGAATTAGAAAGTTAAGCAATTGGGCTAGCATGGCGGGAAGATCAGCGAAGGAGTTCCCTTCTGATTCTGCAAATCTCGGCAGCCTTGGGACATCAGGAAAGTCAAAGGCCAGCAAGCCACAGAGTCCGAAGCCGTGAGATGGAGCCAAGAACCGGGCCCTTGTAATGAGGAGCAGCTGTAGCCAACAGAACGGGGGTGCTTCCACTGCGATGTGGTTGACTGCAGCTAGATGAAGCCAGAGGTGAAGTGCCTCTCGGGCTAGGACCAGATGCCGGGTTACCTCACAGTAACAGTAGTAGTTGTGTCCTCTGTGTCCCTCTGGAGGATGAGGCTTGTGTTGGAGTCTCCCAGCCTCTCATTCCCTTTTTCTACCTATTTCTTCCCCATTTCTAACCACCTCTCAGTTAATACTAGTGCCCTGGGTAACAGTACCTTTTCTCTCTTTCTCATTCTTATTAAAACTTATCAGAACGTGGTGAGTCCCTGTCTGAGTCTTTGTCTCTGCCAGATAACAAAGCCTTCAGATCCACTTATGAAAGACTTCTTACTGCTTAACATTTTGATAAGAGACAATGCTTAACACTCTAGATTACTGAACCAGCAAGGGGCAGGCAGCAGCACACCTATTTTGGATGGAGAAGTCTTTCAATTTCTCTTCCACCTTATCAGTTAGGCCAAGTGTCAGTATCCGGCGAGACTGGCTTTTGTGATAAGCCCTCCCTGTCCTTCTTTCCAAAGAAGACTTGAGAAGGGACCATGGAATATCTTCATTTAAAAACAGAAACCTGGTCTATTTGAGTCTCAGTTGGCTCTGGTAAAGAATGAGATCCAAGTAATACGTCTCTGAAGTCAGCCAGTCTCGAAGCTGGGGGTAGGCATTTGTGGACAGTTGAGTCACACAGCTTGGGGATTGGCCAGCTCTACTTTCTCTTTCAACAGTAAAAAGTCTTGTAAAGCTGCTGGCATGTGAGACAGAGGTATCCAAAATGTCTTGGCATCCTTTCCAGCAGTGTATCGAGTCTTGGGGAAGAGACTTGTTAGAGCGTGATCCATGCACTCTACCACTAGAGAGAGGTCCAGGTTCACAGAGGAGGTACTGCTTTTCAGTCTGTGTAGACCTACAAAAAAAAAAGAGGCAAAATATGTTCACTCTTGGACAGAAAAGGAGAATCAGAGTGGGAGGTTAGGGTGCAAACAGGAAGACACATGACAGAGGACTTCGAGGACTATTTCTTTAAAGGCAGTGGAGAAAGGATACTGCATAGAGTCCGTGAAGGCCTTATCTTTCAGAAGTCATGAGTTTAATTTCTAATCTATCCTGGAGTAGATCAAATATATACGATTACATATATGACCTAATGCATGAGTGTGTGTGCATGCACGCATACGAGGGTTGAGAGGGCACTTAGACACCACACATCTCTACCATTTTGTCCTGAAGCAGACATTAAACATCTCTGGTTGTTAGGCAAATGAAGGGTTTGAGTCACGACCCTACCAGAGAGTCAAATAATCTCACAAGGGATTGGGAACGATTTGGAACCTTGGATACTTCAGTAAAATAGTGGTGGAGAAACTAGGCATTCACAGGCAGGAGAACGAAATTAGAAATGTATCTGAATCTGAAAGTCAACTCAGAACAGAGCAAAGACTTGGAAGGAGAACCTAATGCTATAAAGCACAGTGAAAGCTTTCTGAAATTGGACCAAGCGGTAAGTTCTGAAGACGATTCCTACAGCATAGACCACAAAACCCAGCATGGATGGACAGGACAGAGTCAGACTAACAATTTCCTGTACATGAAAGGAAGCAGTTAAAAGAGCAAAGAGATAACTCACAGACCGAGGAAAAATAGTTGCAAACCATACATTGACAAGGGGTTAATATCCAAAAAGAAATATAAAGGGAACTCCAACAGCTCAGTAGAAAAAAAATTGAACTACCTGATTTTTGAAACGTGAAAAGGAACTTGACAGACATTTCTCAAGAGGCCATAAACAGGGCCAGTGGGTGTGTATGGAAACGGGTTAGTCAGTGTCTGAATTGCTCTAGTGCTCAGATTTAGCCCACAGCAAGACATCATATTGGACCATTCGAGTGGTGGCCGATGAGACAAAAGATGAGCGGTGTTGACTGGGGTGTTGGAAAGAGGTCCCATGCATGTAGCTGCAGAGAGTGTAAACTAAAACAATTATAGAAAACGGTGCAAGGCTTCCTTGAGAGCTGTGAAGTAGCTCTTCCCTGTACTGTTCACGTGCTTTCAAACACCCGAGCCGTGCCTCCTCAGAGGAAAACCTGCCATGTCAGATCTCCCCATTGTTTAGGAAACCTGAGAAGTGGTGGTGGTGTTCGCTAAGTAGCCACACGTTGTTAAAGAACACAGTGAGTGTCGATGACGAGTTTAAATTGTTCAGCCTGAGAAATGGAGACAGGTGATTTTAGATCGATGGTCTGCATTTGGACTGTGAGTCTGGCTCACCTCTAAATTCTGACTCGGAAATATTTAATATTCCTTTAATATCACTATAAAATTGGGTTCAATGCTCAAGGAAATTTTTGAATGTTTTCAGCCCAAAGAAATGATAAATATTTGAGGGAAATCAATATACCAGCCATCTTGGTCTGATTATCACTGTTGGCAGATGTGCCGAAATAGAAAAAAAAAAATCTGGGTGGAATCTTGTGTCATGGTCATAGGTACTTATCAGCTTCAACATTACTATCTAGTGTAGGAAACTCTTTTACATAAAGAACTTTGTCTCTGAAGTGTTAAGTCTAACTGGGTTAGGTTCAGTCTGTTTCCTTTGACCTACACACAGCCTTTAGGGTCAGAGAGCAAGAAACACAGCTTCTGATGGTGATGGCTCTAAGCTGACAGAGAGAGACACTCATTGGAAAGTTTGTCAATCAGGCATGTTAGCTGAAATCCTTAGGAGCCTTTCGTGTGTGTGTGTGTGTGTGTGTGTGTGTGTGTGTGTGTATCATATCCAATGGTTGGGCGTGTCTATCGTTTTGAAAACTTCCATGCATGTTTCTGACTTGAGTCTTGGATCTCCGTTCAGACTGAACCTTGTCATAGTGCACTGAGGCACTGCAATTCATGAGGAGGTTGAGCCACATTTGGGAGGGACAGTGTGATGTGGAGGGAGGTAGGACCTTGCACCTCTAAAGGCAAGAACTCTGTGTTTGAGGAACACCAAGTAAACATTACAGGTTCATTAAAACTGGAGCTGGGAGAAGACTCCTAAGACAGGAACTTTGACCGAAGCCTTCACTGTGCTGCTTCTTTTGGATTGGAGCGCCCAAGAATGCACGACACAATTCACGTCTGGCTGTGCGATTTCAGCCAAGGCTCTGCTCTGTGCGTGTGTGTGTTTCTACAGAGTGAAGGAGACAATAGCAGCGACTTGCTCCATAAAGCTCCGGGATTGTAAAGGAACGAGGGTGTGTGAGGCACGTAGAAGGGTGACGAGCGCTTTGTAAATGCTCACAGTGTTAGTCACCACTGTGGAATCTTTATTGTTATTCTCTCCCCTTGCCTCAGTCTTGACTCATTTCTCCCTCCTCTTCCTCTTCCCCTTCCCTGTCCTCGATAGCTTCCTCCACTCAAATACCTCCTGGTTTTTAAAGCCCTAATCAAACCAGTATGGGCTGGGCCCCTTTCCTGCTTTGTATCCCCTGGATTAGAGCCCGCCCCAGTGGCATCTGGCTCTCTCTGGGTTGCCCCGAGGAGCATCTGACTGATGCTGCATAGTCTCATTGTCTCACAGTTTTACTTGGTTCCTCTTTTGTTATCAGCTCTGGTACAGTATGAGGGTCACAGTCTGACTCTTCTCCATCATCTGTCACCTCCACGGATCTGTGAGCAATGCCGAACCAGTGGCTTGTGTTTAGTAATAAGGTGGTGTGTAGAGAGAAGGCTGGTGAGAGCAAGGCTACTGGCTGGCTTCAGACCCTGCCATGACCAGGAGATGCTGGGCACCCTAGAAAGAGCATTTTACCCTGCAAAGTCTCTGTTCGATACTCCAGTAACTTCCTTCGAGGCATAAATGACACAGTTCAGAAGTGCTCAGTGCATAAAACTTGGCATTTGTTAGTTTCTTAGTAAGCACTCCTAATCACTCAGAGAAGCCAGAGGGGGCTCTGAGCTTTACTCCTATTAAAGATCCACATCACTGTGTTGGCGACACCATGCTAACCAGGACAGGACAGGAGAGAGAGAGATCCCAGAAGACACAGCATCTACTCCCAAACTCACTTTTTTCAATGTAGCCCTCTCCATATTGTTGTTTGATGTCTGGAGACAGATGATTCCAGATGGCGAGCTTCTTTTCCGTTGTCTTTATTGGATCTGCCAGTTCTGTTTTGAACAGCCCCGGTTCAATGCATGAGACGTGCACTCCAAAAGCTTTCATGTCCCGCCTGTGAGGAGAACAATCGAAGAATCTTTTTATTAAATTTAAAAACAAAACAAAACAAACAACAACAATAGCAACAACAAGAACAAAGCCCATGCTTTCATTGAGGTGAGTGTCCAGGTTAGGGTTTCATCCATGCTAGACAAGCATTTTGTGGTCACATCCTCAGTCTTTTATATCCTTGATTTTCTTTTGTTTCACTCACGTTTATCTGGAGAGTGTTTACAACTCTTCAACTAGTTTCATATAAATCTTTTCAGAGAACCACAGAATGGCTATGTTGGGCAACAAACACCTTGTCCTAGCCTGTTACTTTGAAACCGAAGAAACTGGAGCTCCGGTGGTCAAGGGAGGATGAATGGTAGAACAGGAAACAGCTGTGGGAGGACCAGTCCTCAAAATAGCCCCACACCAATCCAGCGTTTCCTGCCTTGAGCCACCTTCTTTGGTTAAGCTGACAAGCATTTGGGTTAAGACCCTTTCTTCTCCATGTTCAAAGTGCCTGATGGTGAGATGCATGAGTAACTGGGTTGGATGGACGAGTCCACCCTGAGTTTTGGGATGTGGACCGAAGCATGACTGAGGATGAGGAAGGATAGAGTGTCATGATCTCTGGTACACCACCCTGATCCCCGCTGAGCAGGCTCTCCTTTCACAGCACTACAGCCGGCCTCAAGACTACACAGTTATTAGTCACAGCACTACAGGTGGCCTCAAGACTACACAGTTACGAGTCACAGGTTTGAGATGTGGGTGCCTCCTTCCTGTCAACCAAAGAATGTGTTGCAGACCAGTTTATGAATAATCGTTCTCTAAATTTAATGTATAGTTCTACTAGGAGTGTATAAAGAGGCAATTATTCATGTTTTAGACACTCATACTGAAGCTTGAAGCCAGACCTTGTGGAGTTAGGCCAGAGCTCTGCCACTAAGCTACACTCCCGTCCTTGCTACCTCACTATGATTGATATATATATATATATATATATATATATATATATATATAGAGAGAGAGAGAGAGAGAGAGAGAGAGAGAGAGGGTCAATGCTCTTAACCTCTGAGCCATCTCACCAGTCCATATGTTTTTTAATAAGCACTATTTGTAATTTTAAAATACAATTCAATTCTTTTCAGATTTTGAATTTTTACAATAAAACTAGGACACGTTTTCAAATATATTTTTCTGACAATGTAAATTAACTTGACCCTGGGAGATTTTGAACGGTATATTACATTAAAATCTTAACGATTATTTGTTTCAATCTAATTACATTTTATTCATCTGTCAACTGATAGCTGTTGGATCTAGGAGAGAGCAGTTCCAAGGAAGTATTTGAGAAGACTTTTCCTTATGTATTGATTAAAATGACCTAGGGACAGGAGACAGGCCACTCTGCTAAGCTTCTGAGGGTAGTAAAGCCACCACAACAGCGATATATGTGCTGAGAAAATACAGCTTTAGAATCCCAGTTCTCTCTCTGTTGGACTGTTGTCTCTTGGTCCTTCTCTCTCTATGTACACATCCGGAAACAGCTACTGGACTAGGCTGCATGCATAATTTCATGTCAAATACCAGTTCTAGGGGCCATAAAGACACAAACACTCTCTATTTAATTACTTTCAGACAGAATCTAGCTGCCCGACAGATCCTATAAGCACTACTGTCGAAACCACTAGCATTTTATTATGTTATTGATGCTTACAGAATGGAATGTTTATTATTATATTGCTTCTTGAAGAGTGGGATGAAAGGCTGGCTGAGACTGAGAGAGATTGCCATGACAGTGCTACTCCAAGTCTGATGATCCCCGAGCCATTAGCAGTGTCTGCTGACTCTGTAGAAAAGCAAACTAACTGCTCACATCCCAGATGCACCCCAGCAAAGTTTCCATCTTTAACAAGTCCCTCAGACTACTCAACATCACATTAATGTTTTGGAAGAATTTTATTGTGTTTATTTCTTAGGGGACTCAGACATGACAGCTAGGTCATGTGGTAGAATGGAGTTATCAGCCTTTATTAACCTCAGTGGGATTATCTATTTTTTTTTTCTTTTCTTTTTTTCAGAGCTGGGGACTGAACCCAGGGCCTTGCGCTTGTTAGGCAAGCGCTCTACCACTGAGCTAAATCCCCAACCCCATCTATTTTTTTTTAATTGGTAAGCTACTTCTATGGTGTGTGTGTGTGTGTGTGTGTGTGTGTGTGTGTGTGTGTGTGTGTGTGTGTGTGTACCATGCGCTAACATATGCTTTTAGTATTACTAACTGAATAAGTAAATGGGGGGAATGAAAGGCAGGCCAATATCAATTTTGTCTTTTCTCTTGCTTGTCTCAACATGACACAGCTGACTTCACTTCCAATTGCTCCTCCAGCCCCTTCTGCTTGCTGTATTCCAGAAGGCTCGCCTGCATTAAGTGTACCTTAGCATCTGACAGCACAGTCTATTAGAAGCAGGAGTGGGAGGACAAGGTGTGGGACTCATGTAGTGCCAACCATGGCTATCTCATCCTTTAACTAGAGCTGTCAGCCTGTGTCTCCCGGTTGTAGAGACTTACTTCCCTGTCCCTTCATCCTGTAGTCCTTGGATAGCAAAGCCCTTTGCTGTTAGCTCTTACTTCTATCCTTGGGCTACCTCTTCACAACTCCCACATGTTTGAAAGTTGTCCTCTAAGTAAAAAAATCTGTTCTCCTTCACACAATTTTAATGAGTGGCCATTTCTTTTCAGAACCTTGACTGAAAAAGCACGTATGGGCTTTGTACGGAGAGTCACAAATTCTGGTTCCAGGTAAGATGGATCGAACATCCTCTTCCTGCCTCTCCCAGTGGATACCACTGCGAAACCCAACTGGAGAGTATGGGGCAGCCTCTGAGACCTAACGCTTTTCTGCTGGAGGCTTAAATAAATGTGTACTGTTCTGTTAGCACCTACCAGGAATAATATGTCGTTACAGAGAGATCCACTCTGGATGATTCTCCGTTTGGACAAATGGACCTGTTGACTGTAAAGTCATCCCACCATTGGCATCACCCACTAATATAAAAGCAAAAGAGCCAGACTCAACCTAGACCTGGGTTCAAATATCAGTTCTACCACTTCTCAGCTGGGTAACCCTGGGCAAGTGGAAGTATTTTAACATGCTCAAAATACCAGCAGCCACTGTATTAAGTCAATTAATTCTCCTTACCTTAAGCTGTCATTGAAACCTTCCACTGCATACTTGGATGGAGCATAGCCCCCGCCACCAAATGCAAGCCGGCCTCCAATGCTGGAGACATTAATAACACGCCCTCGAGCTTTTTTGACCAGTGGAAGCATATTCAGCGTCACGTTGATGAGTCCAAACAGGTTAACTTCAATGGGTTCTCTGTAGTCGTCCACTGTCAGCCAGTCAGTGGGGGCCAGCACGCCAAGAACACCAGCATTATTGATCAGACCCCAGAGACCTGGAGCAGAGAGGGAAAGGAGACAGTAGAAAATGTCATGTCTATGGGCATCTCAGAGGGAAAGACAGCTCTTCATACAGTGGGGCTATTTCCTCTTCATAGTTATTCCTGCTTTGAACTGTGCTTTGAACTTTTGGGGAAGTGGTAGCTGGCAGAGTGGGAGGCTATGTTGAAATTACTCATGCTACTTAGTACTCAGGCTCACTGCTATTCTATTCCCGATTCCAAGGGTCCTATATTTGTTTTATGCTTTTTGGAGGAAGACTTTCTGATTTCTGAACTAAGATGTAGAGAGAGTTAGTCTACTTTCCTGCCTTGCAAGATGGTGCAGTCAGAGTGTATTATAAAGTATTCTGTACGGGTAGAAAGGTGATACGAGTCTCCCTTATGCTGACTTTGGATGGGAAAAGAAGTCATCCACTTGGCTGTTTCTTGACTGGAAATGTTTAGTTGCTAAAGGTGAGCACCTGATTTGTCTGGAGGCTTTTCTAAATCATTGCGTTTGAGGTTCAGAGTCTTAGAACTAAAGATGTTACTGAAGCACAAGCGTTTGCTTTTTTCTTTTGTGGACCCCGATAGCTTCTTCTATAAGAATATCTCAATATTCAAAGCGAATAAAACTTTCTCAGTTCAGTGCGCAGCTCGTTAACAGAATCCACAGCAAAGAGAATGTTTAATGCCCCTTGGACCACTGGACTCCCTTCTCGTCCTGTCACCGGGTCCTGTTCTACTGACCACTAAAGATGGATGAACTCTGGACCCATCTGGTGAGAGGTGGGTCCCAGGTAATCAGGCGATCTGCATGCTGTCTTATAGACTTGAGTCTCAACTCCCTTTGCTGCGATGTTGTTGAAGAAGGTCACATAAAGTTAGGACCTTTGTGTCTGTTCTAGGTCCACCTGCTGGGACTTAAGATGCATCTATCTGAGGCACACCTCGCATACACTGGAATCACTCAGAAGCTCTGTGGAGATTCAGGAATGCGCTGCGGGGACTTAAGAGATATTCTCTTGAGAGGCTGCTTAAGAAGTGAACATGTGTTTCACATTTGAAATTACTTTGTTACTCTGCTTTGGTTAATTCTTCATCCCAAACCTTCATAGACAGCCCCCCTACACACTACACATCATCTCTAGTCTCTTACCTTTTTCTCCTACATGGCTCTTCACCCACTGGGCAGTCTCCTTGACATTCTCTGGGTTGGTGACATCCAGAAGCACTGTGTGAAGTCTCTCTGAGGTTTTGGCCTTCAAAGCCGCTGATCCTGACTCAGTCAGGCAGGCAGCAATGACACGGAAACCTTTTCTATCAAAAGTTCTGGCTGCTAAGTTTCCGAAGCCTGAGTCACATCCAGTGATGAAAACGTACTTGTCAGCGACGTCTGCTATCTTCAGCTGCCCTTTATAATTCCACAGAAAAGCGCAGAGGAACAGGAGGGCCAACACCCAAAGCAGCATTTTCTTTTTCCTGTATGTGACAGGGACACTTATGTCGTGTACGATAAAAGATGATGTCCTGGAGGTTCAAAATTAGAAAGAAAACTCAAATTAGAACTATCACCATGTTGGTGAATGCGAGTTGTTCAAGTGAATTTGAGTAGGCAAGATGGTTATCGAAATGATTGTTTTTGGTTGCTTGTTGGAAAGACAAACCATCTAAATCACATGCCGCTGCTCTAGGGGAGTGCCCAAACCAACCAATCAGAATTCAGAAAAATTCAGAAGGAAAGAAATGGAGTGGAAACAACACTGATGCAGGTCACTGGGTGAAAGGAGCCAGTAGGGTTGCCCAGGGTCTCACACCCTGTCCATCTGACAGACAGGGTCTCACAGGGAACTCTCACATCCCATCACTTAGTGAAGTCCAAGAGTCAACAGGATCAAAAGCTTCTAGAACAGTGGCTCTCAACCTTCCCAATGCTGCGACCTCTTAATACAATTCCCCGTGTTGTAGTGACCCCCCACACCGTAAAATTATTTATGTTGCTACTTCATAACTGTCACTTTGCTACTGTTCTGAAATGTAAATATTTTCTGATGGTCCTAGGCCACTCCTGCGAAGAGGTTACTTGACCACCAAGGGGGTCACGACCTTCAGCTTGAGAACCACTGCCCTAGCTCAGTCTCTTTGTCCTGTCAGACTCCCTGCTGTTTTCTTTTCTTTTTTAAAAAATAATTTTATTTTTCTTAGCTATTTTATGTATTTATATTTCAAATGTTATCCCCTCTCTTTCCTCTCCTATACCCTCCCCCCTCCCCCTGCTTCCACGAAGATGCTCCCACTCTCACCTACCCACTCCCACCTCAACGCCCTGGCATTTCCCTACACCGGGGAAATGAGCCTCCACAGGACCAAGACCTTTCCTCCCACTGATGCTGGACAATGCCCTCCTCTGCCACATATGTGGCTGGAGTCATGGGTCCCTCCATGTGTACTCATTGGTTGATGGTTTAGACCCTGGGAGCTCTGGTGAGGTCTGGTTGGTTGATATTGTCGTTTGTCCTATGGGGTTGCAAACCCCTTCAGCTCCTTCAGTCTTTTCTCTAACTCCTCCATTGGGGCCCCCGTGCTCAGTCTGATGATTAGCTACAAGCATCCTCATCTGTATCAGTAGGGCTCTGGCAGAGCCTCTCAGGAGACGCCCATATCAGGCTCCTGTCAGCAAGCGCTTCTTGGCAGCAGCAATAGTGACTGGATTTGGTTGTTCCATATGGGATGGATCCCCAAGTGGGGCAGTCTCTGGATGACCTTTATTCAGTCCCTGCTCCACTCTTTGTCCCTGTATTTCCTTCCATGAGTAATCTGTTCTCTCTTCTAAGAATGAATGAAGCATCTGCATTTTGTTCTTCCTTCTTCTTGGGCTTCATATGATCTCTGAATTTTTCCTTAGGTATTCCAAGCTTTTGGGCTAATATCCACTTATCTGTGAGTGCATACCATGTGTGTTCTTTTGTGAATGGATTACCTCACTCAGGATGATATTTTCTAGTCCAGCTATTTTCAGAATCCAGAAGAGGAGAGCATCCATGCTGTTATCGCTAAGAAATTGTTCTCCAATATGGTTTCTATTTTCTTATTGCAAATGAGCTAGAGTCACCCTTCCTCTTGGCTCAGAGAGTATTTCTACTCTACTCAGGAGAGAATGAAGTGAGGGATATCAGTAAGTTAGGGACGGGGAGGGGAATGAATGCCCAGTATCTCGAATCTTTAAATTCGGTCTTCAACACAAACCTCTTGTAAGAAAAAAAAAAAAGTCACATGTGAATGGGATAAAATGAAGCAAATTTATGCTGTAAAATTGAGGCTTTGACCAAACCACCTAGAAGAGAGCCAACTGGAATATGAATTTTGCTGTGACTTGAGGGTAGACCAGGACCTAATATGAAGCAGGAGGAAGGCTTCCTGTACTCTTCCTCAGGGACCTGCGCCTCTGTTTTCCCTAAGCATGCTGTGTTTGCCATTGGCACTGGCACCTGCGAATGGCACTCCACCCAGTAGGAGGAGCCATCAAGGGTCAGAGGGCAGGCTGCCGATTTCTGGCTGCCTTAGGTCTGAGGTCATGTTGGTCCAGCCCTTCCAAGTTCTGGTGAGGAGGAATGATGTCAGTTCCCTCTCCTTCCAGGAACTATGTGTTCTCCAGTCAGTGTAGGGAAGAAGCTCCAGAGAGAACAACCCCTTTGAAAAGAGCCTTCTCTCATCCCCACAGCCTAAAGGCCTAGAAAGTCCCATGCTAGGTTCATACAGTGTATCTTCTCTTTTTAGAATTTTTTGATTTTTAAAAATTATGTATATTGGGGGAGGCAGTGTGTGTGTGTGTGTGTGTGTGTGTGTGTGTGTGTGTGTGTGTGTACGTGTACGTGTATGTGTGTTATGTGCACTGGAGTGTAGGTGCCTTCAGAGGCCAGAAGGAATAACAGGATTCCCTGAAGCTGGATTTACAGGTGGTTGCAAACTGCATAAAATGGACGCTGGGAACAGAACTTGTGCCCTCTGCAAGAACAGTGCATGTTCCTAACGGCTGAGCCATCTCTCTGTCCCCCAAACAGTGCCTTTGTCCTTGATTCACTCTGCCGTAGAATCACATAGGTCTGGAATGTGTCACACAAGAAAAGCAATACACATGGACCAAAGCGCAGATCTGTGGATGCTTCCAGAATCATGTCTATCTCTGGATACTAAGAAGAAATCAGCTCTTTTATTTTCTCTTTAGCCCTGTCTTAAAGTAATGACTATTACATTTGACTCAAGAGTTTGCTTAACAAATATGTCGATGAACAAATGCATAAATAGGACTGCAAGTGCTCTCCTACTTAATTTCTACTATTGGATAGCCAATAGTATATTTAAGATCAAAATAATTCAGTGTACCATCTATACTTCTTAAGAAAAATAATGAGTTCTGTTTTTAATCCCCCCCTACAAAAGACTTATAAAGAAAGAGATAAAAAAAAATCTATTGAGAGATATTAAACTAGCAAAAACCATTAAGCTTTGGTAAGCTTGGAGATGCGGCCGGCTTGTGGACAGTTATAGATGTATCTGAAAACAGGTTTCTAAGTTACTTAATGACTTGCTTTAGTTTCCCCAAACTGACTTTGTGTCAGAATTGATTTGTTGCATATAAATCCCCATGTAGCAGGGTTTCTGCTTCTTGAATACATATTAACTAAAAATGAATAATTATGAGGAGAAGCACAAAGCACTCCTGAAATTACATATTTAGAGACTTTAATGACATTTCATATTTCTAAGTCCAATTAGTTATAGTGTTTTGTTTAAGTCTGCCCTTGATAGTTCTTGAATACTGAGATATCTAATTACACTATAAATCTAAGTTCTGAAGAAATTATTTGAAAAAAAAAAAAAAGCAAAATAATTGTGGGTTGTAATGTCCCCACAATAGAGAATGTCACTTGTCCTGCCATCAGCTTTGTCAGGGACAGAACTGAAAGGAGTAAACTGTGAGATTGCCGCCCACCTTGGTGAAAAGGTCTCTCCATGGAGATTTTTATACAGTCTCATTTGGTTTTCTCTCTAGCCTCCTGGAGAGCATACTATTCACCAGTTATAGAAGATAAAACAGGTTCAAAGATATGAGGTGATTTGCCAAGGTCATTGTGTCCTGAAGCACCGGGTCTTCCCATGCCAGAGAACTGGAAACCCGAACTCTCTGGTAGGTGGACTGAGCAGTGTCTGAGCTCAGCTCACAGTCAACCCAGTACTTTGCCAAGGCTGCTGAGAGGCCTGACTGAAAGCCCTCAGACCAAAACAGCCTCTGACATCTAAAGTAGTTGTTCCTTTTATCATCTCCCTTCGTGTTCTCTTCTATCTATCTATCTATCTATCTATCTATCTATCTATCTATCTATCTATCTATCCACACATACATACACACACAGAGAGAAACACACACACATCTATATCTATATCTATATCTATATCTATATCTATATCTATATATGTATATATACCCCTCAGAAGGATTGGGAGGCTGGGGGCCATGAGTAAGGTGGGTGCTATTCCTGTGATAATATGAGTTACCAGAAACAAGAGTCTTGAATTAGGATGAAGAGTTTTTATGCCAATGAAACCCCTCAGGGTTTCTATACAACTTGGAGAATTCTATATATAGAGTTCAAGGAGTGATCCACTTAGGGAAGAGAAACTAGATACTTTTTCTAATTTGTTACTGAAACTTAACATATCGTCAGTTATGACGCCAGCAACACACTTCTGTGATATTTGCAGTACCTGAGACTGTTATCAATTACAGCCACAGTATTTTTATGTTATATTGTTGTTGTTACTTACTATAAAAATATGGTGTGTGATCCCATTATGTAGCTCTGGCTACTGAAACTTTCTACATAGACCAGGCTGCCCTTGAACTCACAGAGAACTGCCTGTCTCTCTGCCTTCTGAATAAGGGGGATTAAAGACATAATTATCATTCTTTCCATTGTGGAATTATTAATGTGCTAGTGAAAGGCAATGTTTTAAATATCTTTGGTATATGTCATCACATCAGGCTTCCTTTAAAAGTCTGTGTATTTTAATTCATGCATTGAAAAGTATTTACTCTTTTTAGACAGTGTTTATGACAGCCATGTAAATCAAAATTTCCTAGAACACATTAGCCTCAAATACATGTATTTCAACAAGAACAAGTGAAAGCACATGAAGTCCATGCCTTCACCATAACTAGACAACAGACAATCCTCGAACCTCAAATTATGTGATTGAGGAAATGAGTAACTGCATATGGCTGACAGATGTCAGGTATCACATCATCAAAGAAAGAAGCTGAAAAGGCATGAGAGGAGGGGATGTTGACCTGGACCCTGTGTAACTGAATGAGAGAGAGAAGACCATCAACTGATGGATTGGAACATGTATAAGTAGATATATAAATAAATGATCAACTATGTATATCTACCTGATAAAGTGTAAGGAAGACCTAAGAGTGATAGATAAAGGACCCAGAGCCCATTTTTTCAATCTTATAATCATTGGAGACATTAAGATGAGGATAAAAGTTGTCTAGGGAAGTATAACATGATCATGAAGTGTCTTGTGATACAAAGAAAAAAAAGAGCTGAAAAATGTGTAAGAGCCAATGGAAGGGTCTTTACTCACCAACTACGATGCAATTTGAGCATCAAAACAAATCATGTTGTAATGGATCTGTAAGTTGTTGACTGTGAGATGAACATAGTCATTTTGATTAACATCGATAAGCAATTATACAAGGAAAGGGAGCCATGCCAACTAATAAGTGTCAAAGAAGGATACAGTTAGAAAATAAATATTAGCAGTGACATAGTAACAATGTTTCAGGGAAGGATTATCAACGGACGACATGGAATTGCAAAGACTGTCCCACAAAGACAATTACTGATTAAAAAAGAGAATGAGAGTGATAGCACAGGGAAGAAATCTGAGCGGTCACTTTAACAAAAGGATAGAAAGTGGCATTCTTCATCATGGAGCAAACCAACATCATGTGCTTCCTAGTTGACACACTGGAAAGGACAGAGCAGCGCTCAGATTCCAGCTAGTCATGGAAATGCATGGGAAACTACTTCCAGTTCTCTTGTATGTGCCCTGTACTCTTCAATAACATTGGTCATAAAGGGAAAAAAGGACCAAACACACTAAAGATACAATTAAATGTAACACATGATCGTAGAGTGGTTAAACATGCTTCCTTTTCTCAGAAATAACACTATTTTTTTCAACTACTGAAATTTGATAAAAAGAAATCTGTAAACTTGATAAATTTTACTGTGATAATTATATTGTGGGAAATGCCATGCTTTTTAGATAATTTGTATTGAAGTATTTAAAGATTAAGGTGCATACTATCTTCAACTTGCTTTCAAACCATTCAAGTTGGGCAGCAGGGTACAGGTCTTTAAGGCCAGCACTCAGGAGTCAGACACAGGCAGCTCTTTGTGAGTTTGAGGCCAGCCTGGTCTACATAGAAAATTCCAGGCCAGCCAAAGCTATATAGTAAGACCTTGTCTCAAAAACAAAAGAAACAAATGATCAAAAATTTAATACAAAACAAAATGCAAAGTTAAGAAAATTACATATATATATATATCGAGAGAGAGAGAGAGAGAGAGAGACTCATATGTATATTTTAAAAAGAATGAGAGTAAAAACATGGCGAAGTGCTAATATTTAGAGACTCTAGATCCTACCATTTATTTAACTTTCCTGTAATGTAAAATCATGCCTACAGAGTCAACCAGATGCAGGTTTGAGTAGTTTTATAACTAATCTCCACTGAACATGCACAGACCTCTTCATTGTTCTTCTCCCCTGAACAACAGTGTTACTGTTTGTCACACAGTGTTCATATTAAGCATTTCAGATCATCTAGAAGTGATTTAATGTATGCCCAAAGGTACACAGGTCATATGCAAGCACAGAGCCGGTTTATACATTGGGAATCCACAGATTTGGAGTCAGGATCCCCTATATGAATGACGGATGAATGAGTACATTTCAAAAACACAAAGTAAAA
The DNA here is from genome assembly GCF_011064425.1 of Rattus rattus. Taxonomy (NCBI): domain Eukaryota; kingdom Metazoa; phylum Chordata; class Mammalia; order Rodentia; family Muridae; genus Rattus; species Rattus rattus. The sequence continues at coordinate 46,697,667 of NC_046158.1, read as the reverse complement.
ATTGGGGAAAGAAAAATGAAGTCCCCCGCAAACACTTTATTGAACTGCTGTGGACAAAACATAATGCCAGGGTTTTGGAGCGACCTGGGATACTGGGCCGCCTGTCTTCTATCCTCTAGAAAGTCTATCCTTACAATCACTGGAGGAAACAAAAACTCAGAGCTAAGCAGCTCTCTCTCTCTCTCTCTCTCTCTCTCTCTCTCTCTCTCTCTCTCTCATCTTTTCCATTTCCCATGTAACTTCCTCCCTAAACAAACACAGTTTTCCCTGGTGACAAGAAACAGAGAGGGACCTTTTAGTCACTAAGGATGCACCCTCTATAGTGTCACTGAGCACCCCTCTGGGCTGAGGGTCATCTCCGAGGCTGGTGGTCCAGCCATTTGCTTGAGTCTGAGGGACTTCTAACCCTGACCGTGAGGATCATTGATTTGTGAGGCCCATCCTTACTATCGTCTATAAATGTCAGTTCTTTTAGTCTCTGCATTCTGCATTTTTCTCGGTTACTGGACTAGGTCTGCTCAAACCAACATGGATCTTTGACCCCTAGTAGCACTTTAGCCAAGAAACATCCATGATCAACAATCCCAGGTCAGGGCTTTCAGGGCCATGACCTGCATATTGAAAGGGATTAAGAGTCAGCTCACCTGAGAAGTAAGTAAATGAATAACCATAGCTATCACAACTGCCCCAACCACTCTTCCATGAACTCTGGTCACATCTCTGGTGCCAGTGATTTTGCAGTGGGGCCTTGAACTCAGTTGCTTTAGTTGTTTATCAGCTGTGTCTTCCAATTTGTCTCACAACAATCTGTTTACTGAAGAGTGCGGATCCCTTGGCTCCAATCACTAAAGCTGTTCTTGGGAGGTCAGACCTCAGAGAACTTAGAGTGCTTTATGCATCCTCTCTGAGCCTTGCCCAGTGGTAGCACAGGGATAGATAGGATGCTTTCATTCAAGGGTACCTGGTGAACTAACATGGCTCAATGTCTGTTACACCTTCCCTGCTGAAAAGGCTGCTCTATTTCTTGGATGCAAGCACAGGCCTCCCAATTGCAGCCCTTTTGGTATTCTGAATTCCATAATTAACAATGTGAAGTCTGGTGTATTACAGCATGTTCAGCAGCGTCCTTGGCCTCTACACACTAGATGTCAGCAATGCTTCTGATAAAGATGTCCTCAGACAGTACTAAATATCCCTTAGGGGACAAAATGGATCCTCCTTGAGAACTGCTGTCACAGAGATTCCTCTCTTGAGGGTCCAGAATGTCACTGTACCCAGGACCACTTATCTGGAAACTCAGTCATTAGTGTCTCAGTGATGTTTCCTTGATGAACATTTATATTTTTATGGCATTAACAGAGAGGTTTTGTTTCTTATAAAATCGCCCATATCCCATTTTTGTCAAGCACTAACTTTTGCAATGTAAAAAAACAAAATCTACTTTTCTTACTATGAGGATAGAAGGTATCCAACAGACCAAGTTATACATAACACCATTTGTGGAATCAGAAATGACTGCATTAGCATGCACAGCCTTGAGTGCTAATGGGGCCTGGATCCTGGCTGAGCTGGGGCTATGGGAGCTTGCACTCGGTAGTAAACTGACCCTCTAGAAGTCTGCAAATGCTCCCAGGGCAACCCATAGTCAGGTGTGAATGTGCCTAGTAGCCGTGATTGACTGACTGCCACGGCTTTTTGAACCGTGGCTATAGGGTCAGGTAGCTGAATGTGGGATTCAAAAACAAGCAACAGTGAGAGGTTATCGGATGATCAGAGATTAAAAATTATTTCAAAACCAAACATCATGGACCCAAGGTTTGGGCAGGATGTGTCCTTGTGTTGAATGACTTGCCCGTAGCATGGCTCTGAGCACACAGCACTCACACTTTGCCTTGTGCGTGCAGTGGTAGTCAATGCTGCCTAGACCGCCATGGCTCATATTTGAGCCCTTCTCGTATGTGAAGATTTGCAGTATTTTCAGCATATGTAGGATAGGAGGTTTTTCTTTTTTCTTTTTTAGAATGTAATAGTTAGATTACAGGAAGCGAGGGCATAATTTTTTCTTATGGTGATCCTTTCTCATGTAAGTACCACACTGGGGTGTCTTTGGATTGTATCATGATAGAGCATTTGATTATAAAAATTACTGTTGGAAGGGACAGAGGCGTGGCTCAGCGGTTAAGTGCACTTGCTGCTCTTACAGAGCTCATGGGTTTGGTTCCCAGCCACCATGTAACGACACTCTAATTCCAGATGATCTGGCACCTTCTGTCTTCCAAGGACATTTATGTACACATTCAGGGAAAACACTTATATGCATAAAAATAAAATAAGCAAATCCTTTATAAAAAAAAACCCTGCTGTTTGAGTTGTTGATGAGCTTTAAAAAAATAATTAAATAGATTTTGGGCTTGGGGTTAAGGCAAATTTTTCAACAATTTTGAAATCACCTTGAGCAAGTTTCTTTCATTTTGCACCATATTTTCATGCCAACGATAGTCTCAGTACTAACAGTCAAAATGTCTGTCAGCTCTGAAAAACGTCAAAGATGCTGTGGCCTGTAGTATCAAATATTTAGTTAAGGTTTAGTTCTTTATTTTTAAATAACCAAGCACATCGTTCATCAGCATGTCTTCGTTGCTGATAATTGATGAAATTATGTGTACCCAAGAGAATTGTTTCAAAATAAATCTCTTTATGCCAGTGAATGTTCGTTTTGCCTGTTTTATGGACCTATATATTTGGCACTATATAAATCCGTGTTTCTTGGACAAATGGGAGAAGCCTAAGAAACCCTGTTCTTAGGGTTGCCTGGACCTACAGATATTTATCTTAAACTTCATGATAAAATTATCTCCTTTTATTCTGGATGTGGTTAATTCAAGTCTGTAATCTCAATGCTTGGAGATAGAGAGAGAGGAGATTAGCCGGGACAACATGGGGAGTTCCTGTTTCAAACCCCCCAAAACAAACAAATAGAAATGCACACTTATTGGTTCAAGGTACGAGCTATGAATCTGGGTGACCCTGGGACAGACTCCTCTCATCCCACCCGTGCTGCCTTGCATTCTCACTGCTCTGGCCTCCAGGCTCTGTGCCCACTTCTCTACCACCTCAGTGCTGTGTGTGATGCTTGGCCTTAGGCGGAAGAGCCATGAGCAGGGCAGAAGGAAAAGAGGAAGTTATCATCCACCCTCCACCACATCACTCTGTATGATGACCCTTGGATGGATCTCTGAGACCTCTGAGCGCTAGGACAAAGGGAGAGAATGTCCAGGACAGTAATGCAGTGTCCTCACTTCCAATTTAGGTCGTGAAAAAGTTCAGGATCCTATCTCGGAAACCTCATAACGTGCCTCTCGGCTAATCATCATATTTGGTAAACTGGATCGAATATCACAAATTGGAACATTTGTTTCATGGTGTTTAGAACTGACTTTCCCCCTTGGCAGCTTAACCTGTGAAAGAGGACACGGAAGAGCTGTGCGGCGAAGATTGCATATGTCTTAGGGTTTCACTGCTTTGAACAGATGCCATGACCAAGGCAACTCTTATAAGGACGACATTTAATTGGGGCTGGCTTACAGGTTCAGAGGTTCAGTCTGTTATCCTCAAGGTGGGAACATGGTAGCATCCAGGCAAGCATGGTTCAGGAGGAGCTGAGAATTCTACGTCTTCATCTGGAGGCTGTTAGTGGAAGACTGGTTTCCAGGCAGCTAGGACTAGGGTAATAAAGCCCACGCCCACAGTGATACACCTACACCCACAAGACCACACCTCCAAATAGTGCCACTCCCTGGGCTGAGCATATACAACCATCATGTTTCATAACATCATTGGTTGCTGGAGGGGAGTGAAAACATTTTATCAGAAGCACTCTGTCCTACACCAGAGATTCAGAAGGAGCCATGAAAGGAGGCTGATTATTGCCTGCATTTGCCGTGTAGACGTTTAGAATAGGAACCACCTGTCAGAAGCTGTCAGAAATGTGCTCCACAGTGGTCCCCACTTCCCCTTTCTGGGTTCTCTTCCTAGGTTTCTTAGTGAGAAACTTAAAATAAACCCCGTTGGTTTTAGTTCTATTCGTTGCCTTCCTCTACTGGTAGAAAACAGGAGACCAGACCCCCCGCCCCCAAAAAAAATGAGCATTAAGGTTCAAAGTCTTTCTTAGATGGTAGAGCTCTGTCTAAACAGTTCCTCCCAGACCAGTTCATTTTCTGTCCACGCAACTCCACGGAAGATTCTCTTTCAGAAAACACTGGGAGTTTATTAAATCTTTATTTACCTTCAATTTGTTGCAGTCTTTGGATCAACAACAGAGTCACTGTACCAAGGTGAATCGAATAGCAAACATTTAGTGATGATGTCTGCCTGGAACTCTTCTGAGTTTTCTTATGGAATGCAAGTCTTTTCAATAATGACCACCCCGGAACATGCGTGCTTCTTAAATTTAGATGTCGCATATATGGTTTAATACTCAGGACTTAGTCTTTATATTTTGCCTTTTTACTGAAGTAAAAAAAAAATTTTTTTTAAACCTATGTGGCCTTTCAGAGATGTCTGGTGTACTTTCCTCTAAGGAAAGGGATATGAGAGCCTGGTGATACGAATGAGGCCATGTGGGTCAGGAAATGCACTCGCTCGAAGAGGAAGATTAAAGCTGGACACCTGAAAAATCCGAGATGGATTAAAAAATGGAGCCAAGGACCCCATCACAAAATAAGCTTGCAGTAAACGGCAATTGTTCTGCTGAGAATCCGGTGTAAACCCTATTGACCATGATGATGTCTTAGCCAAGGCGAGGCGAGATTCAGCATCCTGGAATGGTGAGTTCCTTCCCGTAACAGGAAGAAGAGAAGCTTTCTTAGTGACGTTTCACCAGAGTCCCTGCAGGAGGGCACAGCTCCACGCCCAGTGTGTGGTGGGAAAAGTATCCGTTTGTGCTTCCTCTGCAGTTCCAGACCAGGGTCTGTCCTGCCTCACCAGAGGGACAAACCCGCTCATGTCTAAGGAAAGCACTCTTAAATTAAGCAATTTACCAGAGCATCTTTGCTAATGAGTATTAATCACCCCAAGTCCTTTTGGGTTTACTGTCTTGTCTGTGTGCCTTCTGACAGAAATGGCACTGTTAAATCCATGGCCACAACATAGTAACTGCTAGCTGGAAGGGACCGCGTGCTGTATGTTATTATAATGTATGGTCCCAAAGAAAGTCCAGAATTGAGTATCTGTATGTGTGTGTCTCCATTTCATTGAGCATAGTCAACGAATATCAACCCCTCGCTGACTTTCGACCAGTTAGCTTTGCTCCAGAAGGAAAATGTTAGTGTTTTATAAATTATATTCCTTGAGAATATGACATTTGTTATAAGGGTCTTGCCTCTTGTAACGTATGACGCAACAGATTTTCCTTGTATTTTAAACTTGTAGAGAGATTTAGTCTAAAAATCGGACAACATTATTCAAATGCGAAAGTATTCAGCACAGCAACGAAAGAACTTTCCCTTCTCACATCATGCCTCATCTAGCCGAGGGTATTTCAGAGCATTTAAGGTGCCAGGTGACACTAAGATAAATAAAACCCAGTCCCTAGCTTTGGGCTGAGAGTGTCATGGGGCATTACAGAATTATTGCCCCCGCCTACCAAAACCCAAGTGTGTGTGGGCACACGAAACAGCAAGTCACTTTATCATACAATGTAGAGCGACCATCACAGCACGTTTTGTTTTTTCCTTCTTTCTGACAACTCAGAACCCTCAGAATCCTTCATCCCCAACATTGTTTTTCTCTTCTGGTTTAATGTTCATCTACATGTGTTCACAGAAACTGATACTATTGGGTAAGTGAAGTAGAGAAACAGATTAGTCGGCACCTGGCAGCTAATCAGTTAATCGGTCCCCCCTGAGCCACTCTACAGATGTCCACAGCTTTTGGAACTCTGGGGTCACCAATTTCTTATTAGTCCTCAAAGCCACAGAAGGTGCCAAATAGGAATGGAGTGAGGGAGAGAGACAGAGAGGATCTTTAGTTGTGACTGCAGGATGCTATGGGATATTCACAGAGTCCGGTCCTAGGAGAGTTTCAGTCAGGTTCCTGGGTCACACGGATCATTTCTGTAGGAGGTGGACTCTGCCCCCATCCACTCTCAAACCATATCAAAGAAGCACAGTTGACCACAGCCGAAAGACAGTTTGGTTTGTTCTACAGGAGCGCAGAAAATCAAGGACAGCTTAGGTTGAGGGGATGAGTGAAGGGACAAACAATCAGACAGTCATTGGTTACCTCGCTGAAGACGGCTTGGAGTGCAGAAGCTGAGGGTGACTTGCTCTGCTGGCTGCTGATTGTCACCTTCCTGTAGTGGCCAGGGGAAGGAAGTGCAGCTCGATCAAACTGCTCCTCTCAAGGTGCCAGGGCTTCTGCGGAGCTCGGAGACCTGCATGTGTGAAGACTTCTCTACTTCTCTCTTGCCTCTGTGAGTCACACCCATTGCAACACCAAGTGGTGACTAAGCCTCCCCTCCGTGGATGGAGGGCGGAGAGATTGTAGGTCACAGGTTTCCGAAGGAAGGAATCGGCAGTGCTTTTTATAAATTAAATGTAGCTAGCTAGAGAAATTACCCACACTATCTTGACCAAACGAGGCAGCTGAAATCACTTAAGCATCTTTGTAAACCTCCTGGTGCATGTAACTGATCATGTCACTTAAAGATTTTGTAAACAAGATGATCAACATAATAAATGACCAAGTATAGTTCAGGAATACTTTGTGGTTTCCTAATTTGTGCTTTAAGGTATGGCAAAACATCTCGACAAAGGTCTCTGGAAGTGAAAACGTGAAGAGATTTGCCCCCTCACCTCCAGCAGGCCTTTTCCAGAGCTGCTCCCAGCAGACCTGGCACTGCTGGGTGCCTGCTGAGGCCAGAGCCCTGTGGAATGAGATGCCGCCCACCTTCCCTGCAGCTCACCAAACCTCCCTACAGGCAGGCCAACGTGCACTGAAGTTTTACTTCTAATTTCATGCTGAATTCCTCTCTGCCTTCCTCCACTGGCTCTGTTCCTTTCTGGAGAGTTAGCTACTGTTTCCTTGGAGCCAGCAAATGAAAGAGTCCGTCCCTCTACCGGAGTCTAGACAGGGCTACTGGTTTTTTAATTAAATGGGTGTGGTTCTCAGTTTCTCCACAACAACAAAAGACAAATTTATCCAGATAAATATTGGTTATTTATCCAATTGGGATGACTGATCTATGCAAACTATACTTTTCCCCCCTTTTAATGCGCGAGACAGAGTAAAGTCAGAAACTTGCAGCCTCAGAGAAAAGCATCATCGATTGAAGTCCATATGAAGAAAGCTGTGGTAATTAATCCTCCTTCTAAGCAGGCCATTGCATCTGAGAGGCGAGAGACCCTCAAGCACCTGAGTGGTCCTGGAAGACTGAAGGGAAAGGCCAAAGAAAAGGTTATACGTTAGTCAGGTTTACTCAATAATCTTGCTCAGTGCAGCTCTGTTTTTAAAAATTCCCCAAATAGACTTAAAAAGAGAATTAAATGTCAAGACTGATTTGCTTGCCATGGCTGGGAATTCTTGCCCTCTACTTGGCGTGGTCTCTCAGTACCGATGGCTTAAATCGAAAGGTTCAGTGGCCCTGCATGTGGGGTGGAAGTGAGGGTGGGGGTAAAACAATCCCTTCCTCACCTTGTCAGCTGAGTAGTGACAAAGGTGCTCACTAATGGAATCTTTTGTTAGCATCACTGTCTTCAGACTGACATCACAGCCACATTCAAAAGTCACATGCTGAGTTCTGCTTTGGTTTTGTTCTGTCCCTTTAGAATGTAAGCTGTGAGGGCCAGTGAGAGGGCTCAGCGGGTAAAGGATGACTGAGGTCTAAAACATGACAGCCTGAGTTCCATCTCCACAGGGCAGGAGAGGATCAGCTCTTGAAAGTTGTCCTCTGACCACATGTGTATTGTGGTGTGTATTTGGGAACACACATACACACGGAAGGAAGGAAGGAAGGAAGGAAGGAAGGAAGGAAGGAAGGAAGGAAGGAAGGAAGGAAGGAGACCCACCCCCTTTGTTTTTCACAACTGAAACAATGTAACCTTTAAAAATAGTACTTTGTTCAGAATTCTTTCTACATCTGGCTTCTGGCCATCAAAGATGATTTTGTGTGTGTGTATGTGTGTGTGTGTGTGTGTGTGTGTGTGTGTGTGTGTGTGTGACCAAAGTGACATTTGATTTTACTTCTATTTCTTCTTTTAAAAGGTTACAGTGTGGAATTTATTCACATTTAATTTTATGTTGTTAGTTTGGTTGTAGGAGTGAACTTAGCACACTAAACACCCAACTCTTCCCTTTCTTCTAAATCTGTAGCTGCCCAAGAGTGTCCCCATCGCTTCTCTTCCCAAACATGATGAGGCTTCCATAGTCTCCGGCTGTCCTAGCCAGCATCTATCAGACTTCTTGTACCTGTGTTGATCTGAGGGAATCTCTCTGGTCACAAAGAATCTTGAGACGGGAGCCCTGTGGAGAAAAAGCACTTACCCGCCCAAGCACCCACAGCAGGCCAGGTGGCCCCAGGTTTGATGAGTGTGTCTGCTACTGCTCACCTAAGGTCAGCCCGCAGGGCACCTGATCCTTCTCCTTCCTGGTGCGACACTCTGTGCACAGCCACTGTCTGATCTCTGTCTAGCACAGAATGACTTTATGGCTTCCAGCACGTAAGATCAGACCTTGTACTTTCTTCCTCCTCCCTCTGTCAATAGATGGTTCTCTTATTTTCTCTACAAAAGAAACCTGCCTTTCGCTCCACCCAACTCTGTATACCAACACTACCTTTGTTTATATGAGAAACCTGACTACCAAAGCTGGACCCAAACAGCGAGCTTTGTTGCTCTTTTGTTTTTTCCTGACTCTCCCAGTGGGAAGATAATGGTGGAGGACTGAGTCATTTCAGCATTCAGTGACTTCTTTGAAGAAAGGTTTATCATATTTGAGGAGCACACATTCTTTCATCGGCACACAAGAGGTCCTGGCTTGAGCAATGGGGTGAGGAGGATAACATGGGGTAGCCATTGTTCAGGGGAAGGAAGGGTTATAGCAGACATAAGACTCACCAGGAAGAGTAGGGTTTCCTGGCAACAGAGAGGCTTATGAGAAACAAGACCAGAGGTGTAATAAGAAAAGTGGGGGTCTTAAGAGGGAAGAGGAGGGAACTCCCTCAGTGTGACCACTGCAGTAGGGAAGTGTGCCCAGAATTATCCACAACACCCACTGACCGGAAGAAGATCCTAAGAGGAGTCCACCCTATCCTGGGTGGGAAGGAATAGTTTCAGGTTAGAGACCACAGGCCTTACTGAGTTCCCTTTGCTCTGTTGCCCTTAGATGATGTCATTGTCCAATCACAGGTCTGTCCAGCTACTGCTTCTCACGAATCCAGCACAAAAAGGTATAAGGTTCCCTGCTTTATAGTCTTGGGGCTCTAACTTTTCTGAGGGTTTCCACATGTTAACCTCGTTTGCCTACTTAAAAAAAAAAGGAATAGGGGCATCAGTCAGAATCCTAGCTATGTGTGATAGAAGATCACTCATTCTTGGAATACCAACGCTGTTAGTTAAACCAAGAAACAGGCAACATTCTTCACAGACATCCTGTCGATGGGTTGTAGATAAGGGGGTGAGGGGGAACCTGCAGCGAAGGAGATCTGGCCTGGTGGAAGTTGATTCAAAGCAAGCCTGGGCTATACTGTGAATTCAAGGGTTGCCTGGACTATGTCATAAGGCCTAACACACACACACAGACACACAGACACACAGACACACAGACACACAGACACACACACACACACACAGACAGATAGAGACACAGAAACAGACAGAGACAGAGAGAGACAGAGGCAGAGAGAGGGAGGGAGAGAGAAATGACCACCACAACAAATAGTTATATTATACTTATCACATTGAATGTGAATGTTTGGATGGTTCTAACCGTTCTTTATTATGGGTAATACTTGGAAGAACAGCCTTGAGTGAAAGATCTTATACACACCCAGTTGTTTCTTGATAACAGTTTCTAAAGGCTGCACCACTTAAGCATGTTGATAATAGGGTTGAAGTATATGTTACATTGTTGAGAACTGTGCAAGCCTAGATATGCCACACTCTGGGATGGATCCTTCCCACACACTTTTCCCACAGGACTCTGGTTTTGGCTGTGTGGTTTGTTCTGGACAGTTAGACAGTAGCAAGCACAGCCCTAGAGCACATTAGTCTTTCCCTGGAGAATGCTGTCAGCACAGTCCAGGTCGGGTTGCTGGTGACCTGTGGCATAGTAGCCAGCTCCAAGCTAGCATGGAGCACTTCAGACCATCCAGAGCCTACGTGCATGTCATGCAACCACAGCCAAACTGCGTCACACCAGGGACCGTCCCATGAGAGCTAACTCAGTTTTAACCCATGGAATTGTCCTGTGTCAGGGCTCAGTTTCCTCCAACACAGGACATTGACACACTGAGTGTTTTAATCTGAAGGAAACTCAGGATATCACTGGTGTAAGGTCTCAGTCTGATCCTCCCCTGCCTCCTTCCTCCTGGAACTGACCGGAGAAAGAATTCTTTGACCTACTTTCTAGGTCTCAAGATCCTTATTCCAGAGGACGTCCAGCCCTATGTCCAAAGGTCAAGAAGAAGCTGAAAAAACAATCTGACTACTCAGTCCCTCAGTTTATACTTTCGTATTTCCATTCACACGTCTACTTGACAGCTCATAAAAATAGTTTCCCCCATAGGTGTTTGGGTCCTCACTTCTGAAGGTTCCTGGGTCATGTATTTTTTCTTGAGATAATCTGACTTTTGCTGCAAGGCACCCTGTGATGGGTTAGGAAAAGGTATCACCGTTTCTCCCACACATCAGCACATTCAATGCTTCTGTCCGGATGCCAAATTTGGGAGTGGCGGTTATAAAGAGCCGGGGATACAGCACGAAGAGTGGATGTTTAGTTCCTTACGTGGTCACTACAGAGCCATTCACAATTCCAAGATGGAATGTGACCACACAGGGCCTGGCGAGGTGAGGGCTGAAAAGGTGGTTTATTAGCCCTTCTCTCACTCCAGTCGCCTGACTCAGTTTTACCGCTTTTAACATTTATTCCCTCCCACCCTTCCCTTATGGCTCCACTTCCTGTCCCTTGCATAGGTCCTCTCCATCACACCCACATTGCTTTTGGTCACTGTCCTCTCCCATTTGGAATGATTGTCATGTTTACACAACCAGGCACGGATGACTGACTCTTCTTGCCTATTTTATTTTATTTTATTTTATTTTATTTTATTTTATAAAATGCCACCTCAGTGTGTGCTGGCATCCATGATATCTGTGAAGCCAGCTGTTAACACAGGCAATCATTTGCTTTTCTCTTGGTGCTATAGGTGTCTGTGTCCGTGTCCGTGTGTGTGTGTGTGTGTGTGTGTGTGTGTGTGTGTGCAGATTCACATACATGTGGAAGCCAGAAGCTGAAGTTGCCTTCTTTAACCACTCCCCCTTATTTTTGAGAGTGGGTCTTTCACTGAACCTGGAGTTTATAAACTGCACTGCCCTGGCTGTCGGGCAAGCCCCAGGAAGCCTCCTGAGTCTGCTTCCTTAATGCGAGCTTTTTATGTGGGTACTGGTGATCCAAACTGTTGATGTGAAAATGAACTCTCACCTCTAAGGAGTTAAGAGATAGTTTACTCCTGAGCCCAATATCACACTAGAAACACAGTTGTAACAGGGCAACTTGTCACAGGTTTTTTTACCCACTTCCCTGAAAAGTCCAGTGGGAAAGCACCCAAACCCTAGGTGGAAATGCCCCAGCTAACAGCATGCTCTTGGCTCTTGTTAAACTGCTTGCTTCCCCCTGCAACTGCCAACCAGGATGTCCTTTGTTGTTGTTGTTGTTGTTGGTTTTTTTGTTTTGTTTTGTTTTTCTGTATTCTTTGTCTTTAAAAACTCCCTGTAATGTGCTTTGGGAGCTGCTCTGTAAAAACTGTTTCTCTCCGAGTGACTGGATACAGACTCTCAAGTCTAACTTTGGTTCTGTTTGGTTCCGCACAACACTGACTTAGGCTACTCCAAATTCCTTCTTCCAATGTAGTAACAGTTTGATGTGGTTTTATAGTAACAGAGTAAAGAATGTTATAGACACTTTCCAAATACATTAGTAGGAACTTTTAGGCAGGTGGGTTAAAATGGGAACATCACTGCTATAGCCCTCAGGGTTGCCTGACAACTCTCAGATCAATGGAAGCCAGTGGTGTGTTACATTAACGCAACTTAAAAAGTTTTGCTTGTGAGTCACAAGATCAGACAAAGAGGTGGGCAAGGAATGGCAATTAAGGGGAAAGGTCCAAGATAAATGGTCATTGGTCTCTGGGCCTGCAACATTACAAACTCCATAATCACTGCCGATCAAATCAGTTAATTAACCTTGCAGAAGGTTTAGCTGAAGCTTTTTCCCAGGAACTCTGGTCCATACCTCTTCCTGTTGGCCAAACACCAGCATGTTCTGTGCTCCCAAGAACTGCGTATTATTTATTAAATGTCACTAGTGTCCCACATTGCTAGGAGATGCTTCTGAGGGTCCAATGTGGCTGAAGCTGGGTAGTAGGCAGAACGCTCTTCAGAAGACAGGGATACCTGGTAAAGCCATCAGGGGACAGCTTTCTGGATCGTGTTAATCTATTAGACTGGATCAGATTTTTATTTTATTTTTTAGTATTTAATCCTCTGTATTTGACATATGTTAATAGCAATATACCAAAAATAAAAATAATCAAGAAAATCAGCCTAATGGAATGAAGGTAACACATGAAGAAAACACATGTTTTAAACAATCAAAATATATGCAATAAAATAAAAGACTGTTGACTGTAGATATGTTTCCCCTTGTAATTACAAATGTTTGCATTTTACAAATGATCCCATCTATAGCAAATCTCTTATCTTTAAATTTTTTCTCTTTTGTCTAGCTTGATCTCATAGCTATAACTTCACGCAGGAGTAGCTAGCTCCAAATTTTAAGAACGATTGTATTTAATATTTTAATTTTCATAATCTTTACCTGTGGTTCCTGACTTGATCTATTTTATTATATCGATATTATCTAAGATTTAGTTTGGAGGCGAGGTGCAGTGAACACCTTTAAGCCTACCTAAAGGTACTTAGGTACTTAGGAGGCTGAAGTAGGAGGTTCTCTGTGAATTTGAGGCCACCCTAGTCCACACAGTGGATTAAAGTCTAGCCAGAACTGTAAATAATAATCTTGTCTAAAAAAATTAGTTTGGAAAAGCCATGTTGCAGAAGAAATCAGATAATAAAGTTAGTACTTCTTTAATTTTTAAAGATTATCTTTTTAAAATTTATCAAATATTAATAATAGTGAATAGTGAATAGAAAGTAAAATCTGTTAAAAATCAGAATCTTATAGGTCTTGAAGGCAGAACAAATCTTATTTTTTTAATGGTTAGAAATGGAAATGGACTCTGGAAAGAGTCACTGTAGTGTTGCTCATTTTGTTTTTATTAGCAAAATACAAATACTGTTTAATTAGCTGGCCTTTAATGCTGGAAGAAATTGTATTATAGGAAATCTTAATACTCATTTCATCAAGAAACATCAGCACTTAAGGTATCGTGAAACATCATGAATGTTGGTATGAGAGACTGATGTCTTTTGTATAATTTGGTTAGGAAGAGTTACACTAATCTTTGGGTATCTTCAGCTCCAATATATAGTATTAGAGTTAGTTTGTTTATTAAAGAAAGGGAATTACAGTATTTTGTATCTTAACATTTAAAATAAACTTTTGTCACTTGGAAAATTAGATTTTCTTTGAAAAAATTCAAATTATACCAAATAATGAAAAAAGTGTGTGTGTGTGTGTGTGTGTGTGTGGGGGGTGTGTGTGTAGGGGTGTGTGTGTGTGAGTGTGTGGTGTGTATATGTGTGTGTGTGTTTGTGTGTGTGTGGTATGTGTGGTTTGTGTTTTGATGGGGGGTGTGTGTGTGTGGGGTGTGTGTGTGTAGGGGTGTGTGTGGTGTGTGGGTGTGTATGTGTGTGTGTGTGTGTGTGTGTGTGTGTGTGTGTGTCTGTGTGTGTGTGTGTGTGTGTGTGTGTGTGTGTGTGTGTGTGTGTGTGTGTGTGTGTGTGTGTGTGTGTGTGTGCGTGTGTGTGTGTGTGTGTGTGTGTGTGTGTGTGTGTGTGTGTGTGTGTGTGTGTGTGTGTGTGTGTGTGTGTGGGTGTGTGTGTGTGTGGGGGTCTGTGTGAGTGCATGTATGTGTGTGTGTGTACGTGTGTGTATATGTGTATGTGGTGTATGTGTGGTGTGTGTGAGTACATGTATGTGTGTGGTGTGTGTGTGTGGTGTGTGTGTGGTATGTGTGTATGTGTGTTTACAAAGACGGGAAAAGGACTTGAATCTCTTAAACTGAAAACTAAACATAAATAAGACAGAGGCTTGGGACAAACAAACGATCACAATAAAGCCACCATTAATGAAGGAAGGAATATTCTCATTTGTAACCATTAAAATCAAGATTGGCATTATTCTCTCACAGGAATATACTGAAGTATTATGAGTGAAATATTAAATATAATAAACCACTAAAGCATCTGGTTATAAAAGGATCTAAGAAGCGGAGGTGAGAGAGTGTTCAGGTGCTGAACTGGTCGAAAGGTGCGAGGTCGCCAGTGAGGTGAGGATGAGGACCATGCAGTGGTGTGAAGTCCATGTGGGTGTTCTCAGATGAAGCTGCCATGTGACTGACACAAGAAACAAGCAACCCTGAGGTTACAATACAGCTCTCGGTCAGGAGTACCAGAAACAGTCCTTTTCCTTCAGTCGGAACAGAGTCTCTGATCTTTTGGTCACTTATTTGCTGAAACCTTTATCCTTTTGGAAAGACTAAAGAATTCTGAATTTCTAGTTATCTTACTTAGAAGTTCTTGTTTTTTTTAAAAAGCTACTTCATATACATTATTGAAAATAGGCAATAAGTAAGGAAAAGTATTATTCCACAGATTATGACACATTAAATTTTTGCATAAACAACACATGAAAAGGGGGTCATATACATATAGTGTAAGGATCCATGGTTCTCAGAAGAATGACACCACAGACTCAAAGAGTACGCGAATGCAGAGTGTTTTATTCCTCAGATGTCCAGCATGCTGGGGTCTCCCATTACCAAGATGGAGAGACAACCAAACGAGTTCACAGGCCTAAGTTAAAGCACATTAGGACATTCCGGGGCAGGTGACCTTTATTCTACTCCATCCTTAGGGACATTCCAATACTGGGTCATGGGGCTGGAAACTGTTGCTAAGGAGGTGGCTGAGGAAGTCTGGAAACTGTTGCTAACCCATTGCCTTCGCTTCGGCCCGGTGGCTAGGCAGCCTCTGATGGCTGGGTGGTTTCTGACTGGCTGCCTGAAGCCAGGGGTTTTTCCTAGTAACTGACTTGCTGGGGCTTGCTTGAACTTGCCGACTTGCCCAGTTCTTAGGCCTGGTCTCCTGTTCTGACAGTTTGAAGCCTGTCATGAAGTCAGCCTGTCTCAATACCACACAATTACATTACATGCCAATACACACAGAAAAAAAAAAAAAAGGTAGAAAGTGTATTTCACCATCTCTGTAAAGGTGTAAAAAAGACAGTGTGAGCGATCAAAGGGTGAAATCTGTCATGTAAAAATAAGAGGCCATCATTCTTTTTATGAGGTAAGTAGCTGACAGGGAGATGTTTTTACTGATGAAAATGTTCTCCGTTTTACTTTTTGTTTGTGTCTTTGTTTGCTCTTTTAATTTGTAGTGTAGGCTGAAATATATTTCCCATGCTTGCTTTTGTAGTTGATAGATAAAGGAAAGAAAGAAAAGTATAGGTTTTTGAATCAAGGAGTCGCTCCTGGCCCAGTGTCAGTCTGGAATATAGTTCCTTCTGAGACCTGGCCTGTTTCTTGGACTAGGCAACCCAGGCCTGTCTCAGGCAGCCAGTTACCTGTCAGTCAGTCATTCCAATTAATCCCATGTCTATTTCTTCCTGCAGGCATCCCTAGAGCCCTTTGAAATGCTCTAGGGAGAATGCCCTAAGAAATGCTTCTTTCTAGTATAAGAGACCTAATAACATAGATACACACACCTATCTGGTTTTTTTTTTTTTTTATAAAAAGAAAACCTCTCCTGAAGTGAGAACACACAGAGTTCAAATTGATCTCTTTGTATCCCAGGGTTCGGAATTCCATAGGGCTCTCCTTGCCTAAGCTATTAGCTTTGCAGAAACCAGAGGAGACAGGTCGGGTGGCAAAGAGCGGAGAGCTTTATTAACCCCACAGGTAAAGAGAGAGTGTAGAGGTGGTTATTCCTACCGTGCTGCTATGGGGTGGAGTTCTTCACCGTGTCTCCAGCTGCCGTCGTTAGAGGCCAGAGATTGACTTAGGACACTGGAGAAATCAATGTTTATGACGTCCTCTGGAAAAGCCATGTACTGGCTAGGGGATTTCTCTGTTCGATGCCAGTGGTACTTACCAAATACTTAGTGGGTTTCTGGCAAGAAAAAACATAAGCAAAGGAATCCAATGTACCATGCAAAGCATACTCAGCAATGTAGACCAGGTAAGGGGACCTCACCAGTGATACTTCAACATGGGCTGCCCGAAACGTTAGCCATGGGAGGACAGGAACATGGTTGCATGTGGCTGCCCTTAGCAGACTGCAGAGTTTTTCTAAGATTTTAGAGATTTTGACCCAGGCCTAAACGGGATTCGTGGCTTCAACACTGCAAGAAAATTTTGGACTAGTTAGAAAAGTATATTTTAATGCAGCCTTAAACATGAGTGTTTAAAGGAAAAGAGGTCTCAAGAAAAGATATAAGACATATCCAAGTGAGAATGCAGCTTTTTAAATGGAAATTGAGGAGTATGTTTAGTCTTTTGGGCATTTGCCAATGGTAACATAGCTGGGCCACCTGGTACACTTAGTCTTAGCTTTTAGAGAATTCTCCAAACTGTTTTCCATTAGTGGCTGGGCCAGGTTGCAGTCCCACCACCTCACATCCCCTAGCATTTTGTGTTGGGTTGCTGGATTGATTTTTGCTATTCTGATTGACATCTTAAAGTTGTTTTGTTTTGTATTTCCCTAATTGCTAGGAATGACATACATTTTAAAGGGTTTTGTGTGTGTGTGTGTGTGTGTGTGTGTGTGTGTGTGTGTGTGTGTGTATGTGTGTGTGTGTTTTTGTTTTCTTCTGTTTTTGCCAGTTTTCTTCTTATGAGAATTCTCTTTAGATCCCAAACCCATCTTTAAATAGGTTGTGGTTTTGACTCTTTGGGTTTTGTTTGTTTGTTTTGTTATTTATGTATCCAGGATATTAGTCCTCCATCAGATGAACAGTTAGCAAAGATTCTTTCCCATTCTACAACTTTCCTCTTCATTCAACTGATTGTTTCCTTAACCACACAGAAGGTTTTTGTTTTTGTTTTTTTTTTTTATAGTTTTATGAGGTCCCACTTGTCAATTATTGATCTTAATTCTTGGGCAAACGGAGTTCTAGTTAGGAGTTTGTCTATTTTCTTCTAGACATTTCAGTTTTTCAGGCTTAGGTCTTTGATCTATTTTTGAGGTTATAGATACAAATCTATTTTCATTCTTCTGCACATGGACATACAGATTTCCCACCTCTATTTTTAAAGATACTTCCTTTTCTCCAGCTTATGTTTTTGGAATTTTTGCCAAATATTAAATGGCTGTAGCTATGTGTACTCATGTTTGGGTCTTTAATTTTGATCCAATTGTTTGCATGACTGCTTTTGTGCTGATGGCACATTCGTTTATGACTACAGCTCTGTAATATAACCTGTCCATGTTGAAGAAAATTTGTTTTGACTCTCTGGGGCTCTTTTGTGGTTCCATATGAATGTTAGGAGAGAGAGAGAGAGAGAGAGAGAGAGAGAGAGAGAGAGAGAGAGAGAGAGAGAGTTTTCTTTCTGTGAAGAATGAGGTAGGAGCTTCTGATTGGGATTGCACTGAATCTGTAAATGACTTTTGGTGGGATGTTTGTTTTCATAATATATTTGCCAATTTATAAGCATGGGATGTCTTCCTATTTTCTAGAGAAATCTGCAGGTAAATGGATGGAACTAGGAAAGATCATACTGAGTGAGATGAACCAGATCCAGAAAACAAATGTTGACGCTTATCTCTCTGAGGTTGATAGCTCCAAGTTTTTGATATGAATGTATAATCTGGATAACTTCAGAAACCAAGAAAGCCAAAGGGGACCATTGTGGGGAACAATAGAAAGGGGACTATCTAGGTACAGGTGATCTGAAAGGGGAATTGGGAAAAATGGACTGGGGGTGGCTTTCATAGGTAGGGATAGGGAGGAAAATACAAAAGAAGGAACCATACTATTAACTACCTAAAAATACTCTCTATATATTATATACTATATACTATATTATATATTTATATATATTTATAATTTTCTCATCTGAGCTGACAATGCTATCCCAAGAGCTATTAAGTATCTTACAAAAACCTCAACACCAGGAGTAAGAATCCCTCTTTTGAAATGTTGGTGAGGGTTGTCCAAGGCACTCCCAAAACATCATAGACAATTGCTATTGCCCTTTGTTAACCCCTCTGTCCCAAGAGGTGGATGGTAAGTCTGTATCACTGAAGACAGTATGCACTTTGGACATAGGACCCAGCGGATGTGAGTTGGATCTCACCTGAAAGTTTCCTTCCTGAGAACCGGCTTTCATGGTGCCAGAGGTACTATTTAGGCTTCCAAAAGAGGGAAGCAACCAGTATTTCTACCAATCCATGATGCTTTTGAGTTGCAACCATGACCAGAATGGCAGGATACTGCTAAGGGCACAACAGTGGCCCACGCACATTGGCAGTAAGCCTTAGCTCTCTAATTGGACTTACAGGAGGGGAATCATGTTTTGTACTGGAAACCTGGCCAACTACCTGGGGCTAGTGACGTCATAAATCTTGGAGGAGAACCTATAACCACCACTTTACTAAATCAGCAAAATCCTACCACCTTTCAAATATTTATCCTTTGTACTGGCTGGAGTTATCACAGAGAAAGGAAATGCCTCCATGAAATCCAGCTGTTATGGTGTCGGTGCCCACACTGACGCGGAACCGAGAGCCAGGCATAAGCATGCGGGGTTAAAAAACATTCGTATCATAAGAATGCAAAATCTGTAGCTTTATTCACTGGATATATACCTCAAGTTCACCGGGTGGAAAATTCCAGGAAGCACAGTGGGAAAAACCAGCTTAACAAAAGACCAAATATGTGCCCCAAATTTACTGGGGAGAAATCCAGGAAGATTGGCCTAAGCCCCCAGGAACAAAGGCCAAAGAAGAAATGACAGGAACGAACAGACCATTGCCCAGTTGTACGCCCTGTTGTGTCACTACCGGGCCAGGGTGTTCCTTTGTTAGGAACAAAAGGCTTCTACATGCATCAGCAGGGCTTCAGCTGGGGTCAAACACTGCAGGGAACCCAGGAGAGTCCGACAGTATGGCATTTTTTCAGTTAGTGATAAAGGATAGGAGGGCCCATTGCGGGTGGTGCCATCCCTGGGCTGGTAGTCCTGGGTTCTAGAAGAAAGCAAGTTGAGCAAGCCAGGGGAAGCAAGTCAGTAAGTAATATCTCTTCATGACCTTTGCATTAGCTCCTGCTTCCTGACCTGCTTGAGTTCCAGTCCTGACTTCTTTTGGTAATGAGCAGCGATGTGGAAGTGTAAGCAGAATAAACCCTTTCCTCCCCAACTTGCTTCTTGGTCATGATGCTTTGTGCAAGAATACAAACCCTGACTAAACATCCTTATTCCTACAGGTAAGTGTGGTTCTCGGCCCTCATTAAGTAAACTTCTCTTTGCAACAGATGGAGAGCATTACAGAAACCTGCAACTGATCAGAATGCAGAATTGCAGAGTGAGGTCCTAACTGATCCATCTGTAGCACAGCTCCTGCGCTTAATGCTCTGGGACCATTGCAGAAGAGGGGGTGGGAAGACTGTAAGAGCTAGGGGAACTAGAAGTTGGTGTGGGATTGTGTCTCCTAGAAACACCAGAGAAACTACACCTATGAAGTCTCACTAACATGGCTATCTAAACATGAACTGAGCAAGGATAGCACCAATAGACATGCTAATGGGGAAGGGGAAAGGCTCACAAGTCCTCAAACTTAGACAAAGAACTACAGGCAACTAAGGAATGCTGGGAACTGGAGACATTATCTTCCCTGGGAAAGACCACAGCAGTTCATTTCCCAATACCAAACAGGTCCTGAAAACAGATGTACAAGTAACATTATCTGGACCGAGCAAAGTATGAATACACATAGTGAGCAGGTTATAGTTATATATTTATGGTACACACTTATATAGTATACTTGCACACACACACATATATAACACATGTATATATTACAACAATTAAAAGAAGAGGCCATGAATTTGAGTGTAAGCATAGTGGTACATAGGAAGGGTTGGAGGGAAGGAAGAAAACAGGAAAATGTTAGAATAGTCTTATAATCTCTATAAAAAGAAATCTGTCTGGGAAGGGGAATTGAAGATTGAGATATGAAATACGACGGTGTTTCTCTTCGGCAAGAAACAGTGACTGGTGGCATGAGTCCACAAAGAGCATTAGAAGTTCATTACTATTTTTCTTTCTTTCTTCTTAGCTCATACAGAGCACATGCAGAGGAAGATGGGGGATGACTGCTGTCAGCACCAGGCTTGGGGAACTGGAAACCGGAGGAAAGAGAAACATGGATTTTACAGAGAAGCTCTCTAAAAAGGTAGCTGAAGGGAACTTCCTAGGAGGGAAGGGGAACAAGGAGCCCCCACCTGTACTAGAGCATCAGAGTTGGTTGACAGGGGACAAAGGAAGACACTCCAGGTGTAACCTCAGAAGCTGGAACTCTGGTCCGATCATAGCTGGGAATCTGGCTAGGAAGGAAAGTTACTCCCACGGGGAAGGGGCTATTGCTGTTATCTCCTGGTCCGATCCTGAAGGTGAGAGGAGGAAGATTAGAGGGACTGGAAAGTGGTGTCAGTTCTAGGAGTTGCAGGAAAAGGCTGAGGTGGCCTTGGGATGAAGCCAGGAGGAAGCCCATCATTAGCAAGGTCAGATTCCACAGAGGAAGTCTCCTAGAGGAACAGACTTTTTTCTTGGAGAAAGGCAGCTTCCATGTGGTAACAGGATTTGGAGTGCAGCATGAGATTGGCAGAGAAAGGTGTGATCTCATTGACTTCAATAATTAATAAACGAAAATATGATACATGCCTTGCTAATGAGATTGTTTCCCGCCAAGTACACTAGTAGGAAAACAAGATAAGCTGCCAGACTGCATTTTCTTGGATCACTCAAATCACCTATTTCTCTGCTTCCCAGCTTGTGCAACCCAAACTACCCAGCAGTTAGAGCCAATGCAAGTCAGACCACAACAAGCTCCTCACTGTTAGGGCTCAAACCTGGAACAAAGAGCCGAGGTACCTATTTAACACATCAAAATGGACCCTGGCCACCAAGGTTCTCCCTGTGATCCCTCAGTCCCCACAAGTTACTGGACCCTCCCAGCTGGCAAAACCCTCCCCAACCCTTCACTTTCCAGCCCATGTGGCTGGCCTGCTCTTCCCTATATAATGGAACCATTTTGGTTCCCCTCGCCTCTTGTACCTTTTCCCTGGTTCCCCTCTCTGCCCTCTCCATTCTCTCCCTGTCCCAGTCCCTACATGACCTCAGGGTCATGAACACTCTGGACTCAACCAGAGTCTGCTTCTCCCTATGCTCTCACACATTATCTATAACAGACTTGCTCCTCTACCATACCTAGGAGCGTCATGTCCTTCCCGTGCCTCTTCCTTCCTTCCTTCCTTCCTTCCTTCCTTCCTTCCTTCCTTCCTTCCTTCCTTCCTTCCTTCCTTCCTCTCTCTCTCTCTCTCTCTTCTTTCCTTTCTTTCTCTCTTTCTTTCTCTCTTTCTCTCTTTCTTCCTCATTCATCTAATCACATGAATCAAACTTATAAAATGAGTCACAAGGTCTGCATGATCGCTCTTCTGAATCAAATCATCAGAAACAAATGACCCATGTGTGGCTTAGGAGAATCAAATCGGCAGGTTGATTCCATTAGAGAGGCCAAGTCCCTTGGGAGGGTTTTGAGCACCTGATGAATGGGCATGAGGACACATTTGTTCCATGGTATGGTTGAGAAGTTTTTCATTGTAAATACCAGAGAGAGCACAGCCAGAGGTACCCGGAAGAGTCCGGAGCAGGGAGAGAAAGCAGTAGACTAAATACGATCAATAGATTGAACTGGGACCATGAGAAGAGAGAGAGATGGGGAGAGAGAGAGGGAGGAAAGAAGAGAGAGGGACGGGGGTGGGGGGTGGGGTGGGGAGTGAAGCAAGACAGAGCTGAGAACCAAGAGAGCAGAGCACAGAGAGCCAAGACATCACATGACCGAAATGGCTTGTACAGGAGATCAGAAGCTGGAGGAAAGGAAGCAGAGCTCAGGGGCTGGAGACACTGAGAGTAGGGACAGGGCGAGACGAGCTAAGAGCCAGGACACCAGCATGGGACTGGACCAGGTACTTGCTGAGAGAGCCCAGAAGCCAGCATGTGGTTTGGGGTGCTACTAGGCACCACACTTAGCTGTTTGTCCTGGAGTTTCTTTTGGATCTAACATTCCAGCTTATTTGTTGATGGTAAGGGGTGACTTAATGGCTTCGTGGTTGAACTTTTGGTGTTGTCTGGGTCCAATGGAGGCTGATAACAAAGCCAGGAAGGGAAAGAAGAGTGCAGGCCTGGGGACCTCTGTTTCACTGGCCGTGCAGGTTCTAAGGGACACCCCCAGGGGAGCTAGTGAAATGCAGGCTGCTTTAGAGCAGCTTGGGATGCAGGGGCTCAGGCTGATCAGAAATTCCATCCAAAGCTCCTGCTTGCAGCAGTGTTCAGTCTGCTGTTGCTGGGACAGATGCTAGGGACAGATGGTAAAGCAAAGAGTTTAGGGCAAATTCTTTATCTTGGGCAAACACTTGAAACTTCTAGGCCTATGGGAAGGGAGGAGTCCCAAAACCAGGGGAAAAGGGAAACCCGCCCTCAGGGGTAAGCAGTAAAGGGGACAGCTTAGGATAGTACCTATCGTTGATAGGTATACTTCTGTGGAGTCCATTTGACCTGTGACAGGTGGACCCAAGTCTCATGACTCCCTGAAGCTTACATGAACATTTTTTAAGTTTACAAACAGAGATGGACGTTTTAGACATACTAACATGACCGCTGTTTGTAATGAAATCCCCATTGGAAGTGTCTGTAACCAGCTGGGGAACACTCATGCCTCTGAGTCAGCTGGAGAACACAGGTCTAGAACCAGCTCTGAGTCACAGCAAAGTTATGGTTTGTGGTTTAAAGCATGGACACCCTTTCTTTCCTTTGTCCAGAGGGCTGGGTGCTTTGAGTGGATGGAGATACAATGACCAGCACTTTCCCCTTTAAGTCTATACCTATAAGACAACAAGAGGAAATTTTAATATTTGAGTTTGTGATTATGATAAAAGTAATCAGTGCCTTGCCAGGGATAGATTGATAGCTTATCAGAACTCCATTGATGATTGTTAAAACTCTAAGCTTTGGATGCCTTAATATTGCTTTATATTAAAATAATAATAGTACAGTGAGTGAAAGGCATAGGAAACATACACATGGAAGTTGAACAATGCTCTACTCAATGGTAACTTGGTCAAGGAAGAAATAAAGAAAGAAATGAAAGACTTTTTAGAATTTAATGACAATGGAGGCACAACATACCCAAACTTACGGGACACAATGAAAGCTGTGCTAAGAGGAAAACTCATAGCTCTGAGTGACTCCAAAAAGAAACTGGAGAGAGCATATGTCAGCAGCTTGACAATACCTGAAAGCTCTAAAACAAAAAGAGGCAAATACACCCAAGAGGAGTAGAAGGCAGGAAATAATCAAACTCAGGGCTGAAATCAACCAAGTAGAAACAAAAAGAATTAGACAAAGAGTCAACAAAACCAGGAGCTGGTTCTTTGAGAAAATCAACAAGATAAACCTTTAGCCAAACTAACCAGAGGGCACAGAGAGTATATCCACATTTCTCATTCTTTCAAATACCCTAAATGACTTCTTTAGACCCTTACAACTTACATAAACTTCAAACCTTGTCTTTCCATCCAATAATTTACAATAAGACACCATAGTTGATTATTGAGAGCTATCGTAGCAAAGCAAGTTCCTCTAAGTAAACAAAGAGTGAAAGTTTATATCGAAACTCGTTTTGTGAGTTTAGCTCTTTCCCTGTGAATTCTTCCCCCAAGGTAAACTACGTCTGCCTTTTTCAGCAAGACTTAGCAACAGATTTTTTTTTCTTTTTTTTACAAGAAATGAACTGATTGGGCAGTGCCAGTCCAGTGGAAAGGAGCTGGGTGCCCACCAGTGCCAAACTGATAAAGTTACAGTTAGCCGTCGACACCATCAGAGACCTGAGAAGACAAGTTAGAACAGGAAGTATAATCCAAATGGCCTCTGTATCAATTCAAACTGACAAAGCTTTAACCTGGATAGTTACCCTAGGCTCCATGGGCAATCTCAATGGTTTTATTGGAAACTGTGAAACTTTGGCTGTCACATAGGACAGGACAGGATTAAGTCCTCAGCTGCCACCACAGAGAACAGCCACCACAGAGAGCAGCATAAATTTTAACTGTTTGACCAAGAAAGTCTGAGAGATTTTTCCTGGAGTAGGAACTTGGAAAAACTGACCTACCAGTTTAGGGGAGGCATAGTAGAATAAGGCAGTCAACCAGTGTCCACAGTGTGGGCAGAGACCTGGTCATGGTCAAGGCAGGGGCCAGTGGTTAGCATTACAATAGAGATGAAGTTGACTGTGTCCTATTGTCTTTTGGGACCTTAGGGCTGCTGCTAGGAGCTGGCATTTCTGTCTATCAGGGTGAGCTTTTTTTTCATTAAACATTTTTTTTTTTTTCGGAGCTGGGGACCGAACCCAGGGCCTTGCGCTTGCTAGGCAAGCGCTCTACCACTGAGCTAAATCCCCAACCCCTTCATTAAACATTTTAAATGCTATTTTCAGCAGATCTCTGAGGAGTTTGAGGACAATTATCCGATTTGTTTTGTAAAACGCAGTATGGTTCGGAGGAAAGGGGGTGCCTTAGCGGGCCCATGATAAGGCATTCCCCCTGAGGTATCAGTCATATGAGGGGTCTAGAATGAAGTGATCTGGGAGCATGGGAAGAGGGATTGAGAAGGGAATAGGAGAGGGAGAGGGAGGAGAGGGAGAAGGAGGAGAGGAAGGAAAGGGAGAGGCCGATTGGGAAGACCCAGAGAGGGGGGGAGGGGAGGAGGACAGAGAAGGAGAAAGAAGTAGAGAGAGAAAAGGGTCAGAAAGAAACTGGTCAGAGAGAGCTCAAGAGGCCAAACAAGTCTTTTTATAGCAAGCCAGACTTACACCTGGCTGTTGCTAGGTAACTGTTGGGTGGAGCCTATAAAGAATGCTAACATACTAACACTATCTATTAAGTATACCTGATTTTAAACAAACTTTATTGTTTTTAGTATATTTGCTTTAGTTTAACCTTGAAAACATATACAGGAAGCTATGTAAAGCTTGTCCCTATAAATGAATTAATTACATTTGTACCTGGCATGTCTGGGCATCGTTCTGAGCATATTGAAGAAGTTATCACTTATAAGGTAACTGGCCATTAATGTGCATATCTTAATTACCTTAGCTGTTTACAATGAGTTAGTAACTTTTATGAGATTAGGACTTTACAGCTTTATCCCTTTTAAGCTTGAGCCTTAAAAGTTTGGTTCCAAGATCTTTTAGCATCAAAATAAAACTATAAACCATAAATAAAATCCATAGGGAGACTGGAAACTTACTTTTCGATCCTTTCATAGTGCACAATTACAGAAAATTACAATTTCTTGTATGGCTCAGTTTATGCAGATATCTAAAGCTTAACAAAGTTAGCAAAGACAGAGAGCCTAGACATGTATCTTCAAGTCAGTTGCCATTAGCCTAAGTGGACCTTAGGGGTTTATAAACCTTATTATCAAATATACCTTATTCATCAAACATATATCATTCCTTATTTAAAACCACCATACAAAAATCCATCCTAATTCAAAATATCCTAAAGACCTGCTTGGTCCAGAAGGAGATACAGTGATAAGCAGAAGGCTCAGTAGGGCTAAGAAGTTTTATGATTGTTGGATTGATTGGATTATACCATGTAGTTATTTTAATCAGGATGATGATGGTGAAGTCACATGTATGTACTCTTCTTTTAGCCTTAATAAAGATGGCTGCCAGCCACATAGTTGTCTCCATCCTGATGAAGTCATCAGTCAAGACAGAGGTGAGCCACATAGTTGTTACTTAGAAACATCTATTGTCCTAGACTAGAGATCAATCACATATATAATATATTATAGCAAATTAAGATTACCTATGTATAGATTTTTTTTAAATACCAGCCTTGTGTCACAAGTCTTAAATTAAGTTTTTGTTACAGACTTTGCAGAATTGTAACTATATCCAATAAACTTAGAAATCCTGAGATAAAGTGTTTATGTGATAGTTTTAAGAGTCTTTTGTTTGTTTGTTTTAGAGAGCAAAGAAGATAAATGGTGTTCAAGAGTAGAAAGTAGAAAGCGCTTAGAGAGAAGAAACTTTTTAAGTGTAGAGCAGAGAAATTTGAGTTGTAAGAGATCTGGCCATCATTTGTTTTGAAGTGTCAGAGGTTGATGCCATATGAAAGGATTTGAGAATCTAGTGGCCATTGATTGAGCTGTACGGAGGCCAAGCTGTTTGCAGTAAGAGAGTGAGACTTTGATAAAATCTGAACCTGACAGGAAAAGGGAAAGAGTCATATAGGACCAGGAGGGTATAAGGAATCAGGTTGAGAACTGCGGTCCTAGGTAGAGATGAGGAGACTATAGGCCCAGAAAGGAACAAAGAAGAGAGAGAGCAGGGAGGAAGGGAGGCATCCTAGTTCCCCATAGAAGGAGGCTTAGAATCAAAGGAGGCAGAAAGGGTAAGTGTCCTGGTGATAAGAATTTCAGTTCTGAGCATCCCCTCATGGACAGAGACACATGCCAGGGAAAAAGTTCCAATTCTCAGAGGAAAGTCATCCTTTTCCACATTATAGGGACCCAGTAGGGCAAGAGGAGTGTCTTGACACACAGGTCTGGCTTTTGTAGTAATAGTAGACAAAGCAGGCAGCTTCAGGGTGACACTCAGTAGAGGAAAAGAGACAAGTGGTTACAGCAGGTAGAGGAGAAAACAGATTAAGATGTGGACTGGAAGAAGCTTTGGGGAAAAGAGAAGGTTTGAATAGAGGAAGAAGGTGTGGTGGTTTGAGTATGCTTGGCCCAGGGAATGGCCTGGGCCATTAGGAAAAGGGAAAGAGTTGTGGCCTTGTTGGAGTAGGTGTGGCTTTGTTGGAGTAGGTGTGGCTTTGTTGGAGTAGGTGTGGCCTTATTAGAGGAAGTGTGTCACTTTGGGTGTGGGCTTTGAGACCCTTTTCCTAGGTGCATAGATGAGTCAGCCTTCTCCTATCTGTCTTCAGATCAAGAGGCAGAACTCTCAACTCCTGTTTCCATAATAATAATGAAAGCCAGCCTCAATTAAATATTGTCCTTTATAAGAGTTGCCTTGGTCATGGTGTCTCTTCCCAGTAATGGAAACCCTAAGACAAAGGAATAAGTGTCTTAGTAGAGAATAGCAGGTTCCAGGAGTCAGAGAGAATTCTTATTAGGTAGGAGAGGAAAGATGGATGGTTTGAGAAATTTTAGATGTAAGAGATTTGGTATATGGTATATATATCATACACACACACACATATTTATATAGATCATAATATTTACATATTATACATATATTTGATATATGATATATATCATACACACATATATATATCATACACACACAGATATATCTCCATATATATATATGGAGAATCAGATCAGCAACTTGATCCCATTAGAGAGGCTGAGTTCTTTGGTTGGGAGGGAGTTCATATATGACCCTCCTGAGTTCTCAGCACCAGATGAATGGTTATTTCTATGATCGCTTATTTATTTAGTTGTTTCTTCTTTGGACTTTAAGCTTCATTTATTTATTATTGGTTCTCTTTTGGACTGTAAGCTTCATGAGACCATACCTACTTTGCTTGTAATCTCTGTCTGCTGTGACTATCCAAATGTCAAGCTTGTCTTTAGAGATACGTCTTTGGTTAAAAAATGCTTATTGCAATGAATAAATGTAAGGGAGTCAGATTGGGGGAAGACCTATCCTAGTGCGGTTCTTCTTAAGGAACAATGAGTCAGAAATGTTTCCAATAAATTCTAGTAGATAACCCTCTTCTTCCCTGGTTCTTTGCTTCACTATGAGTGTCACGAATGTAGGTTGCCTCCCAGAGACTATGCTCTGAGGCAGACGAATTGAAAACTGATGTCAGTCAAGAATAAGGAGAAGTCTGTGGCTCAAGTTGGGTCAGGAGTTTTCAGTAATGGGGAAGAGAAACCCACTAGATTGTTTAGGGACCCTCAGAGGCCGTAGATTCATAAGAGAAATAAATCAGAAATGTTAGAATGATGTGAGACAGGTAAAAACAAAGAACAAAGGGCACAAGAAGTGAGATACAACCTGACAGAAACGACAAAAACTCAGCTGCAGGTCCTTGGAAGGGAGAAATTTTTATATTTTAATTGGAAAAAGTTATTTTTGCATTTTTTCTCTTTCATGAAAAATAGATTCTCTTAAACTATGACCTGAATACTCCTAGTTCCTCCTCATCTTCTCTCCTATCTGGATCTATCCCCTTTCTGTCTCTCATTAGACAAGCACAGACTCCTAAGAGAGAGCAACAAAACATTATAAAATAAAAGAAAATAAGATAAAATAGAAACCATCACATCGATGTTGGACAAGGCAAACTAATGGAAGGAAAAGAATCCAAGAGAAGGCACATGAACTAGTGACCTGTTCATTTCCACACTCAAGAATCCCAGAGAAGTGCTAAAGTGGAACCATACATACATGTAGAGGACCTGGTACAGACCCATGTTGTGGTTGCTGCTTCCGTCTCTGTGAGTTCATGTGAGCTTCGCTCTGTTGGTTTAGAGAGCCGTGTACTCTTTGTACCCCATCCCCTCTGGGTTCTCTTCAGTGGGGTTCCCTGAGCTTTGAGGAGAGGGAATTGATGATCCCACTTAGAGCTGAGTATTCCAAGGTCTCTCTATATATATGTCTTGTTGTGGGTCTCTGTATTTGTTAGAAAGTGGGGAAATTTTTAAATGAATTCAATGGGAGTGTGAAGAAAAGAGGGCGCATTTCCTCCAAGGTAGAAGAAGTTTTAAGGACTTTAGAGGCTTAAAGTCTTAAAGGTAGGAAGGGAGAAACAACATTGGAAATGATAAGGTATGCAAATTCATGATATATAAAAGTGATGCAGGCATTTCCCCACACATGATCTCATTTTATGTCAAAAGCGGTCTTTTGATCACACATGGTCCAACAGCATGCAAGTAATAAACTAAAATAACCAATACAAAAACTAGTCTTCAAGAAGGCATACGTTGCTTATGACCCTGCAGACTAAAGGCCATAGTCACACTCTAACATCCAGAACAGTTTCTTTCATTGTCAACTCTTTGGAGCCAGTAGGTGAACCATGATATTCTTTTCTGGGCTTGAGGTAGGGATCCTGATCTTTAGCCATTATTTTTAGCCAAAAGTTAAGCCCACCAGCATCACAGTCTTCTCGGTGACGCTATGGGTAAACCATACCAGCACGACGGTCATCTGAATCAATCTGACCCACGCATTATTGAGATCGACAATAAAAAATTCAGGAAATGGGAATGAGGGGGACAGAAAAGCTTACTGCCTTAATAGTGTTTGTAAATGAGGCACTCTCCTGAGGAAGAAGAAGAAGAATGAAGTCAGAGGCCATCAAAGTAATGAGTCACTGCAACAGGGATTTCCTGTTGCCTTCCTGTGAATATATATATTTCACACACGTATATGTGTGCTGTATGACACTTTTCTTGAAAAGACATGAAAAAAAAATGTCTACTCATCTCAGATATGGAGCTTACTACAGGCCAAAGCAAGGGTACAAACAAGTGGAACAATGAGTGTTTTTGGGGGGGGGGCTCCTTGCAGTCGTATGAGGGAAAGATTACTTATGGGAAGAGAAATGATTCAAAGATGGCTGCATTATCTGTTGCAGGGATTTTGGCTTCCCTGGTTTGAGTTCCTGGAGTCTCAGGGGCGCACCTACCCAGGGGCTATCTCTGATCCTCAGATGAAAGACACACCCACTCCCCCTCTCCCCGCCCCCACTGGCTCATTTTAAAACTGTCTTGTTGGCTCTGTGGCTGGGCTCTTCTAAGCTTCTGAGACTAGCATGCTCTTACCTTTGCTTGTAGATCAACACCTCTAAATCTGCCCTCAACTTAGTCGGCTGGTTCCCTTCGGTGAAGCCCATTGGTTTTGCTGCCCAAGGCACTTTCCGGCTGCCCTTCCATGGGCCACTTTTCTTTCCTGCCTATATTTTGGAAGATCTTCCCCCAGTATCTCGATTCTCTTCCTCCTCTCTCTTAGCCTGTGGGAACCTGGAAGTCCCGCCTCTTCCTTTCCACCTAACCATTGGACACTGGCATCTATTGATATTGCAGGCAGCTCAACAGGTTGGAGACTCATTTCCAGGAAGCTCGGCTGGTCTCTGCCTCTCCGGCAGCTACGCTTGTCTTGTCTCTGTGTGTCTCACAGAAGGTTGCTGCTGTTGTTTTTTAAACTACTTTTTTTTTTTTTTTTAAACTGCTTAGTGAGGGAAGGGTCTAGTGAATAGGGTCGGTTTCAAGGACTTCCTGAAACTTTTTGAGTTGTTTACTTCCTGAAATTAGCAAGCTTCCCTGCAGGATGGAATGTTTTAACTTAAGAATCATCTTGTGTCTTAAAGAGCTTCCTTTTAACAATGGAATGTTTTATCTCTGAGAAAATCAATGTGTGAGGGATGGGAGTTTATGAATTTAGCTGTACCTTCTACAAAATACCAAACATACTGGAGTCGGTGTGAGAGGATGCGTGTAGTCCTGCAGTGACTTGATGTGCAGGGTGGGTTGATGGGGTGGGGGGCTGCAGGTGGAAGGGGGTCCCCCTTCTCAGAGGAGGGAAGGAGCTGTGTGAGGGAGGACTGGGAGGAGAAAGGGGACTGATATTGGGATGTAAAGTGAATAAATAAATAAACCAATGAGAAAGGGGTGCCAAACATAACTTCTGAAGCTCTCTGAGAATGTAAGCATTATCAGGTAACATACGTGTAATAGCAAGTAAAGGGATGTCCTAAGGATAACAGCTTAAGTAACAAAGGCAAGTACTTCACATGACATAGAACACGGACATATTTGGATTCGGGGTTGGTTTAGTGATTTAATCTGATAGGATTAAAGTTCTGGTTGTTTCCGCCCCTCCACCCCCGCCATCCTCAACATGTGAATCTTCATCATTAGTGTCACATCATGGTCACCAGGTGGCTACTGCAGCCCTTGGTACATGTTGGAAACAGAAAAAACAAACAAACAAACAAAAAAACCAAACCAAACCAAAACAACAACAACAACAAAAACAAACAAACAAACAAACAAAAAAACCCCATCAGTACAAAATAATTTCTCCTGCTAAAATTCCTGAGGGACATTGCAGGGTAAAAGGTCTGAGCCCTCTTCTGGATTTGAAAACCTACCAAGACCCACAACTCCCCAAGCTTGGCTTGAAATCCTGTCAATATCCACCCTGGAAATCTCCACCTTTGAAAACTCTGTCACCCAAGAGATCCTTTATACAGCCTGCCTTCTGCTCAGTTCCCGGCTGCTACTTGCCTGAGCCGAGGCAGCTACCCTCTTGTGTCTTTCCCAAGAAATCTCTTGTGTGATGTTTGTTATGTGGTGTGACTTTGTGGTATTCCTTGGCTCCTGACTGCCAGGATACCTTTCCCTTCAGAGCTGTAACAGTTCCTTTGGGGCAACCTTTTCCCTCAGAGCTTTAAACACTTATAGATACCAGTAAATACCTTTCGCATTGAAGAAAATTGGGTCATATGTCTGATTCAGTCCCATCAAAAGCAGGAGAAGGATATAATAACCATGTCTGGTTTAGCTGCTCTAGGGGCTTGTCCCAGAGGAGTCAACTTTCCCCCAATGTGTGTTTTGCCTTAAACTTGGGAGTTCTTTTAGTAGAAAAAAATTAATAACATCGAATAGTGGCTTTCAGACAAGGTGAATTAAAGTAGTGGTAAAGGCCTCTAAGGAGCAGTTTGGCTTTGTGGACAAGGTATGAATTTCATATACAATAGCTCTGGACTTGAATCAAATGCACATGTGGTTATCTTTGGATAAATCAGTGATTTGCCCTCCCCGAGTATTAGTTTTTTCATGAACTGCAAAGGCAGATCATTAGCTTGAAGAAATTAAATAAAGTAATATGAATACAGCATGAGCTTGGAGACTGGAAGGCAGAAGTTGTCTTTGAGATTAGGTTTTATTTCCTATATAATGCATTATGAGTTTGCTTCTGCTTGGCATGTGTGCCTATTTCTATATCCACATGAAATAGTTATGAAGAATAAGGAAGGAGAGAGACTAGGAGGACAGGAAAAGGGGGGAGCGGGTGACTGTTTTTAGCATATACCTTAAGTAAGCATGGACAATACTGGAGTGAATTCCTGAGAGTGGAGGAAGTGGTCCTTCCCTAGCCCATCAAGAATCTTGTGAGGATACGTGAACTCTGGTGCAGGATCAGAGAGGGTGTCTGACTGTTCTAGATGCCCCCTCATCAGTTCTCTCCGAGGAGATATGAGTTTGACGATCTTTTTTTTTTTTTTTTTTCCTATCTTAGTTTGAAGACTGATGCTTAAGATAGGGTCTCCGTAGTCGGCTCCTTTTTTGTTTGTTTGTTTGTTTGTTTTTGGTCCCAGGGTCTTGAGTTGAAGCTCCTCATGCTTCTACTTCCGGAAGGCTGGGATTACAGAGGTGAACCACCACACCTGTTGGCTAATGGCTTCCAGTGATTATTTCAACTATCAGTCTTCAAATATGTGGCTACAAAGGTCAGGAGAAGTGGGCGGATTAGTGAGTAGGGTATATGTAGCTCACTGCTTGTCATCTGATTCTTTTTTTTTTCCAATGTAATGAAAACTGAAGAGAATCGTTTCCATTTTACTGGATTGTAGGCAAGCCTGTGGGGCTTTTATTTTATTTTTTTAATTGTGACTGATGTGGGTAGACAATGCTCACTGTGAGCAGTGCCACTTAGTGGGAAGCAGGTTGAGCAAACCATTAGGAGGAAGACAGTAAGCAGCCCCCTTCCATGGCCTATGCCTCAGCTCCTGCCTCCAGCTCTCTTTCCTATTTGAGTTCCTGCCCTGATTTCCCTCACTGATGACTTGTGACCTGAGAGTTATAAGATGAAATACCGGCCCCTCTCCCTTTTCTCCCACATTGCCTGTGGTCATGGTCCTTATCAGAGCAATTGGAAGCAAACTGAGACAGAAGCCTGCCAAAGGCTCCGACTAGCACCCCATCTCCCATCAGGTCTGCTGGATCCTGTGTCAGGTGGTACAGAGTTCTTCACAGCTGCCTGAACTTGTTGAAAGGTCTCCTCCTATTCCCCGTCCCTGGGACCTTATTGAATTACTTGATTTATGGCCAGAATAACACGCCCAAGTGAGGAACACACTGCCTCCAGGATCCAAATACGCCAACTGAATGTCGTACTTTTTTCTTGGTGGTGGGAGGAGCAGGTACCTCCTTCGTCTTAGAAGGACTACATCTCTGCATGCCCTACACCACTGCACTCCCAAAAGTCTCGCTGAAGAAGAAGAAGGCTTTTGAATTTTGTTCAGATTTATTTCCCATCCTCTGATGGGCACATGTGCTACCAACAAATCCAAAATATAGCATGATGTCATCAAAATGGTGAACCAGTGTGATCCTTGGAGGAAGAGACAAATGATCAAGATCCCTTCAAATCCAGTTATAGAACGGAGCTGGAGAGTTAACATATCCGGGAGGTAAACCTGTAAACGTAGACTGCAGGCCTCGCCAGCTGAAAACCATGATCTCCTTATGGACAGGTCCTGAGAAAGAGGCCTTGCTAGGGGAAGAGCCGCATTTCATGTACCAGGAGAAGTGTTAATCTGCTCAAGCGAGGACGCCACATCTGCTACAGCAGCTGCAACTGGAGCCATCCATCGCTTGATTGAGTTTGCGATAGTCAGCTGTCTTTCTCCATGATCCATTTGTCTTCCATCCAGGCCAATTAGGAGAGTTAAAGGGAGGTACAGTAGGAACCCCATCTTTCAAGTCCTTGCCGTGACACTAATTTCTGAAGGAGTTTATTGTTACTTTTGGTTGGAGGAAATATGGACTAGGTAGTCGAGGACCAGGAACTTTTCAGGGTTTGAGCATTAGGACTCAGTCTCACGGACGGAACAGCTACCAGGTTTTCCCATTATGGGCCAGACCTTGTTGGACTACCTGGACCACATCCTTAGGCCAGTTAATAAATCCCCTTCTTTTATTATGCATATTTGTTCTGTAAGTTCAGTTCTTCAAAAGATACTGCCGAGCTGTGTTTCACTGGTCAAAGATCTTGGTTTCTCAAGATGTTACTCTGGATTCGTAAAGAAGGGGTTGAGTCTCAGAGCAGCCATTTGGAATGGAATAATAAAAACAACACACCAGTCTTATTTTCACTTTCAAATGCTAAAATGCTGTTATTTTGTTTTAGTTTTTTGTTTTTTACCAACATCTATGTGGTTGGAAAGTTTAAAGCAAGCTAGCTAGGGCGTTCAGGAGTCTATTGGGTTGCTTTTCATGGACGCGTTGGACTAATTTGTAGAACTCTTCTCTGTTGCCAGCCTGTGTTGTACCAAGTATGAGCCGCCTTGCTCTAAGCTAAGCTAGAGCTTACTAGACACCACCCACCCACTCGGCACAGATCTCTGCGACCTGTGCTTCCCTACAAGCAAGAGCTAGCACGGGACCATTTCCAAGACTGATGCGTCACTTCAAGAAGGAGATGTTCTAGCTAAAACTGAGACACGAGAACCCCATCAGCCAAAGCGTCAGGCAGGCTAGTCCCCTCCAAGGACAAAAGATTCCCTGTGACAGTAGTAATAACTCAACGCCATGGGTACAAGGCCTTACTGATGACTTCTCTTAGTCTATAGCAAGTTTCTCCCGATTTCCTCATTTATTTCATTTATTCCCCCCCCCCTCGTAAAAAGTCCTGGTGTGACCTCCCGTTATCGATGATGATGCTCCAGGGAAAGAGAAAGAAAAACAAGACCTATTACGGTCTAGTATTCTTGCCTGTTGTTTGTTTGACGGGTCTCACGACGTGGTTTAGGCTAGCCTCAAACTTATAATTTATACTTTATATTTATAATACATTCCTGCACCGGCCCTCTCAGTTCTGGGATCACGGGCATTGGCTCCTGTGTCTGTCACCACATCTGTCCAGGAGATTTGCTGATGAATCAACTCTGTATTCCTGTGCTTTTCTTTATTAGAGAGGGAAATAAAAATAGAAGCTATGTCTAAGAGCTGTGTGCTAAAGATGACAAGAAGCTGAAGAAAACGAATGCATTTTGTCTACTTTTCTATTTCATTAATTTAATTTTTTTTTACTTATTTAAAGGAGTCTGGATACTTATTTTAGTGTTTTTACACATGGGTGTTTTGCCTGCAGATATGTCTGTTCATCATGTGCGTGCTCATTAATTCTTAGTAATGGTTCGAAAGATGCTGGATCCATGATGACATTTTCATCTCTTTACATATCTGTGCCTTCCTCGGTTTTGACATGTAGCTGGTCTTCTTTGTTTGCTCCCACGTCACAAATGCATATGTATATCCTCATATAATTAAACCTAGATTCCAAATGAGAAAAACGTGATTATTTCTCCCCCTACTGCCCTCTCTTTTAGATCCTTCTCTTCCCCCTTTTATTTCCATGCCAGATGTGTGTGTGTGTGTGTACATAAGTGTGTATTTGTGTGTGTGTCTGTGTGTATATCTGTGTGTGTGCATGTGTGTGTGAGTGTGTGTGTACGTATGTGTGTATTTGTGTGTGTATCTGTGTGTGCATGTGTTTATGTTTTCTGAGTCTGGCCTGTTTTATTCATATGATCATATCCAGTTCTACTCATTTTCCTTCAAATGCCATAATTTAATTCTTTATAGTTGAATAAAATAATTTATCACACACACACGCACGCACGCACGCGCGCACACACACACACACACACACACACACACACACCAATATCTATCACATTGTATTTATCCATTCATCTGTGGCTAGGCATCTAGACTGGTTCCTTAGCATGACTATTGCAGACAATAAACAGGAATACTCAGGTAGGTGTGATACTAGCATCTCTATACTATACTCTGTGATAGGCTGATTAGAGTCTTTCAGTATATCTCGGAGTGTATAACTGGATGATCGGCTTGTTCTGCTTTTAGTTTCATGCAAAACCTCCATACTGATTTGTATAGCCCTACGGTTTCTATACCCACCAGCGGTGTGTAAGGGTCCTTCCTTCCTGCTCCACAACCCTGACAGAATTTGCTGCTGTTCTGCCTGGGGTGAGACAGATTCTCAGTACAACTTTATCTCCCATTTCCCTCCTGGCTAAGGATGCTGAGTAACTTCTCAAACACACTTTGGTTATTTTTACTTCTTCCTGGAGAGCTGTTTGTTTAATGCATTTGCATATTCGTTGACTCGATGACTGGTTTTGATGACTACTGTTTAAAACGTGACGCTCTTTAGAGATGCTAGCAAAAGTTTTCTCCCATTTTGTAGCCTGTCTCTTCCCCCAGCTGCCTGATCCGTTTACTATCCTGCCTTTTAATTTCAGGCAAATCCCATTTGTCACTCCTTGGAAGTATTTCTTGCCATAAGTCCCAGACTGAATTACATATTGATGCGTTCTCCCCATTTCCTTCTAGCTGTGTCAGAGATTCCGGTCACACTAAGGTCACTAAACCATTGAAGTAGTTTAAGTTGATCTTTGTCCAGGACAAGACGTAATTCTGCTTTCAGTCTTTCAGATGAAGATCTACCTTTTCTGCACCATTTGTTCCTCTGATATGGCGCTCTCTCTCTCTCTCTCTCTCTCTCTCTCTCTCTCTCTCTCTCTCTCTCTCTCTCTCTCTCATTTTTGCCAAAAATTCAGTGGCTTTGTGTGGGTCCTCTATTCTAATCTGTTGGAGTGTCTGCGTTTGTGACAGCATCATTGTGGCCTTGCCATAATGTAGGGTGTAATTTAAAACCAAGCACTGTAATGCCTCTAACATAGTCCCTTGTTCTTAGCATGGCTGTGAAGACTATTCAGGGTCTTTTGTGCTTCCATATGAATTTTTTAATTTTAGTTTAAAAATGTTTTGATTAGTTCTCTGAGACTTTCATACAACATATTTTGATCATATTCACTTGCCTGCCATACATCCTCTTGAATTCCAAGACCCGTTCCATTCTCCATCCCCCTATACAAATTCATGTTCCTGTTTTTTTTTTTTTTTTTAAAATTAGCCTTCACATCTGCTTTGCTGCTCAAATACTCCTGTGTGTGGAGGCCAGCCCGTGGAGCATGGTTGACCTACGAGGGTTGACACTAAAAACAAAACAACCCTAAAAACCAAAACTAAAACCAACCAAACAAAAGACCCTCAACAACAACAGCAGCAACAAACCTGATTATGCCAGGAGCCACCAGCTGACCATAGCTCTTTAGGTGTGGGAGCTCTGCAATCCTTTTCGATTCGAGTGAGAACACTGATTGGTTGACCTTGTACGGGGCCTATGCAGCCTGTTTCTTTGTGCATTTCTGACTCTCACCCTCTCGCCCCGACTTGCTAACTTTGGAGCATGCTCCCTGGAAATCAGGCCAAATGGTTTTTAGCACATGCTGGGAGAAAGCCTGTTCTGCTTCCATATCCGAACACTTTACATCTGCAGAATCTCTACCCAGAATGCATAGCACAATGAGGTCCTAGCAGGAGTCTGGTTGGGTCACATAAGGAGCATTGGTCAGTCACATAAGTAGTACTGCATATACTGAAATCTTCATTGATTCATTCTTGAGATTGGCTAGCTTTTAACCAGACTTTCTAGGAACATAGGTAGACCTTACCTGCTAGTTTCTCTTTCAAGAAGAAGTGGTCATTGACAGAGTCTCTGTGAGTGGAAATCGAACCAAAGTATTGAAAGTCACTTCCAGTTTTGGCCCATTGAAACGGTTCATGTAAAATACCCCATATACTTCCCCGTGTGGTAGTTAGATGCTAGTATCTAAGGAGACCTTGAGAGCTGCATCTTCAGGATGACAGAGGCTTGTCATTCGAAGTCCTTGGATAACAATGGAGAACCTTCCTTCACTACAGACTTTATCTCACACAAAGCATGGTGGACTTCACGTGAGGGCGATGCAGTTACCAAGTGTCTTAGTTAGGGTTTCCTTTCCTGCACAACCATCATGACCAAAAGCATAAAAAGGGTTTATTCAGCTTACACTTCCACATTATGGTTCATCACCAAAGGAAGTCAGGACTGGAACTCAAGCAGGTCAGGAAGCAGGAGCTGATGCAAAGGCCATGGAGGGATGTTATTTACTGGCTTGCTTTCCCTGGCTTATAGAATCCAAGACTACCAGCCCAGGGATGGCAGCACCCACAATGGGCCCTCCCACCCTTGATCACTAATTGAGAAGATGCCTTACAGCTGGGTCTCATGGAAGCATTTCCTCAAGGGAGGCTCCTTTCTCTGTGATAACTCTACAGAGTTATCAAGCTGACACACAAAACCAGTTAATAGAGCAACTATCATTACCTTAACTAAACTGAGACGCAAGCAAATGCTAGAACCTAATTATGAGTCAAGTTCCTTTTGCTTCCCTCTATAATGAGCGAAACCTCCCTATGCTAACAAAGTATGGACAATTATGTTGCGTTAGATGATTGGTGTTGAGTTTTCCAATTCATATTGATAATAACCAAGCAAAAGGGTTGATAGTTGGTGCAAGACTTCCCCACAAAACCATTTCTGTTGTTCTGCGCCACAGGGCTAACATTCCAGTCTCAGTCTGAAACTCACCTCCTTGACTCTGAAAGCTGTTCTTGGCCTGGCTTCATCACCACTGGATTGCAACACCCAGCCTTTTTTGCCTAGTAGACATCTGCTGCTGTGGTGAGTGTGCTTTTAGAACCACGGCCTTGCAAGTTCAACCTTTTTCCTGGTCCTCTATCTGGCTTGGAAGAAATGAAGATATTCTAAAGGGATGCTATGTGTCTCTTAATCTGACCATCAGACTATTGTAGTGTTAACCCCCCAGCGCCCCAAATTGAAATTTCCCCAGGTATCTCACTCTGGGAGAAGGAAGAGATACCTGACAGAGCAAGAACTTGTCTCTTGAGATTTCACACAAGTCTAACAACTTGTGAGACCACCTTTCAGGAACAACTCGGAAGCCCAGTCAGCGGTAGGCAGGACCACACATTGACTGGCACTGCTAAGATATGCGTTTGTTTGGTGCTCTGTTTAAACTGACCTCATTTCAGGAACCCAAAACTGGGAGTGCAGTGGATCTCTGTATTTTTGTCCCAGCGTGAAACACTGAATAAATCTCTCCCCCCACCCACTTTCTATTATTAACTTGGCTGTTTTTTATTGGCTTATAGAAGACAGCTGGTCAGTCCTGACTTGGGACACAAGTTGGAACCCCATGTTCGGTAACAATACTACCTCCCCTTTGCGGGCAGAAATATAAAAACTGAATAGCATTTGGAATCATATGGCTATATTAATTTTTATAAAAGTGTAAAAAATAGTACAAAACCACTTTAATAAAAAAAAGAACTATGTGGAGATTAATAGTAGGAAGGTATAAGAAAAGTCGTGGAACACTCTAAACTTATTTGCCTTGCGCTTTTGTTAGTGGGAATGTGTTCTTAAAGTAATGCATTTCTACTTACACAGTGCTACAGCTGGTGGGCAGAGCGTGAGGCTATTGACCAGAGTTCAAGGGTCATCTATGTGCACAGTTCTGAAGAGAAGGCAATTGCATGTTATCAACTCTCCATGAAACTTTGGGGCTGGGTCTAGATCACTAAGAGCCTGCAACCTCAGGATGTCACAAGGGTCACCTCACATAGAGGAGAGAAGGTAAGAAGTAGTTTTGTCTTCTTAGATTTTTTTAAAGTCATTTTCTAAGACCAAGGGCTTTAAAAAAGAAGAGTCAGGCTCCTTGCCAGGCCCTCTACCATGTGGCCCCATTCTAAGGCAAATCAGAATTTCCCAAAGCTTGTTGTCACCATCAGAATGTCCCAGTGCACTCTGGGTTTGGGTTCCTGCTTTGAGTATGTTTGACCTTTCCTCTCGTGTCACTGAACTGTGCTAGAGCTGGACTTTAGGCCATTGACCTATAAGCAAATAGTGTTCTGGAAAAAGCCTGATTTCTGTTCGGTGCCTTATTACGATGAAAACTGAACTTGAAAAGTGGTGTACAATCCTGACTTTCCACAGTGGGGTCTCTCTCTTCTCCTGGCTCCGTCAAGTTCACATCTGTAGGTAAGTCACTTGCATTTGCCTGTAGCATTTTAAGCCTCTGCTTTCCAAGTCTGATTTGTTTGGAAATCTCAGTTAATGGCACTATTAAATACAGTGAGGGAGGCCTGGTAACCGTCTTACAACAGCGCTTTTTTTATATACCGGTTGACTCGAAAATGTGTGTGTGTGTCAAAAATGGATGGATGGGTTGGAAAAGACATTCAAAATAAAAACGCCAGAGAGATGCCTTTTAAACTTGGCGTTATTAAAAGCACAATCCTGTTTGAACTAAATTACAAAATCCCAAGCCTTATCAGAGACATTAAAATGTTAGTTATTATTTTCTTACCTGCAAACCCTCATTAGCTTCAATTGTTCTCGGGATAAAGCCCCAGATCCCCAGGGTTAAAGATCCCCAGGAGCCAAGGGATCAACAACTGCTCCAAAGATGGCCCTGTACTCCCCAGACTTAGTGGCATTCCTCATACCTTGTCCCTGTTCTGTCTCTGGGGTCTGGGCCTTCTATGTGTTCTTCCCTCTTCCCCACCTTCCCTTGTCTACTTTGGGTATCACAAATCCATGGTGAATATGCTCATTCTAGAGCCTTCCCGGGATAGTGCCTAGGCTTCTCCCTCATCCAAGGTCATCACATCTGCCATTTTCCCTGAGTCTGTCACCCGTCTTCGGTCTAATCCTGAAGCTCTACTAGGGTAAATCTGGCTACAAGGTTGGCGCCCTAGACAACATTTTAATCGAAAAAATAACCTCTTTGAGAACTTCCTCACTGCTCTGAACTGACTTTGTGGTGTTGGAATGGGAGGACACACAGCACAGAAGGATCTTCTGTAAAGAGCCAGAGAGAGAGAGTGCAGCAGGGGCATTCAGTTTGTGTCAGAGATAACTCAATGACGCAAGCGAAGACAAGAAAGTAATGCGTGAGTGTAATAATTATAGTCCAATAAAGTCATGATTCAGAGAGAGAGAGAGAGAGAGACAGAGAGAGAGAGAGAGACAGAGAGACAGAGAGACAGAGGGAGAGACAGAGGGAGAGGGAGAGGGAGAGGGAGAGGGAGAGGGAAAGAGCAGTGGGTTGTTTGCTTTTATTGCGGTAGGATTGTAGGATTCTTCATTCTGAAACCAGCTTCTGAGATTCTGTTTCTCCTTCTCTCCTTCCTTCCTTCCTTCCTTCCTTCCTTCCTTCCTTCCTTCCTTCCTTCCATCCTTCCTTCCTTCCTTCCTTCCTTCCATCCTTCTCCTTCCTTCCTTCCTTTCTTCCCTCCCTTCCCACCTGCAATACCAAACTCAGTTGTTAGTGTGGACCCTTAGAGAAGTTCAACCCATTCATCTACTGTTCTAGTCTGGTATTTCCACCAAGCCACAGAGCACCTCAGCCACCATGAGGGGCAAACAAGACACTGGCGAACATTGACTTTTTGTGCTCTCAAGATCTTTGTCCTGCAACTGCATGGCTCTCAGGACCCTGTGTCTGTCTTCTTTTGTTTGGAGTGTCTGGTAGGCCCCTTATCCAGACCTTTCCCTGGATGCTATCACTCCCCAGGTTCTCACAGACAACCATGCAGTTTCTGCTCTCCACCCGTCTGCTCAATGATGGTCTTCCAGGAGCTGATGCTAATGCTCTAAGATAGAAAAAAATCAATGCTAAGGCTACCAGTTATGGTCATGGGACTGACCTTCAGTGTTTGGTTCTGAGGTGATAAGATTCCGTCTTTTATCAAAAGGAAACTTCACCCTAGTTGAACAGAATATATATGTGTTTGTGTGTATGTATACCACATGTCATGGAACAGAGAAGTACACTGAAGTTTTTGTGGCCAAATAAGTCTTCTTGAGATGTTCCTATTTACATAGCCAAGTCAGCTAACCATTTCACAGAAATCTTAATTTCCTGCTTTAAACTGCTAGACTCTCTGATATTTCAGGAAATTGATTTTTTTTCTGAAAGACCTTGAAAATTCTCAATCTCTTCCTGAGAGATTTGGGAGAAATAAAAATAAGTCAATATATGAAAATTCAGAGCAAATGATACTAAATCTTGTTTTCAGCTCTGAATTCTGTGGTATTGGTTTAAAATTTTATTACTGTAAATTATTAAGAAATTCTGATTACAGCTTTTGGCAATGGATTAAAATAGTTTAAGAGCTTATTAAACATTATAAGGTATTAGCTGAAAGAGTAGGATTCAGATAGCGTTGTGACTACTTTGGTTGATAAGAAAACAAAAGGGAACAAACAAACCTCTGACAGTCTCAAGAGCCTGCCAAACCAACCTGTTTGTCTTTGAGAATTAGATTTCCACCACGTTGTTAGGGTTTCAGGGATTAGCAAGACCACTGCCAACCTTTTCCAGAACTGTTCCTAAGTCAGCTGATGACATGGTTTAATACAGTTTGGTGCATTCTACGCTGTAATCGCATGAGGTGAGCCATCGAACATCTAATCCTACGATGTTTTTCCTTTTCTTTCTTTTCTTTCTTTCTTTCTTTCTTTCTTTCTTTCTTTCTTTCTTTCTTTCTTTCCTTCCTTCCTTCCTTTCTCTCTCTTTTCTTTCTTTCTTTTCCTTCCTTTCTTTTCCTTCCTTTCTTTCTTTCTTTCTTTCTTTCTTTCTTTCTTTCTTTCTTTCTTTCTTTCTTTTTTAGATTTTTAGACTTTTTCTGGGGAAGTTCATAAACAAGACCTTATTTATTTACTACTAATTGTCAGTTTTCAGTGCACTTTCCCCACATCTAATGTTAAAAATTCTTCAGTGTCTTTGTGACTTGAAGTCATTAAAATTTTCAGCACAATGGCTTCCAAATGTCATGCCTGTCCCGGCTGAGCGCCCCAGAGGTCATGACAGTACCTTCCAGTTCTCACAGAAATATTGATGAATGCCATCGGCCCCAGAGACATGGGTCTTGTGAAATATGTCAAGAAGAGAATAGCATTACATCATTCAGACCGATGATGAGAAAGGAATAGAAACCATCCTCTGACGGTCAGTAGCTGGCCTACCACTTTAGCTACACTGCTGTTCTTAGACATAAGCAAATCTCACAGTGCTAACCTCAGACCTACTCTGAAAGCGTCCAGAGTAAAATGAAACAACACAGAACAGTGAACGGTTTTGCTGCAAAATGCAGAACACGTAGAGCAAACTCTCACTTTTTAGACCCTTCCTCGACTGCCCTAATGGAAGCCCCAGTCCCACGACGGAACCTTTCTAACACTCC
Organism: Rattus rattus; assembly: GCF_011064425.1. Classification (NCBI taxonomy): domain Eukaryota; kingdom Metazoa; phylum Chordata; class Mammalia; order Rodentia; family Muridae; genus Rattus; species Rattus rattus. The sequence goes on along the minus strand of NC_046158.1, from coordinate 46,653,716 downwards.
CTTACTGAGACACTTCCTCTGCGACTCAGCTTAATGACTTATAGCTATGCTCATGGTGGTCTTTGCTGAAAGGCTTTGATGTTATGAGTCTAGAAATCCAGGCTACAACTGAAGCTTTGTCTTTGAGAAGGTTTCATTTTCATAATAAAAGGAAGAACACAGAAATGAGCTATAAGGATGTCCAGAAAGACACAAACTGTAGGAAACCCCGTGGGTGGGATTGCTGAAGGGCTAGAATGGGAGAATGGATCCAGTTGACTGCAAAGGACCCTGAAGGGCAGAGTTCGGGAGGGAGAGGGAGGGGAAAAAGTGTGGAAAGTGTAAAGGGCAAATGAACCCGTGTTCTCTTCCATTGTGGACTTTACCAGCATACCGAGGCGAAGATGGATTAACCAGGAGGCAGAGATATGTTTTAAAAACAGGATTGGCTTGGTGGTGAACACCTATAATTCCAGCACTCAGGGAGGCAAGTTAAAGACCAACCTGGGTTTACATAGTGGGTTCCAGGTTGGAGAGAGCTACTAGTAAGACATTGTGTGAACTCTCATTGTGCCCTCGGTCCAAAGATAATATAGTGGAACAGCAAGTAACAACGGAGCCTGTGAGAATCCAAAATCTGAGAGAAGGCACTGTACTTCTGGCTTCTAAAAGACATGCCCGGTAGTGGGATGAATCATCTTAAAGGAATGACTGAGGTAGGAAAAATAACTAGCGACTGAATAAAACAGAGCATGTCTGACTGATCTCAAGGGAACCCACCCCTCACTAGTTGCTACTGATGCTTCTTCTGAGAGCTGGGGAATCATTACGCCCAATATCTACTGTGAGACCCCACCAGGCTCCTGATAGTTCCTGTACGATGGGCACAGAGAAGTCTCTGGTTAAACTGAATAGGTCACACAATGCAACATGAAGTCATGGATCTGGGAGATAGAAAATAGGGGTTGATAGGAATGGAAAGGAGATAAGAGAGGGTAGGAAGAGAGAGATAGAGATTTATCCATCTCTCCAATCCACACTTCCCCTGAATTCTCCTAGTTAGCTCCTTTACAAAAGTTCTATATACCGTGTACTCATTCTTGTGTTCATGTCTACGTTCTTCAAGCTTTTGCTTTCAAAAACAAGCTGCAGTAAACATGCTGATACAGGTCTCTCGCACGGACCTCATAAGACATGAGTTTGATTCTAGGCTCCAGCAGTTACTAACCTGTGCTCTCGAATAGGTAGCTTAATCTCTTCAGCCTCAGAGCCAGTGTCTGGGAAATGTGGGAAGACGTAGTTTTCATCTCAAGAGACAAGGATCTACTCTATTTTGTTTTCTTGTTGGTGTTTGTTTGTTTTGCTTTTCCAGGCAGGGGTTTCTTTGTGGAGCCTGGAACTCACTCTCTAGACCAAGCTTGTCCTGAACTCACAGAGCACTGCCTGCCTTGGCCTTTGAGGTGCTGGGACTAAGGGCCCCCAGACCAGAACTTCAGGACTTTCTGTTTCTTTTTCCCCATGCCTCCAGCTTCTGAGTGTGTGTGTTCAGTCCCCTTCTTCTACCATTTGGGCTCTGGGGATCACTCTAGGATTGTCAGGCTTGGGGTCAAAGGTCTTTGACTGCTGAACCTTCTCACCAGTCTCTCTTCAAGGATTCGAAGTCAAGACATTTGTAAAGAACATTGCTGGCAGAGCTCAGGGAGTCTCGTGGAAAGGTGGGGGAAGGATTGAGGTAGCCAGGGCACCATAAGAAGACATACAGAGCCAACTAACCTGGACCCATGCGGGTTCACAGACACTGAACCACTAACCAAAGAGCACGCAGGCACTGGATCTAGGCCTCCTACACATATGCAACAAATGTGCAGCTTGATCTTCAAGTGGGTCCCTCAACAATTGGAGGGGGGCTGTTTCTGGCTTGGGACCCTTGCCTGTCTGTGGACCCCATTCCCCTAGCTGGACTGCCTTGTCTGGCCTTAGTGGGAGGAGTGCACTTAGCCCCAATGAGACTTGATGTGCCAGGGTAGGTTGGTACCCAGGAGTTGGGGATGAGGGAAGAGGGGTGGGAGGATGAGACTGGGGGGAGGGCTATGATGGGGATATAAAGTGAAAAAGTAAGTTAATTAATGGGAAAAAAGAACACCCCCAGTATATACTAAATGCCATTTCAGTTTTAATTGTTTTTTAGGTTATTGGGGAAAATAACAGAATAGGATATTCTCCAACCTGCCAACCATTAGCATATTTAGTCTTTCTCATTATTTCTTATTGGTTCTCCAAAGCTATTCAATCAGAGTATATTTTTATTAGCTGTACCAAAGAGAACTCTCCCTCTATTCTCTTAGCCCTTTGTGCTCTTGGAGTTTAGTCTATGCCTGTATTTTGGTCAGTGGTTTGGGTTATGATCATGACCCCAATTTTTTTTGACACATTTGTAAAACTTCATTTTTTATAACTTTATTGGTCTTCTAAAACCAGAAATGAATATTAATTATATCAAATACTTTTTCTGAATCTATTCAAATGACCATTTGTCTTCCTAAAATGCCACTTGATGCTCCAGATCAGCCTTGTTTGCTTGTATTTTGTGAGCTACTGAGTTACATTTAGTGAATATCTCAGCTCTTTAAAATCAATTTTCCTGTCTAGTTTTCCTCCTTATAGCATTCTCTCTCCGATATCGAGATGAGCAGAGTAACTATCCTAGCTTACTATTTAACGAAACAACTGGTACTGTTCACGTCAACAGCACATGTGCTAAAACGAGGCCAGAGCAGACAGGTTAGAACCGCTCCTGAGCAAGAAGGATGTGCACATGTGCCCTCCATGGTTCTGAAGACTTTCTTCTTTCTTTCTTGTAACTTTGTTTCATATAATGCACAAATTAGCTCAAACAGAAAGGTTCCCTTTAAAAATCTATAAGTAAAAAGCCAATTTATATGTAATATTGGAATCACTCAGCCTCTGAAGCTTTGACAAAGCTTGTCTATGCTACTAATCTAAGCCTATTTTGAGGGGTGTGGAAAGGAAGGGATTAGAGGTTTTTTTGAATATCGAATGAATATTCAATTTGTTAACTGTTAATTATTGTTAAAATAATTGTTAAAAATCATTATGACTATTTTATATCTTTTATTTCTTTCTGAACAAAATGTGATAACTCATGTTTTCTAGAAAGTCAATTTTATCCTCATTTTCAAACCTATTATCATGAAGTCACTTACAGTATTTGATTTTGACTTAAACTTTTTCTGTCTGGTCTCTGCCTATCTGTTATCTACTGTTTATTTGTGGCTTGTTTATATTCTCTTGAGTTGCTTTGTGGAGTCCTTCTGGTCTTTGGTTATCTGAAAGAACAGCTTTTAGGTTGCTTTGCCCTCTCCATTTTGCATTAGTCTTTAAAAGGATCTTAATTTTGAAATCCTTTCTCCCCGTTTGCTGTGCTCAGGCTGGAATGCGGAGCCTCTAACATGTTAAGTATGTGGTGCCATCCTCAGCTCCATAGTTTGTTTTTTTTGTTTTGTTTTGTTTTTTAAGCATCTTAAGAAGAATGGCATTCATCCTTTAACCTTTTGAAAAATTAACTGTGTTTATGCTCACAACTAAGTCTTTGATGTCTTTTTAGCTTTTCTAGATCCCACACCTTTTCTAACTTTATTATCACGTTTCAAATATTTCTTAATTTTCATTGTGAGCTTGTCTTTAGCATGCATGTGTTTTAAAGCTGTAACACAACTTTACTGAATATAAATGTGTCTATTTATAGCACTTAATATTTTATTTCCTACTTGGTTGCATCCAAATCCAATACATAGTGAAAAAATTATATGTACAAATATAGTTATCAGGGAAAGGGAAGATTTCGATAAAAATATATTATGTGCAAAATTTTAAATGAAAATTAAAATACACTTAGAGAAATTTCGTTTTTGTATTAATATCCATATTGAATTTTTTCATTTGCCTTTTTAATCGTTTGAGTTCTCTACATGTATATAATGAATTTCAGTGATCTTTGATTCCATCTATTTCCCCTTCTCACCTCCCTGCCTCTCCTGCTGGAGGTGGGAGGCTGCTTCCCAGAGTGAGAACAGTTCATCCATGGCTATGTGACTGAAGAAAACGATACCCCATCTCTCAATGGCTGTTAATTGCTTATAGTGTCTCAGAGAGGAATGAGGCCTCGAGGTTCCTTCCCTTAACCATGATGAACTAGGAGGAAGTGCAGCCTTGTGAGGGTCTGTGGCAGATAATCATGAGTGCAGTGGCGGTGTCACGTCCAGAAGATATGGTTTTTTTTAATGCCCATTTCCCCACCCTCTGCCTCTTATGTTCTTTCTGTTCCCTCGTCTATGTTGTTCCTTGGGCTCGGAGGAGGTGACAGCAACTTACGGTCAAACACTCAACTCTGCAAACATTCTTAGACTTTTGGCCAGTTATGGGCTTCTGCCCAGAAGCTTCTCTGATGAAGACTGGGCATAGCACTTACCTATGGGTGTAGTCGAGGATTTAGAAGAGAGTTTGAAAATATGACAACGTAGTTAAATAAATGATACAAGTTCTCCACTATGGCCCAGGGCCTCCTCAGCCACGGGCTCTCCACTAGGTTCACAGAACCAAATGCATTCTTTCCTGTGAAGTGGGCCTCACATTCAAACAGAGAGACGTTGATGGTCCTCATAATCATCACACCAGTGTGGACTAAAGGGTACATCTTGTCTCACAGATCATTACTGTAGCTTGCAGGACCCACAACTATGTAAATCCTCATCCCTTGCACCTTTATTTGACTGTTTTATTTGCCAGGTCCCAGTAACTTCGTTCCCCCCCCAGAAGACTTCCTGACCTCCCCTCCTCCTGGATTCTCCCTCTCGCCTCCCGATCTCCTCTGCCCAAATTCCAGCGCTTGTTTTAAGCACCTTCTAGTACATAAGCACCTTCTAGGATGAAAACTAGGTAGTATGGAGGAAGTGTTAGCTCACTTCAGCTTGATTTACCTATATGTCTTGTAAAGTAGCCAATTTTTATAAATGTGTCAAATGTAACTTAAATTATTTCTTTTTTTCAGATTCCATACATTGGTGTTAGATAGGAACCTACCAAAACTCCTTATTATGATAGTTTATTGTTAAGTTGACAAGATATAGAATCACCTATGAGATAAGCCTGTCTGTGAGGAAGGAATCACCTAGATTCAATATTCTCTGCCTGTGCCTGTGAAGAGTTCTTTACGTTAGTTGAAATGGGAAGACCCATTCTAAATGAAGGTGGCACCACTTGATGGTCTTGGGCCTCAAACTACATAAGAGGAGAAAGCTAGCAGACCACCAGCATTTATCATTCTCTGTTTCTCTGCTGCGGAATTTCTCCCCCTGAATGTTCTGTGTGCATGTTGGAGGTATAATTTACATAGCATGGAGTTCATCTGAATGAAGTGTACAGCGCACACACACACACACACACACACACACACACATGTACACACACATTTTTAGTATATCCATAGATTATGCAGCCTTCTCTTTAATTCAATATCCCCAGTAGAACCTTGTCTTCATTACCAGTTATTCTTTCTTAATCTCTCTTCTACAACTGCTCCAGGTTTAGATCATTACTTACCGTCTCTATTGGTTGGCCATACTGGACATTTCATATACACAAATGGAAACAGGTAATGCGTGAGGGTGGAGGCTGCCCCTGTCTTCATTCACTGAGAGTGATTTGTAGGTTTATGCTTGGCAGTTTGAATCAGGTGTTCATCTATGCATTCCATAATCACCATAACATTTGGGCTTAGATACTTATGAGCATGAGTTTAACACACTTCACCTACACACCAAACATCTTATTTTACTGCCTTAATTAGGGTTTCCATTGCTGTGAGGAGACACCATGACCAAGGCAACTCTTATAAAGGCTAACATTTAATTGGAGTTGGCTTACAGTTTCAGGGGTTCAGTCCATCATCATCATGGTGGGAAGCATAGCAGTGTCCAGAAGGAGCCATCTATGGGGGCCATATCTATTTAAACCACCACACCTAGTTTTAATTGTTGTCTCTTTGAAATAAACAGGTTAAACTCCACATTGAGACTTAATGGACGATACTGGGGTATTTTATTGGTTCTTATGTTCACACTTGGTTCTTTTTTTTTTTTTTTTTGGTTCTTTTTTTTCGGAGCTGGGGATCGAACCCAGGGCCTTGCGCTTCCTAGGCAAGCGCTCTACCACTGAGCTAAATCCCCAACCCCGGTTCTTTTTTATAAACCTTTCTAGATACTCTTTTCATCTGTGGTCCACTCCGCAATAGTTTGTGAATGAATCCTCCCTTGGTTCTCAATGTGAGGATGTGGACAAACTGACTCTTTTTGGCCCAGCACTTTGAAGATGTTCATCTGTTGTTTTCCACTATCAGTTCTTAATAAAAATCTATTAGTCTGTTATCACTGACTTAATAGATTTGAGACAGATTGTAGTTATTTTTGATGCTCTATGCTTTCAATATAAGTTGTCTATTGACTGATTTTTGTTTATGCTGATCAACTCTTGAAATGGCTAATAGCTGTTGTTGCTGTAACAAAATACCTATCATAAACAACTTAAAAAGAGGAAATGTTAATTTTGTCTCATGGTTTTGGCTAACTCTACTTCTTGAGGCCCGAGGCAAGGCTGAATATTATGGTGGTGGGAGTGAGTGAAGGATGAGACTTCTCACCCTGCTGTGACTAAGAAACAAAGAAAGAGTCATGAAGAAAGGAGCCAGGACATGCTCTCAGTGACTCATCTTCCATAGTTCCACTACCTTCCAATAATATATTCCAATGCTGGATTAGGAAATGGATTACTCCATTTATGAAGACAAATCCTCACTATCTAATCATTTCCTTAAAGCTTCATCACTGAACACTCCTTTGCACGGGGATCAGGCCCTCAAGGCATGCATGACATAACATAGAATCTAGTGTTAATTATATCACTGCTCTTAGAAAATTGCTAGCAATGATCTGATTATTGTATCTGTCATTTCCATCATCTGTGACCCCAGTTAGGTGAAGTCCATCTTCAACTCTTTCATGTGCATAAGATGAAGATATAATCATATATACACACAGCATGTATATATGCATATATAACATATATCACCATCTCCTTATCTAACCTTCATAGATCTGCATTTCATTGTGACCTCTAAGTCCTCAGGCACCGATTGGCACTAAGTGCAGGAGCCTCCCAGCAGCGCTCTTTAGTCCACTGTCTGGTGTGGGAAACTTCTGGTCCTATCAGTTGCTAAACTCTCATTCCCCATCTGTATCTAGAACCTACAGTGAAATACCAACTGGTGTGCTCTCCTCTCTTCCGCTTACGGTTCACTTAATTTTGATGGTTTATTTTTATTGTCTTGAGCCTGCTTAGATGTTTAAAAGCTCATCATTGTTATGCATTCGACACAGAGAAAAATCATAAAGAGAGCTGGGATTAAAACTAACCCTAACTTCTCATTTCCTTCTGTGCCTTCTGTGTTTCCTCTGTTCCCACCAGACGCACCTTTCCCCTGGGCTCTGCTTACAAAAGACCACTGAGACTCCCTGAAGGAACTCAGGCGTTATTATCATCCCCAAGACACTTAAGAATCCATCAGTTGTTTTGTTCTTTTAGTACTATAGTAAGGATTTGTTAAAAACAAATACATTTGTAAACAATCATTTGTAAACAATCCAACTAAAGAAAACCATCTTCTTTCTTTTAATTAGATGGTCTATTATTGAAATATTTCCTCTTGCTGCTTCTTAGCTAGCTGGGCACTGCACTGTTGGTGTCATCTATGACATCATGAGGATGGTGGCCATCCACCCTATAACCCGAAGACTTTGTAGTATCCAGGTTCTCAATATATCCAGAAAGCTCTCTGGATAATCTCATTAAAAGTGACATTGCCACTGTGCTTAATCACTGTGCTTCTTTCTGTCTCTAGGTGGCTCCTTGAGGGCTTTGGTTGTCCACAGAGGCAGAGGGCTGGTCGGTGCCATGCTAATCCTCAGACCTTCCAGTCATTGGTTTCCTTCGTAATACCATGACCAGCTTTTTTCTTTTGGAGACAGACCCAGGGAACCAATCTTGGTGGCCAAAGTAGATGTGGCAGTGGCCTTGCCTCTGGTGAACCTCACATACACAATTTTGATATCCTTAGGGTCCAACTTGGGCGGCGTGGTGTAGGCTGCTGGTACCTGATGAACCTGAATTTGGAAGACTGAAGAAAGTTGTACTGTAGCCTCCTCTGAACCAAAAGCTGAAAAGCAAGTAAACCATTCTCAATTGGGCTAAGTTTTTGAAAAGCTGGCAATCATTGAAATCCTGACTCTCGGTTTCTTTCCTAATATTTAGTCTCCTTCATTGAGATGTTATCAATGAAAAGATCTGGGTTTTTTTTGTTTGTTTATTTGAGGCTGATTACCTACTGAAGCCTGTTTTTTTGAACCAAGTCACTTGTTTATTTAGCTACTTTTGTTAAAGAGAAAATATGTAATAATTGGGACAACTGTTTTATTTTACAGGGTTGTTGAGTGCAGATTGCAGACACCATGTCTGACTCAGTGATTCTTCGCAGCGTGAAGAAATTTGGAGAGGAGAATCATGCTTTTGAATCAGATGGATCACGTAAGCGAGTTTCCTTGAGCTGTATGTAAAGAAAAGTAAAGACAAAAGCGAGGCAAACCTAGTGTGGTTTCAAAAAGCAGAGGAAAATCAGCTACAACATATGGAGTTAGTACTGGGCATATGTCTGACATACAAACAGAGTGGGTTCTCTAGAATTCTCGTCACATCTGAAAGCTAGCTCTGTGTTAAAACGCACAATGTGAATGAGTGCTAACATCTCCCATGAGCACCTTCTCCCCAGTACAGTAGGGTTGTTCAACACTGATCATTGTAGTAACTTTAGCACCATATCATTACTGATCACCATGGCAACAGTAATTGTTAATGATTTCTGCTCCTTAAACAGGCCCTACCAACACTCTCCTGGCAAGAATGAGATGCTGTGGGAGAGGGTCTAGGCACATTAGACCCTGGCATGTTGTAAGCACAGATTCTAAGCTGCCATTCATTCATTCATTCATTCATGAATGGAAATTCATACAATCATGCTTCTAATCTAGTTTTCCAATTCTCAAGCCTTGTCTCCATATCATAATGTCTCTCTAGTCTTTCTACAGTTGTATTAAACGTCATCAGAACCAAGAAATAGTGGCCATGGTAACAAATATTCCTTAGCGTTCTTTTCTCTGTGACTTCCTTATATCCCTTTAGACACTCCCATTTCCTACAGACATTTGCTCTACATGTGCTGACAAAAATAATGTGCAGCTCTGTCTTATGGATTCTGATGTCGAGGAAGTATTAAAGACATATTACGGTCAATCTGTGATCTGTTAAGTAGATACATTTTGAAAAATAGAAAATGTTTCTAAGAAGCCAAACAATCAGTTAATTTTCATTTGAATAGATAATTTTCAATAACCATATTTACTTTAGCCAATTTAGAAATGGTGATTTCCATCAAGCACAGTGGTTCGCAGCTGTAGTTCTAGTCCTTGGGAGACTAAAGCAGAAAAATTGCCATGGGTCTGAATCTGAGGCTACTCTGGACTATGTAGTTCCCAAACCAACTTGCATAACAGAGTGAGAGACCCTGTCTCAAAAAGGGAAAGACTTTCTTTTGATATTCAGAAAATAAAAATATTTTATGATCTGGGGAAAAATATCCAAATATATAGTCAGAGCAACAGGAGGTGGGGAGAGGGGGAAGATGATAAAGGGATAGAAAGAAGCAGTTATTATTTTATAATTCATGACTAAAAAGTACTTCCTAGAAATGCTTTTGGTTGACTAATGATTATGATTGTGTTGCATTCTGACAAGACTATTAACCTCCTGATGTGTTGTTTTCATCCTGACAGATAACAATGATAAGAAATCAAGGTGAGTGACCATTTCAACAGCACAGCTGTTCTTTCTAGAAAGATTCCAGAATATCCCTATGAATATAGAGCAGAGCATTTTCACATACATTACTTACTACGTGTAGAAAGCATAGAACACTCTCTTTTTTCCTTCTTTTCTGTGTGACTCTGGCTGTCCTGGTACTCACTCTGTAGAGGAGGCTGGTCTCAAACTCAGAGATCCACCTGCCTCTACCTCCTGAGTGCTGGCATTAAAGGCATGCACCACCACTGCTAGGCTGCTTTCTTCTTCTCTTGAAAGCCTTGTGGGATAGCCCTTCCTGATTACGTCTGTTTTCCTCCCTTGAGTCCTAGTCCACCACAGAGCATCTAGCCCAAACAAACAGGAAAGAGTTGGACAATAGTGTCATTTCACAGGTTCCAGGAGGTCCTTCCAACTCCATGCCCTCCACCCCCTCCTCTAACACCCCCACCCCCTCCCCACCTGCCCCGATGACTAACAGAAACCTAAAGTTGAATTATTTGAGCTTTCTTTTCAGCACTCAAATTTGAGTTCACATGTAAGGAAGTGTTGAGACAGGATTAGATGGGGGCTACCCTAGAACCGAGGCAACCATCTGAGTTCCTGGCATGGAAGATGAATAGTAGAAGGTTGATTTAAGATGTTTGAAGTATCTCATGACAGAAGGCTGCAGGAGGACCGGTAGATCAGCACTGTGCTAGAAGAACTCAGGTGAACTTGGCCCTCCAACAGTCCCAATGGAAGTGCAGAAAAGGAACATCTAGTATGACTCCCTCACCACAAGGAGGACATTTTATGTTTTAATAAAATATATAAAATATCATAATGTACTTTGATCAACCTTAATTCTCTCTTACTCTAAAAAACAAATTTAAAAACCTCACAAAAATGAAAGTAAAAACAAACAACCCAACAAGACCAAGAAATGTCAAAACAAAATTAAAAGAATCAGAAGCCCACCACAAGCAAACGATCGATCCTGGAATTAATTTTGTGTCAGTCAGCCAGTCCTGGGCATGGGGCATGCTCTGCAGTGTGATTGATAGACCCAGTGACATTCTATTGGAGAAAATGGATTGTCCCTATGCCAGTGGGCATCCATTGTGATACTTCTTGGTTAAGGACCAGAGGCTGTGTCCACTTTCTCCTCTCAGTGCTGGGACCCTGGGTTTGAACCTGTGCAGGTGTCAGGTGTGCTGACACAGCCTCTGTGAGTTCCCATGTGCGTCTCTCCTGTTGTGCTCCCTGGGGTCCTCCATCCCCTCTGGCTCCTAAAATCTTTCTGTATAGTAGATTCCTGAGCCCTGAGGGGAGGGGTCTGATGAGTGCGCCAAAGTCTCCTCCTCTTTGCAGGTTTCCAGTTGTGGGTCTCTGTGACCAGTCCCATCTACTGCAAGAGGAAGACACTTCTCTGATGAGGGCAGTGTGATGCTCTGATCAGCGGGTATAGCCATGTGTCATTAGGAGTCATTGTACTGCGTGCTCCTTTAGCAGAGTAATTGTAGTGCGTTCCCTCTAGGCTCAGGAGGAGAGTATATTAATGGGGAGAGAGAATAGACATTATAAATTTAGAAAACATATTACTCGGTGGCTACTGAGAATGTATAACTTTTTTTTTCCCTAAGAAAAAGAGTGAATTGGAGATGAAGACGTAAGAAGGAATGTGTGTGGTAGGGCAGATGCTATTGAAATCCCAACGGTCTTGGCTGGAGAAGGTCCTGCCAGGGAGACTTAGGAGACTTGGAGTGGGAATCTGAAGTTGGAGTAACTGTCCACATGAGGGTCTAAGAAAGGACATTTTTGAGAGGGAGCACATTTGGCAAAGACAGATGGATGGGTGACTGTTTTCATGAGAGCTAGAATATATACACTATTATATATATATGTATATATATACATACACACACATATATACTATATATGTTCTATATATATTCTCTGTATCTGTCTATATGTATATAGAGAACATATATAAATATATATGGTATATCTAAGACATATATAATATGTAGTATAGTATATATATTTAGAATATATGTATGCACACACACACACACACACACAAATATTGTATCTCCTGCTGAGTCCAGTTAATATTGCCTATATACACATGGCCTAAGGCTGACTATTGGATTATGGGCAATCTACTAAGAACCTTGCTCCTGAAGAAAACAGAGCCCAGACCCGCTTTCAGTTGCTGCTTATTGCTTGTAGCTCTTCAACTATGTGTGCGACCTTGTGACCCTTCTCTGCCCATGCCATAGTGCTGACTGGTGTGGCCCTGTGGAGGTCTTGTCCAGGCACCCATAACTGTTGAGAGTTCATGGATGAAAAATACATTAAAATAGTGAGTTTCCCAGGCAGAAGGGGAAATTCATACTTTTTGAAGAATAATTCAGAAAAGCACCATGTAGGGAGAATTTCTCACCAGTTTCGGAAACATGACCTTTCAATGACTTTTCTTCTCCTCAGGTTACAAGATAAGATGAAGGAGGAAGACGTTCGAGTTGGCTTCTTTGAACTGGTAATACCCTGTGCCGATTTCCTTGGTTGATTTTGCAACTGTGGATTATTCACAGTGGAGGACGAGCCAACTCCTTAGTCATTCTGGCAGAACTGAACTCCAGTGATCAGCCATGCAGTCATGAGCTTTACCAGAATAGTGATTAGAAACTCAATGATCAGTAAACACCCTGTCCGATATTAGCATAGCCACTTGGAATAGAATCCATGAACTAATTTTAATAAGGAAAGCCTTCACAGTAACTCCCAGAGCAATTGATCATATATAGCCATCGTTATGAGAAGTCTTTAGAAATTTTATAGTTTATGCATCTACCACAGATTTGTATAGGATAAAGGCATTTCTTTTCTTTCTTTCTTTCTTTCTTTCTTTCTTTCTTTCTTTCTTTTCTTTTCTTTCTTTCTTTCTTTCTTTCTTTCTTTTCTTTCTTCTCTTTTCTCTTTTCTTTCTCTCTCTTTCTCTCTCTCTCTCTCTCTCTCTCTCTCTCTCTCTCTCTCTCTCTCTCTCTCTCTCTCTCTCTCTCCTTTCTGTTTTCTTTCTTTCCCAAACAGTGTTTCTCTGTAGCCCTGGCTGTCCTGGAACTTGCTCTGCAGATCAGGTGGCCTCTAACCCAGAGATCTGCTTGCCTCTGCCTCCTGAGTGCTGGGATTAAAGGGGTGACATCAGCCACCGCTTAGGTGCAACATTTCTAAGTAAAAATCTGTTGGTTGTCCAGATGGGTTCTCAGAGCTGAGAGGCAACTTACTGCACTGTTGAACGTTCACTCAGTATGTGTACCTGGTAGTGGCATCTGTGATGATGATGACTGGGTGATTGGAAGGGAATGAAGTCAGCTCCTGACCCGAGGAGGTAGACTCAAAGATTTGGATGTAGTGTAAGGATCTGATGTTCTGGACAACTGACAGCTGGTCCATCTGCATAATTAGTGTGAGGACAAGTGCTCAGAGCTGGCCCCCACAAGCGCCTGGTGTTGAGTGCTATTATCAGACATGAAGTGAAATTAAGTAGCCCTCCCGCCCAGTTCCCCCAACCCCCAAGCCCATCCTCCGTGCACTTCTCACATGTAGATAATCTTGGAACCCTTTGTTTTTCCAGTTTCGATTTTCTTCATCAAAAGACGTCTGGCTGATGCTTATGGGAGGCGTGTGCGCATTTCTACATGGAATGGCCCAGCCAGGCATACTTATTATTTTTGGTATAATGACAGATATTTTTATTAAATATGACATTGAAAGGCAAGAACTCGAGATACCAGGAAAAGCGTGTGTGAATAACACCATTGTATGGATCAACAGCTCCTTCCACCAGAACATGACAAATGGAACAGTCTGTGGGTAAGCCATTTTTCTTTTTGTTACATCTTAAATTATAATTCAAAACATCCAAAGACAATACCAACTGAGTTGAAATGGCAATTTAATATAAAAGAGCAGGAAAACAAACTTACCCATATTGATAGAAATTCTTTAACTTTGTAGTTTTTTCTACAAACATCAACAGACATTGCTAATCAAATACCTACACCAACGATTTACCACTTGGTTCGCTCTAAGCCTGAACATGACACTATCCACACTTATTGCCACTAAGAAGATAACTGAATTTCATTTGAGTCTCCTAGACAAGAGTTCCTTTCCTATTAACACCCCCCCCCAGTTTGCCCCTTGGCTTTGTTCTCTCTCCATGTGTTTCATGCATATGCTACATTATAGAAATAGAAATCAATAGTTATAGGCAGTAGTTGAGTTTTCATCAAGAGTGCTGTGGTGGTGACGAGAAGATAGTCCTGAAGAACTAGCCAGAACAGGCTCATTATGGAATTCAGACAAGCTCAGTCACTGTGCTACTGTTGTCTCTGTGATACACCCAATAGCCCACTTTGTAATCACTGAGTCTGTAGTACTGTGGGCTGACTCAGTGTTGTGGCATGGACTTTGCACCTGCCTTGTACGGCTTCTGATGCAGGACAAGTTCATTGGCACATATGACTCCATATGCTCAGGTTCATGAGTCAAAGGCTGAGCATATCCTGACTAGAAAGACATGGGACAGCTTTCTAAAATATATTTTTATTTTTCATATTAATAACTAATATGTTTACAGGGTTGGTTTAAACTGAGTCCAAACCATTAAAATTCTTCCATAATATCATCTACTTTGAGGATTTCTCATTGCTTCAATCAAAAAATTTCAAATGTCAATTAAGTAACATGATATCCTTTAAAATTAATAAGCAGAAGCTGGGGAGATCATTTAGTGGGTGCAATTCTCACAAAATGAGGACCTGTGTTCAGATTCCTGGCACCCACATAAAAAATCAAGAATGACAGAGCCTGCATCTGTAACGCCAGAGCTGAGGGGGAAGGCTGGAAGAGACAGGAAAGTCCCCAAAGCTTGATGGCTAGTCAGTGTGGTCCATCAGTGAGCTACAGGAGAGTGGTGAGAGACCTTGTGTCAAAAATAAGGTGAGAATGTATGTGTGTATCCCTTACACACGTACATAGATGTGAACATACATACTCGCACATACAGCACATACACATTATTTTTTAAAAAGTAAATTTAAAAATTAGCAAGCCAGATTGTTGGAAGTAAATTTGCTGGTGTTTGAATTTGTATGTTTCTCTAAGCTTGCAAGGATATTTTCTTCTGAGAGACTCAGCAGTTTCTATAATGAGACTGATTTCAATGAGTCCCTTAGAGCTCTTCCTTTCTGTTGGAGGGCAGAAATGAGCGGCTTTTCTGAGAGTGATATCACCACAGTCACTGGTGGCACTGGGCCATTAGAATCATGCAGACCAAAGTTAAAGAGGAAATATTGGGAGACATTTCCAGCATCTTCGCTACCTGTACACCTTTGTCAGATGAACTGAAGAATGAATCTATCTTTGATGCTGACATCACCTTGATAAGCAAAGAATCACTCTGTGGCTCATTCTTACCAGGCCTCATACCTGGAATTGAATAAATGTTGCAAACTGGAGCTTTCAGAAGAGCGATGGCCTCAGCTGAGTTCACATGACATGAGTATTTAAGTGATCAAGTATTTAAGTGGTAAAGTCTAATAAAGCATTCGTTTGTCTTCCTCATTTAAAATATGAGTAAACTGAAATGGATTAGGGCAGACCTTTCTCAGATGATCCCTTTACCAGGAACACTTTGACAAGGTAAATACTCCCACGATGAGTTATTGCAGCCACTGCTGTGAGCACCATTCCTTTATCTTTTGTGGGGTGAGATCACTGGGAAAGTGGAGTTGGGTGGAGACCAGGATAAGGGAGAGAACCTTTTCCCACATGTCAGTGGTTGAAATGCCTCTCAAGTTACCCAACACTTGCAAGACCCTTTCTTGGAAAAGCTGTTTTGTTAAGGATCCGATATTGCTACCTAGGACGATAGATGTGTTGATTGTAAGACAAGCCAATAGCTTTAGTGACGTGTGTGTGCAGGCCGCGGCAGGACATGTTTGTGTACTTTTACCGTATTACGTTTCACATGTGTCTTTAAGCCGTTGGGTGGACTGTTAAAGCTAAACTCTTAGAAACTGTTCTTAGCCCAAACCAAATCACCTGCTGAGAAGCCGCAAGAGCTGGTGGGATGGCCTGCCCTTCACTGAGGTCCTTTTGCCTCCAGCGAGGAGGCAGATTACACTGCCTGCCGGGACCCAGGTCCCAAGACTGGCAGTCTGCTGTAGAGTGCAGTGCCGTGTTGGGGGTCTTGCTTTGCCTGGCTAGCTATAGTCAAAGAGGAGATGGTCCTATGTGTTGCCCAGTAATTCTGTTACCAGGAGAAGACACACATCCCCTCTTAGAGCTTAAAGGGTCATGGCATCCCTGCATTACAAAGACTTTTTTTTTTGGAGACGTTTTATTCCTAATGCCATTCTAATAGGCTGTGAGGAAGAAGCAGAGGAAAATGGCAAAGCCTATTGTGTGTTTGTTACTGGACCGACTATGAGGGGCAAATCTACACTCATAAGACAGGCTGGTCTGTAAGCCATGATGACCCAGATGGATTGTTATGTGCCTGCTGCGATATGTGAGCTCACAGCAGTTGATAGTGTTTACTCGACTTGGTGCTTCCGATAGACTAAGGTCAGGGGAAAGCACATGTTTTGTTGAATTGAGCGAAACTACTAGCATGCTTAGGCACGCAAAGCACATCCTTTGGTGCTTTTGGACCAATTAGGAGGAGGGACTGCAACTTTCGATGGGAGAGCGATAGCCAGTGCTGTTGTTAAAGAACTTGCTGAAACCATAAAGTGTCAAACACTATTTTCTACACACTCTCATTCATCAGTAGAAGATTATTCTTAAAATGTCTGGGGGCTGGAGAGATGGCTCAGGGGTCAAGAGCACTGACTGCTCTTCCAGAGACCCTGAGTTCAATTCCCATGGTGGCTCACAACCATCTGTAATGGGATCTGATGCCCTCTTCTGGTGTGTCTGAAGACAGTGACAGTGTACTTATATATAATAAATAAATAAATAAATAAATAAATAAATAAATAAATAAATAAATAAATCTTTAAAAACAATGTTTGTGTGCACCAAGGACATACAGCATGCATGGTAGAAAATGAATGTGAGGATCCCAGCCAGGAGACTATTACTTTCCCCAGTAAATTCATTAAGGGAGCTTGTCCTAAGAGCTATGGCCTTAATGCAGCAAGGCTTCTCTGGAGGAGGTTATTCAGAAGGGACACAGAAAAGCAAGAGAATTTGAGAGGATGAATCAGTCATTGCAACTATTTCCAGAAGTTTGTCTGGCTAGTAAAAGACCGACTGTAAACAGTGAAGCTATCCATAGGTTGCTGGCTTTGATTAACCAATTGTAGACTACATTAGAAGCTGAGTTGACTTTTGAAAAAGGTGGTAAATTCAGACCACATTATGATCTAATAAACTTTATTTTTTAAAAATGAAAAAAAGAAAGAAATAGTTCTTAGTCGGTTCTCTTAGGCAGTTCATGTAGTTCTCTGCAATTTCTGGCATAATCTTTTGGTCACATGGACTCTGGTTCAGTTTGCAAACACCATACACACACACACACACACACACACACACACACACACGATTGTGAATACAAACCTTTGTGGTCCTGTGAAAGCTGACCACACCACCCTTGGAGAACTGTTTTCCTACCTGCTCCCCATGTAGACACACTGGGATAGAAGGCTGAGGCTGTGCTCTCAAGCTGAAATGTTTGTGTATGCCTAGGACACAAACAGAAATCTGTGTCCTACCTGTTGCTCCCTAACTTCCCATCTCTCATGCCGCAGCCACAGTGACTGATTTTCCGGGACTAAGATGTCATATAAACGGAGTCACGCAATATGTGACCCTCTAAGACAGAGAGGCTTTTTAAAAACAGTGTAATGTTCTTGCGGTTCTTCTGTTTGTAGCATGGATCGGCATTTTATTTTTATTTGTGAGTACTTTGATGCATGGATTGAATGTTTTATTTCCTCTTATTTATCCATTGGTGGTAATTTAAATTTTTTCTGCTTTTTTTTCTTTTTTGCTATTGTAAACAATAGTGCTTTGGACATTTGTGTATGGTTTTCTACGTGGACGTATGACTTCATTTCTTGTAGTTCTACAGCTCAAAACAGAGTTGCAGGTCATTCACATGTAGTCCTGGAGGAACTATCGGACTATTATCGAAGTGTCTGTAGCATTTGTGTTCTCCCTCACGGTGTACAAGGTTATAATCCTCTACACTTCTGCTAACAACTGCGTCCTAATCCCTGTAACCCATGAATATTGGCTTATATTGAAAAAGAGTCTAAGCAGGTGGTGTGGATAAATTAAGGATCTAAGATGGGCCTTGGAGCTCATGTCTGTAATCTCAGCACTTGGGAGGCTGAGGTTGGAAGACTGCTGTGAGTTCAGGACCACTCGATCTTCACTGGAGTATCAGGTCAACTGGGAATTCCATCTTGAACCTCCCCCTACCCTACACACACACAAAATACAGAAAAAAGGTTCAGTATTCGCAGGTAGAGGAGATGATGCTGGATCATGCAGGTGCGCTCTAAATGCTCTCATTGTTTTTAATAGAGGTAGCGTGAGACCGGACTACAGGGAGGAGAGGCAGGTGACAGGAAAGCTGGGAGGCACCTTCCAGTAGCCAGAAGCGGCAAATGAGATTCTGCTCTAGAGCCTCTGACACTGTAGAGTTTGTAGTACAGCGTTTTCTACGTGACAGTGTAGGCCCAGTGAAGCTTTCAGACTTTGGCCTTGAGGAGGAGTTGAGTCACCAAGTCTGTGGGACTCTGTTATAGCAGTGGTAGGAAACCCATACAGTGCCATCCTAGTGAGCATGAAGTAGGATCCAATCCTGACACATTTCCCTGATGGCTAATGACACTGGCATTTTAGTAGGTGCCTATTGGCCATTTGCTGACGTTCTTTAGAAATGGTGTCTATTTAAATTGTCCTTCACCAAGCTGGATTAGGTCTTTTTATTATTGAGTTGTAAGAGTGTATTTTTCTAGTTATAAGTCCTTTACCAAATGTAGGATTTCCAGAAAATTTTTACCATTCTTCAGGTTATGTTTTTAGTCTGTTGATGGTGGCCCTTTAAGTCCTAAAGCTTTAATTTTGGTGACCCTACTTTACTTCTTTTCTTGTTTTGTTTTGCTTTTGCTTTTTGGCATCTAAGAAACTGTCCAGGGTCATTAAAATGCAAACTTGTGATTTTTTTTGTTATAAGACTTTTATAGTTCTACTTATATATTTAGGTCTGTTGTTCACTTCAAGTAAATTTTTCTCTATGATAGGAGGAAGAACTTTGATTTGATTCCTTTTTTGACATAGTTAACCACTTAACATCATTTGTTAGTAAGACTATTTCAACTTAAAAAATTCTTCACATTGCATAGTATCAGAACCCATGTCAAAATCAGTTTATACTAAACATCAGGGTTTATTTCTGGGCTCCCGATTCCTTCATATATATATGAAGGAATATATAAACTTTATATATTTATATATATGAATATATATATATCATTTATATATGAAGGAACATATAAACCTTTTAAACTGCTGTAGCTTTGTATGAGTATCTGAGATCGAGGAGTACGAGTCTACCAACTTGGTTCTTTTACACTATTGTCTATTCTGGGTCTTTAGTATAATTTATATAATTTTGAGGCTTAGTATATTTAACTTCTGTGAAGAAATAAGCCAGAATACTAGGGGTCACACTGAATCTACGAATCAGTCTGTGAGAATATTGTTCTCTGGGATCCAGTTATTTAAGTTGTCCTTAATTCCAACAGGATTTTATAATTTTATAATTTTCATAATATACATTTGATCTGATTATTAAATTTGTTTGCTAAGTATTCTATTCTTTTTTGGTGCTATTATAGGCCAACTTATTTTCCGAATCCCTGGTCAGATTTTCACTGCTGTTACATCGATTTACAATGTGTTACATGAGATCTTAGCTTCTGTAACCCAGTTGTCCTATTTATTCATGTCAATAGATTTCTAGTGGATTCTCTAGAACCTTCCATATAAGATCATGTCATCTCATAAACAGAAACAAGAGTATTTAATTTATAATTAGATGACGTGTTTTCCTAGTTTTAATTTTTTCTGTCTAAGTGCTCTAAGCCAGTCTTCCTATACAGCATTGAACAGGAGCTGTGAGACGATGCCTTTTCTTTTTCTTGAAGTGTTTTCCCATTGAGAATGATGCTAGCTATAGGATTTTTCAAGTCCGGGGGGGAGTCTCCTTCTATCCCTGGTTTGAGGAACTTTTTGAGATTCATTTATTTATTTAATATATATGCATACACTGTTGCTGTCTTCAGACACCAGAAGAGGGCATCAGATCTCATTACAGATGGTTGTGAGCCACCATGTGGTTGCTGGGAATTGAACTCAGGACCTCTGGAAGAGCAGTTGGAGCTCTTAACCACTGAGCCATCTCTTCAGCTTGGTTTAAGAAATTTCTAATCATTAAGTGGTATTGAGTTTTGCTAAAAACTTCTGTATTATGAAGACCATGTGGGGTTTTTTTTTGTGCATTATAGTATTCATATAGCTTATATGACTGATTAATGTTCATACGTTAAATCCCCAGGAATATATTGCACTTAGTAACAATGTATGATCCTGTTCATATGCTCTAAGAATTAATTTGCCAGTGTTTTCTTTTTTTATTTTTCATTAATTATTCTGTTCGTCTACATCTCTAATGATATCCCACTTCCCAGTTACTTCCTCCATCAAGCCCCATCCATCCTCCCCTCTATTTGAGAGTTAATATATATATATATATATATATATATATATATATATATATATATATATATATATTCCGTATCCATTCTTCTGCTGAGGGACATCTGTGTTGTTTCCAGCTTCTGGCTATTATAAATAAGGCTGTTATGAGCATTGTGGAGCATGTGTCCTTGTTGGAGCATCTTTTCGGTATATGCCCAGGAGTGGTATAGCTGGGTCTTCAGGTAATATTGTTCAATTTTCTTAAGAACCGCCAGACTGATTTCCAAAGTGGTTTTACCAGTTTGCCGTCCTACCAGCAATGGAGGAGTGTTTCTCTTTCTTCACATCCTTGCCAACATCTGCTATCTGGTGTGATGTGGAATTTCAGGGTTGTTTTGATTTGCGTTTCCCTGATGACTAAGGATATTAAACATTTCTCTAAGTGCTTCTCAACTATTTGAGATTCCTTGGTTGAGAATTCTCTAGTTAGCTCTGTACTCCATTTTTAATAGGGCTATTTGGTTCTCTGGAGTCTACCTTATTGAGTTCTTTGTATATTTTGAATATTAGCCCTCTATTGGTTGTAGGGTTGGTAAAGATCTTTTCCCAATCTGTGGGTTGCCATTTTGTCCTAACCACAGTGTCTTTTGCTTTACAGAAACTTCAATTTTATGAGGTCCCATTTGTCGATTGTTGCTCTTAAAGCATAAGTCATTGGTATTGTGTTCAGGAAAATTTCCCCTGTGCCCAAGTATTTGAGGCTATTCCCCACTTTCTCTTCTATTAGTTTCAGTGTATCTGGTTTTACGTGGAAGTCCTTGATCCACTTGGACTTCAGGTATGTACAAGGTGTTAAGAATGGATTAATTTATACTTTTCTACATGAAGACTGCCAGTTGAACTAGAACCATTTGTTGAAAGTGCTGTGTTTTATTTTCCACTGGATGGTTTTAGCTTCTTTGTCAAATATCAAGCAACCATAGGTGTGTGGGTTCATTTCTGGGTCTTCAATTCTATTCCATTGATCTACCTGTCTCTGTACCAATGCCATACAATTTTTATCACTATTGCTCTATAGTACAGCTTGAAGACAGGGATGGTGATTCCCCTAGAAGTTCTTTTATTACTGAGAAGAGTTTTCCACTATCCTAGGTTTTTGTTATTCCAAATGAACTTGAGAATTGCCTTTTCTAATTCTATGAAGAATTGAGTTGGAATTTTGATGGGGATTGCATTGAATCTGTAGATTGCTTTCAGCAAGATGGCCATTTTTACTATATTAATCCTGCCAATCCATGAACATGGGAGATCTTTCCATCTTCTGAAGTCTTCGATTTCTTCCTTCAGGGATTTGAAGTTCTTGTCATACAGATTTTTCACTTGCTTGGTTAGAGTCATACCAATATATTTTATATTGCTTGTTACTATTTTGAAGGGTGTTGTTTCCCTAGTTTCTTTCTCAGCCCTTTTATCCTTTGAGTCGAGGAAGGCTAGTGATTTGTTTGAGTTAATTTTATATCCAGCCACTTTGCTGAAGGTGTTTATCAGCTGTAGGCGCTCTCTGGTAGAATTTTTGAGGTTGCCTATGTATACTATTATATCATATGCAAATAGTGATATCTTGACTTCCTCTCTCCCAATTTGTATTCCATTGATCTCTTTTTGTTGTCTAATTGCCTGGGCTAGAACTTTGAGTACTATATTAAATAGGTAGGGAGAGAGTGGGCAGCCTTGTCTAGTCCCTGATTTTAGTGTGATTGCTTCAAGTTTCTCTCTGTTTAGTTTAATGTTGGTTATTGGTTTGCTGTATATTGCTTTTATTATATTAGGTATGCACCTTGAATTCCAGATCTCTCCAATACTTTTTAACATGGGTGGGCATTGTATTTTGTCAAAGGCAGTTTCTAATGAGATGATCATGTTGTTTTTTCCTTTGAATTTGTTTACATAAAAATTATATTGATGGATTTCTGTATATTGAACCATCCCTCATTCCTGGAATGAAGCCTACTTGATCATGGTGGATGATCGTTTTGATGTGTCTTGGATTTAGTGTTTGAGAATTTTATTATGTATTTTACATAGATATTCATAAGGGAAATTGATCTGTAGTTCTCTTTCTTTGTTAGGTCTTTTTGTGGTTTAGGTATCAGTGTAACTGTGGCTTCATAGAATTGAGTAGTGTCCCTTTTGTTTCTATTTTATGGAATAGTTTGATGAGTGTTGTTATTAGATCTTCTTTGAAGGCCTGATAGAATTCTGCACTAAAACCATCTGGCCCTGGACCTTTTTTTTTTTTTTTTTTTTTTTTCTTGTAGAGAGACTTCTAATGACCCATTTCCTTGGGAGTTATGATACATGGTATTTGTCTAGAAAATTATCCATTCCATCCAGGTTTTCCAGTTTTGTTGACTGGAAAGACTTTTGTAGTCAGATCTATTATTTTTTGAATTTTCTCATTTCTGTTGTTATATCTCCCTTTTAATCCATGGTTTTGTTAATTTGGATACTGTTTCGGTGCCCTGGGGTTAATCTGGCTGAGGGTTTATCTATCGTGTTGATTTTCTCAGAGAACCAGCTCCTAGTCTTGTTGATTCTTGGTATAGTCCTTTTAGTTTCTACTTGGTTGATTTCAGCCCTGACCTTGCTTATTTGCCGCCATCTGCTCCTCTCGAGTGTATTTGCTTCTTTCTGTTCTAGAACTTTCAACTATTTTCTCAAGGTGCTAGTGTATGCTCTCTCCAGTTTCTTCATGGACGCAATCAGAGCTATGAATTTCCTCTTAGCACTGTTTTCACTGTGTGCCATAAGTTTGGATATGTTGTGCCTTCATTTTCATTGAATTCTGAAAAGTTTTTAATTTCTTTCTTTATTTCTTCCTTGACCAAGTTACCATTGAGTAGACAGTCGTTCAGTTTCCATGTGTATGCGAGCTTTCTGTTGTTTTTGTTGCTATTGAAGACCAGCCTTAGGCTGTGGTGGTCTGATAGAATATAAGGGATTATTTCAATGTTCTTATATCTGTTGAGGTTTCTTTTGTGTCCAAGTATATGGTCGATTTTTGAGGAGGTACCATGAGGTGCTGAGAAGAAAGCATATTCTTTTGTTTTAGGGTGAAATGTTTTGTAGATATCAGTTAGATCCTTTGGTTCATAACTTCTTGTAGCTTTACTGTTTCTCTGTTTAGTTTGTTTCCATGCTCTGTCCATTGGTGAGAATAGGATGTTGAAATCTCCTACTATTCTTGTGTGAGGTTCAATGTATACTTTGCACTTTAGTAACGTTTTTACAAATGTTGGTGCCCATGTATTTGGGGCATAAATGTTCAAAATTGAGAGTTCATCTTGGTGGATTTTCCTCTTGATGAGTATGTAGTGTCCTCCCCATCTTTTTAGATAACTTTTGGTTGAAAGTCTATTATGTTGGATATTAGAATGGCTACTCCAGCTTGTTTATTGGGACCTTTTGCTTGGAAAAAAAATTTCCCATCCTTTTATTTTGAGGTAACGTCTGTCTTTGACTCTGAGGTGTGTTTCCTGTGTGCAGCAAAATTCTGGATCCCGTTTATGTATCCAGTCTGTTAGCCTATGTCTTTTTATTGAAGAAATTGAGTCCATTGATGTTTAGAGATATTAAGGACCAATGATTGTTGCTTGTTTTTGTTTGTTTGTTTGTTTGTTTTAGAGGTAGAATTATGTTTGTATGTTTCTCTTCTTTTGGATTTGTCATGTAAAAATAATTTCTTGCTTTTTCTTGGGTGTAGTTTCTCTCCTTGTGTTGAACGTATCCTTCTATTATCCTCTGTAGGAATGGATTTGTACAAAGATATTGTTTAAATTTGACTTTGTCTTGGAATACCTTGGTTTCTCCATCTATGGTAATTGTGAATTTTGCTAAGTATAATAGCCTGGTATGGCACTTTGTTCTCTTAGTGTCTGTATGGCATCTGCCCAGAATCTTCTGGCTTTTAGAGTCTGTGTTGAGAAGTCTGGTGTAATTCTAATAGGTCTGACTTTATATGTTGCTTGACCTTTTTCCCTTACTGCTTTCAATATTCTTTCTTTGTTCTATGCATTTGGTGTTTTAATTATTTAATTTTGTATTTAATTATTTGGTATTTAATTATTTAATTTAATTATTGGCGCTTTGTAGGCTTCTTGTATGTGTATGGGCATTCTTTAGGTTAGGGAAGTTTTCTTCTATAATTTTGTTGAAGATGTTTGTTGGCCCTTTGAGTTGGGAATCTTCACTCTCTTCTATACATGTTATTCTCAGATTCAGTCCTTTCATTGTGTCTTGGATTTCTTGAATGTTTTGAGATAGGAGCTTTTTGCTTTTTGTATTTTCCTTGACTGTTGTGTTGATGTTGATGTCTTCTGTCTTCTGACGCTGAGATTCTCTCTTCTATCTCTTATATTCTGTTGGTGACACTTGCATTTGTGACTCCTGATCTCTTTCCTAGGTTTTCCATCTCCAGGGCTCTCTCCCTTTGTGTTTTTCTTTAATGATTCTATTTCCATTTTTAGATCCTGGATGGTTTTGTTCAATTCCTTCATCTGTTTGATTGTGCTCTCCTGTATTTCTTTAAGGGATTTATGTGTTTCCTCTTTAAGGGCTTCTAATGTTTTCTTATGTTCTCCTATATTTGTTTAAGGGAGTTATTTATGTCCTTCTTCAAGTCTTCTATCATCTTCATGAAATGAGAGTTTAGATCTGAATCTTGCTTTATAAGTGTGTTGGGGTATCCAGGACCTGCTGTGGTAGGAGAACTGGGTTCCGATGTTGCTGAGTCAAATTGGTATCTGTGGCTTCTGTTCTTACGTTTGTCTATTGACATCTGGTTATCCCTGGTGTTATCTGGCCTCCCTGTCTTTGACTGAACCTTTTTGCAATCATGCTTAGCGATCCTGCGATCTTGAATGTGTCAGAATACCTGGGAGTCTAACAACTGGGTGTGGGCTGTGTGGGATTGGGTCCAGTGCCTGGGCTCTGCTCCTGGCACAGGTGGGAACCGGAAGACATGCTGGTCTCTGGCTGGGCTCAGGGAATCTGCTTCCCAGGCTCGCAGGGATTCTGGTATGCAGGGATACTGGGGCAGGGTTTAGGGTCTTACCTATGAACCTGGATGTGTCAGAATATGTGGGGAGTTGAGCTGCAGGTGTGGACTGTGTGGGATCCGGCCGGTGTTTTCTTTAGGATATGTATGTGTGTACATGTCTTTGTGTGTGTGTGTGTGTACATATTAGTGTTTGTGAACTTCTTAGAATTTCACATATGTATATATACTCTCTGGGCATACCCTTCCTTGCAGCATCAATTATTCTTCTTAAATCCCTACCATCCCTTCCCCCACTCCCAGTATGTCCTGGTCCTACTTTATGTGTTTTTGTTTTTGTTTGCTTGCTTGTTTGTTTTTGCTTTGGGACCCACTGAGTTTAACCAGGGCCATGTGTATGAGTGTGGGTGTGAAGGTGTCTGCTAGGGCTCCGAGCACTCACTGGTTGTTTCATTTGGGTTTGGACCTCCCACTGAACCCAGAGCTTACAGATTCCGCTGCAATGGCTGCGCAAATGTCCCAAAGGTCCTCCTGCTTCTGCCTTCTCGGTGTTTCAGGTGCATGCTGCTGTGGGCGGTTTTTATGTGAACGGTGGGGATCAAAGTCAGGCCCTTAAGCTGATGTGCAAGCGCTTTATCAACTCAGCATTCCCCAGTCTTCTAGCTGTTGAGTTTTGTGACTATAGCTACTAGACATGTCCGCCTATACTTCCAGATTTTTTTTTTTTGTATTATTTTAGAACCAGGTAACCAACACTGAACTCCTAGAATGAATTTGGAAGTGTTTCTTTGAAGTCTATTTTTTAAAGGTATTAAAATAAATGGTAATCAATATCTAACTATTTGGCAAAATTCACTAGTGAAGCCATCTAGTCTTGAGTTTTATTTTGCTAAGTGTTTTTGATTGTTGCTTCTGTTTTTTTTCCTGGATTTAGATATGTTCTGATTGCTAGCACACGTTCTGATTGCTAATACCTTTGATAAGTTTTTAAATTAATTACACTAAAATTGCATGTAGAACAAAGTGTTTTGACATATGTATACATTGTGGGGTGTCTAAATTACCCTAGTTAGCACATATATCATTATATATACAATCATGCAAGCAAGATACATCTTTTCTTTTTTCTTTTCTTATTAATCATTTATTTGTTTACATTTCAAATAATATCACCCTTCCCAGTTTCCCCCCTACAAGCCCCATCCCAACCCCCTCCCCTTTGCCTCTGAGGGTGCTCCTTCACCCACTCACCCTCTCCTGCCTCACCGCTCTAGCGTCCCCCTATGCTGGGGCATCAAACCTCCACAGGACCAATGGCCTCCCCTCCCACTGATGCCAGATAAGGCCATCCTCTGCTTCATACGTAGCTGGAGCCATGGGTCCCTCCATAAACACACATTTTTTTAAAAAAAAGATTTATTTTATTTACTTTATGCGTATGACTACACTGTTGCTCTGTTCAGACACACCAGAAGAGAATATCTGATCCCATTACAGATGGTTGTGAGCCATCATGTGGTTGCTGGGAATTGAGCAGTCAGTGCTCTTAACCTCTGAGCCATCCCTCGGGTCCCAGCACCATGCGTTTGTGATGAAAACAGTTAAAATCCTTCCTTTAGCATTCTCAGGCACACGAAGACACCATCACTAACTGCGGCTGTGCTGCGCAATAGAACTTTTACGTGAGCTCCTCTTGCTACCAACGTTTTTATTGTTTGATAAAATTCTGGTTTCTTCACTCTCAGTTCCTAGACACCACTAGTTCATTCCTTCCTGTGATTTCCACTTGTTTAGACTTTCTGTCTAAGTGACATTGTGTGATACAAACTTCCTGTGCTGGGCTTATTTCTAACTGACAAGGTGTCCCCTTCCCTTTAAAAGCTGGAATATATATATATTGGGGTTTTACTGCTGGGAACAGACACCATGACCATGGCAACTCTTATAAGGACAACATTTAATTGGAGCTGGCTTACAGATTCAGAGGTTCATTTTATAATCAAGGCAGGAGCATGGCATCATCCCAGCAGGCATGGAGCAAGAGGAGCTGAGAGTTCTACATCTTCATCTAGTGGGAGACAGGCAGCTAGGAGAAGGGTCTTAAAGCCCACGTCCATAGTGAGACACCTACTTCAACAAGGCCACACCTTCTAGTAGTGCCACTCCCTGGACAGAGCATATACAAACCATCATGTACGCTATATTTTCTTGACTGAGGAATTGTTGGACTATTACTTTGATTGCAATATAAGCAAGTTTCCTTTAAAATCTGTACTGAAAGACAAAAGGGCAGAACTAAATTCATTGAAAATAAAATAAGTTACCAAACATCGACATCGATTGTAACCATAGCAATGGAACCTGTGTGGTATTGATGGAGATTAGACTGTATTCAGAAATATGTTCACAAAAGTAAGCACACCCATTATTTTTTAAATAAGGATGAAAAGACATTCAATGGAGAAAAGATAACTTATGATATTGGGGCAACTAGAACATTGGGGGGAGGAGAGTAAGAAGAAAACTCTAAGAAAGTGAATTTAAGAGACCGTCGACTTCAGTATTTTTTAAAACTTTTGATTTTTATGGTTGTAGATGAGATCACTTTCATGTTCTAGGCTAGACCCTGAGAGCCTATACTTGAAATGTGAAGCACAGCCCACAAAAGAGAAAATGGTCCTTTCTATGAAAGAGAAGCTTGGGTTATCAGAGGCAGCCAGGCCCCAGAAATTGTGCAGGATGAGCTCATGCCCACTAAAAAGAACCTTTTGTCCTCTGTCTCCTCTCCTTTCCTGAATAAACGGGGTCCCTGTCACTTAGACCAGCATTATCATAAGAAAAAATGTGCTATTTCTCTGATTACAAGAGTCCCTTTTTTCCTGAAAATGCTTTAGAGTATTTTCTCCTCCCTTGCGGGTTCTGCCAAGCCAAGTCCCTGCGTCACAGCATGACAGCTCTGGAGAAGTGGAGGAGAGACTTCTTAGGATTCCCAGCAAGTATTTCTCCTTCACCCTGTGAACTAACCCTAGTGAGAGAAACTTTGAAGGGTGTAGCCAGCAGAAAGCTAAGGGCTAAGGGGAGGGGCTATCTCCCCAGTAGGAATATGACAAACACATTTTTAAAATGCCATTCTGGGATGGAGAAGGTGAAAATCTGGGGTCAACAGTAAGCTCTTGATTGACAGCTCCCTTCTTTCTAGAATTGTCTTTCCAGGAAGCCCAACTGGTTTGTTAAACCCTTTCTCTGCATATGAGTATTTAATGGACGTGCATAGTAAGTTTATTTCAAAGTCCCCTAAACAATGCAACCTTTGATACCTGGACCCTACTTAATCTCAGCACCTTCTCCTCCTTTTAAGGTTGGTGGACATTGAAAGTGAAATGATCAAATTCTCTGGCATCTACGTAGGAGTCGGCGTGTCAGTACTTATCCTTGGATACTTTCAAGTAGGTAGCGCCTCCATTCTACTGACAGACAGACATCTGGCTTCATAGACACCAGGAGGAAAGAAATGGAAGCGTTGCCTTTTAACCTTTCAGCTGTTCAGAAACTCTTAAGAACTCAGATCTGCATGTGAAGGCTCTGAGAGGGTGGGGAAGATTCACAGAGCCGAGGCAGGGGCCTGTGGAAGCAAGGGCTCGAGGGGTGGTATTGAGTGGAGGTGGGTGGGGTTGGGGGGGAGTGGGAGTGGCGAAAGGAGGGGTAGACTTTTCCAGCTAAGGAGCTGCCTGACTGACGTCCTCTATCTGCCCGGCTCTTCTCAACAAAGTAGTGTCTTAGGCTGGGGCTGAGGAGCATAGAGAGAGCCAGACATTGAGAGATCAAGAGAGCAAACACTATTTTCCTTTTTTGTCTTTCTTTGCTGAAGTCTAACCAAGTGTCCTTCTAGTTCAAATTCTGTAATTTTGAATCTGATTTTTTTCTAGTCCTAGGTGATAAAAATTTTACTAAGAAAAATATTCCACATTTTGTCATCTTCTGTAGAAAAAGAGAGATGATTTCTCCATTTTTCACTTATCCAATGAGTTCAGGTAGCATTTGCTGTAAAGTGAAACTGGTCCATTTCTCCTATTCTGGCTTCAGGTTTCATGATACTTGATTTACCAAAAAAAAAAAAAAAAAGGAGAAATAAATCAACAAATGAGATTCCTGCTTGGATCATAATCTTTTGGCTTAAATTGCCCCCATGTCATTTCTTGAACACTGTGCATGGATATATACACAAGGAGGAGGGAGAGAAGGATCCTGTGAAGTGAATGAACGGAGAACATCCATTTCCTAGTGTGGACGCCCTGAACCTGTTTCACTTGATGGAGATAGCGAAACCCAATAGGTCAAATTCAAATGGCGGCCTGTCCACCTGCCAGAACTGGAGTTAAAGCTAGATCCTTGCTACCCCGCAAATGTCAGCTTACCTCCCCAATTAGCAGGGATGACAGAGCTCATACCACAGTGTCCAAAAGAGGCACTTTGTCAATGGCTTCCTTCTTCTTTTCAGCTAGTCCCAACCATAACCACCGGAAATGTGGTTTTTCGGAAATAGGAGAAAGAATAGACGAATCTGCTTAACCTGTTCAATGTTACTGTGCTAAACACACCTTTGTCTGTTTCCAGATAAGGTTATGGGTCATCACTGGGGCTCGTCAGATAAGGAGAATGAGGAAAATTTACTTCCGGCGAATAATGAGAATGGAAATTGGATGGTTCGACTGCACTTCTGTGGGAGAGCTGAATTCAAGGTTTGCTGAGTAAGTAGCAGGAGCAACTAGGTTATAATGTATCATTTAGATTAAAAAAAAAACCTTCATGGTTTTTTGGCAACATTTTCAGTTTCGATTTGATTTGCTCTGTCTCATATACTAAGAAACATGGCTGCCCATGGCTGTCCAGTAGGTGAGAGGTGGAGGTGGAGGTGGAGGTCACTGTTGACTATACAGGGTATTCAAGGCCAGCTTGGGTCACATGACACCTTGGTTTTTATAAATAAAAATAGATTAGACTTTCATAGAGGTGGCATTTTCATAGATATTAGTTTATTCTATGGTCACTACAAAAGACAGGGTATTACAATTTTGCATGTAGACTGTTGTCACAGGAGAGGGTTTAGATATATGAGGTTATTTGACATAGGGTAAAACCGAGAGATGGATGAGACAACCTACACACATATGGAAAAACCATGCTTAGAAGTCATTCTTTTGCTATGCCTATGGAGGCACAGAGAGAAACTTCCAGATAAATTCTGAAAGTATCTTGAGAAAGTTAAAGACAAAATAAAACAAGCAAAAAAATAAGTAAATAACAGACTTAAAGATAGCTTAAAGTAGTTGGACCCTCCTGAACTGAACTTGAAGTCCTGCAAAAGTCATTAACTATATTGTGGAATATATGAGGGAGGCTTTCAGGCCTCTCTCTCTCTCTCTCTCTCTCTCTCTCTCTCTCTCTCTCTTTCTCTCTCTCTCTCACACACACACACACACACACACACACACACACACACACACACACACACACACACACCCTACCTCTGAACAATACTCCTAGCAACCCCAGATTCCCACCTGTATCAAGTACACTTATAGATCTTTCTGTACAATGGGATATGTTTCTCCTACCTTAACAACCACCATGCATATGATTAAAGTCAGATGCAATGCAAAAAGAGACATATCTAGTGGGAAAGAATAAAAAACGCCAAAATCTATTGATAAAAATGCCATCCCAACTATTCCCCCTTAATAACCATCCCCTTAATTTTAGAGTGCACAGAAACCGGATCTCAGACCATGTGACATGGGGCCCTTGAGTACTATCGGCCTATCCAGTCTATACGCTGTGCTGTCACTTCAGTCTGAATAAAGCTACCTCGCTTCTTTTGCAATTCTGTGTGAACAATTATTTTTAGTTCTTTAAATAAGAGGCCAAGAACACTTGTAGACACCGTCAGCCAGTAATGTCAGAGTGGATGACTTGGGGTCTAGAGTCCAGAACTTGCCTTCCTTCCACCCTCTGTCACCAGATGCTTAACCCCACTAGAATACAACGGCTAAGCTCTGGGTGATGGCTTGAATTCCTTCTTGCTATTAAATACCAACCCCTTTGCTCCATCTAGACAAGAAGGTAAGGGAATACTCTCAGGTTTATGAGTTTAATGCAATTATATTCAACCAATATTCCACAATACTTTCCATCCCTGCTCTGAAGCTCTGAAGTACCTTGAATCCTGGTAGAAGGGATAAAATTAGCCAGCAAAGAAGTGATCCAAAGTAACACATATTGGTGTTTATTACACTGGGTACTGTTCCACATGCTTACACATAATTGCTGAACTCTAAGGCAGGTTCTGCTGTTGTCGTCTCTTTATAGATGAGGAAACTGTTACCTGGAAACCTGGATAATTCTCTCAAGAAGAGCTTGTATTCAAATTCAGGCTATGGTCCCAGAATCTGTGTTCTTAGCCACCAGTCTCTACTGCCTATAAATAGAATATGACAAACTTAGATAGACAGACAGATAGACACACACACACACACACACACACACACAGAGACAGAGAGAGACAGAGAGACAGATACAGAGAAAGATTTATAGACAGGTAGGCAGACAGACAGAAAGGCGTATTTAGATTAATTTATTTGATATGGATATGCAGGGTATAAGTTCTTCCTGGGGATAATCCAGAGGTTTGGAATCCACATCAACTTACAAAGTCGAGTCAAGACATACACAGCTGACGGTAAGAAATGAGGTTTCTATCTTCTTGAGGTATGAGAAATCCTGGAAGGTGAGACAGAGTCCTCGCTTCTCATTAAGGAGTGACAGCGGAATGGAAGCATGTGACAAAGAGTGAACTGTTTCAACAAACACTTGAACTGACAGAATTCAGTTGTATTGATCTATATCTCTCTTATTTCTAGTGATATTGATAAAATCAATGAAGCCATTGCCGACCAGTTGGCTCATTTCCTCCAGCGCATGTCGACGGCTATGTGTGGGTTACTTTTAGGGTTCTACAGGGGTTGGAAACTAACCTTGGTGATTCTTGCTGTCAGCCCTCTCATTGGCATTGGGGCAGCCATCATAGGTCTGGTAAGAGTGCTTTGTTGTGTTTTTTTTTTAATTGTGCTTCATGGAAGTTGTACATTTACACGCCCAAAGGCCAAAACGTGATGCTTCGGTGACTTCCCAAGTGTAGTAATGTTTGGTTACTCCTCAGTATTAAATAATGCTCCACAGCATATGAATTAATGATGTTTTAGTAAGATAAATGTTATTCGGTGGACAGCAATCTACTGTCTTCTATTTTGCCAGGTACTTTGTTAGGGGTTTCACACTCACTATCTCTAATTCTTACGAAGAAGGAAAGTGCTAACATCATTTAAGATTCAGTCAGTGGAGCTCACAAAAGCAAAAAGAGCTATCTAGCAGTTCAAGGGAACCTGATGCCTACTCCCTGCCCACTCTCCAGCAGACCCTTTGCTCATGCTCAAAAAGGCACACAGCAATGAGTACTCCAAAAAAGGTTTCCGCCTTTGCAGCTGCATCTCCAGTCCATCTAACCAGTGTCCGGATCAGATCTGCAGATTCAGTCAGAGTGTCATCTCTGTTAGTACCTGTCCATTACCTCACTTACTCAAACCAGGCCCACGTGTGGAATAAGACTTTCCGAGTCACCACTGTTAAAAGTCTCCCTTAGTTGGAGAAAGTATTAGTTTTCATCTTTAGAACACATTTAAAAAAAAATCTTACCATCCCAGGTCATGAAGTGAGGCTTGCTGAAGGCTTACTATAAATAGAATTCAAAGGGAACATTCGAGTAATACTCAGTTGTCATTGACAGCAGCTAATTATCACCACAGTGATGGTTTCTGGTATCCTTGCAGCCACTGATCATCACACTTAAAGGGATAAGAGTAACAGTGGCCAGGAGCTCCCTTCACAAAGCCATAGACCTGACCACTAACAAGTGTGTATCCCTGAAGAGCAACACATTTACCCCTTCAGAATCTCAGCCCTATTGTGGTAACAGGGGTAACAGCCTAAATCGTGTGATAACTTGGGGATGTTGTCCATGTTCTCCATTAAGTACAGTGTCTGGCACAAAGAATCTATTGTTAAAGAGATATTTTAGTATTGTTTTTAAAATCCATAAGACTGTGCAAGCTTTAGAACTGACTTTCCTACAGACCGCTGTCCTGCCTTGCTCCAGAGAACCTCAAATTCCACTGAAGACCCTGAGGGGTTCTGAACATTTTTGTTCAGCTTTTATTTTTTCTTCAAACCTGCAATAAATTAATACACATATACTCGTGGGTTCCTGTGATAAATTAATACACATATGCTCACAAGTCACCGCTGTGTTTTCACACCGCGGAGATGTAACAATTGCCTAAACTTGATTGAACCAGACTTCACAGTACAGTTTCTTGTGCCACCAAAGTGCCTAAGATTCTAGCTTCTTCATGTGGAATGTTCCAACACTCCCTTTGCATTCTTCTATGCCTGGCTGTCCCTGTAAAATGATTCCAGCAACTTTGTTGCATGTAAATCAAAGATTGGACACACACACACACACACACACACACACACACAGACACACACACACACAGATACAAACACACACACACACACACACACACACACACACACACACACACACACACACATACACACACACACACACACACACACACAGACACACACATACACACACAGACACACACACACACACAGATACACACACACAACATATGATAGACACTAACGGTGGTTGTGGGTTTTGTATGATTTTGTCACATCTTTCTCTTCAGCATGAGAAACATGAATAATTATCAAATATTACAAAATATATGTTTCTTAAACTCCCAATGTGTTCTACCCTTTGTTTTTGTTCTGTTTTTCAAGACAGGATTTCTCTGGCCTCCAACTCACTGAGAACCACCTGCCTCTGCCTCCTGAGCACTGGGAATAAAGGTGTGGGCCACTATCACCTGCCCCAATATGTCCTATTATTAAGTAATGTGGCCCTCTAATAAAGGTGCTGTCACTCATAACTCTTTAATATTCTTACTACTGTGCAAAAAATGTATATGTTTCAGGAATAAATTAGACAGAGTGGGGATAAAAACTGTGATGCTATCCATCGAACTTGAACACGAGTCACAGTGTAGGGGAAAACAGCTTTTTAATTTACAGATTTTATAAGGTACAGACTGAGTAAATAATAAATATATCGTTGAAGCTATTTTCATTTATTTTGTATTTATAAGCTCTGTCTAATATTTTGCCAATAATGATTCTGCTGAAGGTCTAGAGAAAAAGTCTGTTGGAATATACACTCTTACCATCTGTGTACTGTATGTGTTTTAGGTTTCTGAGTTGAGTTTGTTTCCACAATATTAACTCCGTCCCCCCTTCCATATTGTTGTTGCTTAGTTGGTTTTGCTTCTGATGGGCTCTCATCTATCTCAGACTGGCTGTGCTCTCATGTAGCTGGGGCTAAGCCTGAATCCCTGTTTCCCTTGCATGTGCCGTGATTACAGGTATATGTCACCATGTCCAGCTACTGTTGACTAGGACTCAGTCCGAACCCAGTTGTAGAAAAGTGACTTTTGAAAAATTACTAAAGAAGAGTTGTCTTTTTCTCCTGTAAAAATTAAAAATGTAGTAAAGCCCTGTCTGAGTGAAGATATTTACCTTATGCCTTCTCCTTTGGGATTCCCTTTGCAGTGCTGTGTCTGCCTTCCCTGATCTTTGCTCTCACTCTGTACTCTGGCCAATTGTGTGTCTACATAGGCTTCCAGTCTTTGCCTCTGGTGTTTGTAGATTCTGCAATGGTTTCTTTCCAATAGCAAAGGGATATATCATAGTTAGACTTAGGGACTCCATTAGCACCATAGCTGAAACATTAGTATTACCAGATTTGAGGGTACTTAACTCTATGAGAACATTTTCATTGAGATAGACTTTAGTCTCGTTTTAACATACCCAAATCCCAGCACCCATGGGTGATGCTTAACACAAGCTAATCTTGACCCAGCTTTTTCTGTCTTTTGTTACAGTGAAACACCTAGTGTTTTGTTAAACCATATCACCTGTTCATTTGTTAAATGAATCACTGACAGACAGGCCAGCTTTGTTTTTATTCCTTTGACTTTTAGAGTATAGCCAAGTTCACGGAGCTTGAGTTGAAGGCTTATGCCAAAGCGGGGTCTATTGCTGATGAAGTCCTCTCATCTATTCGAACAGTGGCTGCTTTCGGTGGTGAGAACAAAGAGGTTGAAAGGTTGGTTATTTTGAATGTCTGTTGCTTTCCTGAATTTCTTGAATCAATACTGTTTCCTGACTTTTATTTATTTTTTTCGTTTTGTACAAAGTGGCAGACCCACTAACCTTTAGAGCAACGGGAGGGATTGTTCAAGAGGTGGATCAGCAAATGTTGATGGGCAGAGTGTTAGAAAAGGTCTAAAGCAGTGTTTTAGGGTTTCAGTTTCCCTTGTGGATCTTGCTGTATAGACCAGGGTGGTCATGGTCTCCTGCCTCAGTCATGCAAGTGCTAGAATGAAAGGTATGAGCTACCATGCTCAGTACAATGTGCTTTTGGAGATGAGTTTTAGAGAGCCAAATAGGCAAGAAACACTGATGATATAAAAGCAGACATATTATATACCTCATGCCAACCGTCAGCAGTATTTTCTGCCATTAAAGACAATCTTCTGCATTTAGCAAGCATGTCTACATGCTTAACAGACAACAGACTACACAGACAGCACAGAAATGCAACAGACAAGAAAAACTCAGCAAAAGTAAACAAATGATACTCCATCACATCGAAAAGCCCCCAGGCACAACGGAAACAGCTCACAGAAAAGACAGCCATCAGAAAGGGAGAAGCTCTATGCAAACTATGCAAATGACAAGGGATTGCTACAGAGAATATATAAGGAACTTTTAAAATCTAACTAGTAATGATCAATCCAACTTGAAAAGGAACAATAGGGTTTAAGTAGACACTTTGTTAAAGAAGACACATAGATAGTCAAGTCTATTAAAACAGCTTCATCATGGTGTCTAGCCACCAGGGAAATGCAACTCAAAACCGCCCTAGTAAGAATGACTGTTGGAAAATGGTGAACAATAACAAGGCCAATGAGGATACAGAGGAACCCTTGCACACTATTGGTAGACATGAAAATGAGTAGATCTATTATGTAAAACAGCAAAGAAGTTCCTCAACAAATTAAAATAAGAGCAATCATGTGATTCCAGAATCCCATTCCTGCGGACATACTCAAAGAAAGTGAAACTAGTCTGTGTAAGAGGCATCTGCACATTTGTGTCTACTGTAGTGCTGTTCATAAGAGCTAAGGAGTGGAGACATTAGGGTCTGTTAATTGATCAATAGATTAGAATGCTATACCATGTGATCATAAAAGGAACACAATTTCATTATTTGTAACAATGTGCATAGTTGAGTGAGTAAGGCAGGCTTAGGAAGATCTACACAATTGAGCGTACATATGAGGAATCTACAAATATTGATAACGTAGACATTAAGAGTAGAATGATGACAGAGACTGCACAGAGCAGTAGGGAGAAATGGGGCAGAGAAAGGGTGGTCAAAGGTTTTGAAGTTATGGTCAGTCAGGAGAAAGTACTCTGGCGCTAATACACAGTGCAACTATAGATAGCAATGTGCTGCATATTTCAAAAAAGCAAAGAAGGATTTCAAAAATTTGTCTTGGGGAATTTTGTTTAGTTTTTTCACTAGGTAGCCCAGGCTGATTTTGACTTGACATGTAGCCAAGGCTGTCCCTAAACTTGGAATTTTCCCATCTCTGACTCTCTAGGTCTGGAATCACCGGTTGACTTCCCATGCCCAGTTGATAAATAATGGAGACTCTCTCTCTGTGTCTCTCTCTGTCTTTTTCTGTCTGTCTGTCTGTTTGTCTCTGTCTCTGTCTCTGCCTCTCTCTCTCTCTTTCTCTGTTCGTCCGTCCGTCCATCCATTCATCCTGATTTAAACATACAATGTGTACATGCATGAAAGCATCATATTTTATTCCATCACTACATATGATGCTTTGTTTTTATGTATTAGAAAAAAAATTAATTCAATTTACAGTTTCAAAGACTAAAAGGAGCCTGACTCATGTTTGACATCCAGCACAAAGGAAACTGGGGCATCTACTAAAATTAGTTGTTCATCTATTGTGCCAATAAAAGAGGAAAGAAAGAGAAAGAGGAGAGAAAAGGAAGGAAGGACAGCCAGATTCAAATGCAATTCCATTTTTAAAATTTTTTAAATTATATTTTATTTATTTTATGGGGAAGAAGGGGGGGTTGTGTGCTCAGTACAGGAGTCTGAAGATCAGAGGACAACTCGTAGGAGCCAGATCTCCTCTTCCACTCTGTGGTCCTGGAGGTCAAGCATGGGTCATTGGACTTGGTGCCTTTACTCACTGGGTCATCTTGACATCCCCATAACATTTCTTTAATTGAACATTTTAAATTGAATAGTTAATTGAATATTTTGTGAATCTATAGTGCTGTTTAATACACTTAATAACTTTTATATTTTTTTATTTAAGCAAATAAATTTAATACCAAAAACTATGATAGATCATTCTAGAGACTAATTTTTAGTAAAAGTAAAAACTTAATTTACAAAAATGATACAGTTGTCAAAAATATGATTTTATATTGGGGCAGTGGTGGTGCATACCTTTAATCCCAGTACTTGGGAGACAGAGGCAGGCAAATCTCATGAGTTTGAGGCCAGCCTGGTCTATACAGCAAGTGGATAGCCAAGGCTACACAGAGAAACCCTGTTTTGAAAAAAAGTAAGGAAGGAAGGAAAAGAGGAAGGAAGGAAGGAAAAAAGGAAGGAAGGAAGGAAAAGAAAAAAAAATGTAGTTATTTTTGTAATTTAGTTAATACTCTTTGAGCTTTTTGGTTAGTTGGTTGGTTTTGACATACAATCTCACTATTTGTTCTTCACTGACCTGGAATTCACCATGTGGGTTAGTTTAATCTGTTGATTTAGAGATAATTGCCTTACTTTCTGATGGAAAACATAATAAGTATTCCAAGGAAACCTTTTAAACACAACTTCTAATAGCTCCCAAACTAAGGCTTTTGTTAAAAAATTGCTCTTGAGGCCAAAGTTATCCCACTGTTTCTCATCCAAGCTGCAACCAACTTCAGAAGGTTTGTTTAGAGTGTTGACTATAATCAGTGAACGATATTCCTCATTGTGAATGCAGACACAGACACAGACAGACAGACAGACCCTCAGGCTTTCTCTCTCTCTCTCTCTCTCTCTCTCTCTCTCTCTCTCTCTCTTTCTCTCTCTCTCCCTTACACACACACACACACACACACACACCCCCTGTGCACACACTGTTTCATACACTCACCAACATTTTTAAATGTTACACCCTGAGCTGCTCAGGCTGGCATTGAGCCCACCTTTTTCTGTTTACAGGTATGAGAAAAATCTTGTGTTTGCCCAGCGCTGGGGAATTTGGAAAGGAATGGTGATGGGCTTCTTCACTGGGTACATGTGGTGTCTCATTTTCTTCTGTTATGCGCTGGCCTTCTGGTATGGTTCCACACTTGTCCTAGATGAAGAAGAGTATACACCAGGGACACTGGTCCAGGTACTTGGCTCTTGTTTCCTATATATATAGTCTTTCTTGATAGCTTGTCAGAAAAGTCATCATAGAGACTTAATCCCTTTAATGTCTTAGGCAAGAAAGGCTCAGTAGTTTGCTGAAGTCTATCTGCAGGGCCATCGATATTAGGACACTTTAGTGAAGAGAAGTTAAACCTGTGGGCTGATGAGACCAGCAATTTAATGATTTCCAATTAACTAAAGATTTTACAGCTGTACAATAATGATCCTCCAGTGGATCCCAAAAGAAATTATACCATGAAAATGGGAAGTCATTGACCCCTCAGCTAAAGATGAACAGGTTGTAAAAGCGAAGTTGGTAATAGTACAAGATATGTAACATCTTCAACCGAATACGTGGTACAAGCATATTTCACAACTCATTAGTGGGGTGTTATGACACCACGGATGCTATTGCTACTTTAATTTGCAGTGTTCTTTGAGTTATTCACTCCAAAAGCATCTACCCAGCATTTGCTATGCACCAGATCCGTCCAAAGCATGGTGGACAAAAATCAAAAACAAGAACAACAACAACAACAAAACCCAACATGGTTTCCATTTGCTGTGGTGCTGGAAATCGCTTCATGGAAGGTTTTTAAATAAAATAAAATGTTGCAGCTCAAGATTCTTGATGGAACAGGCACCAGCAGAACAATGAAAAGTACCAGGAGTTCACTACATGAAAGTTTATCGTTCAAAAATCCGCTGTGTATTACAAACACACCCCTAGGCAACCTGGAGAACTCATGCAGTGTCGATAGGAATGAGCATCTGATACATGACATTCTGAACAAGATAAGGCAGCAACAGAATGGCATTAAAGTCGTCTTTGTCCTTGATGAATGGACAGCTGGCATAGCTTTGAAGTTTGTTGAAAAATATTGTGTGGTAATGCATGTTCAGGTGTTACATAAATTTTGAAAGATAGTATGTAAAGTGTTAATAGTATCATGACCTACCAATTGTCTCTGCAATTTAGATCTATTTTGGCGCTCGGGAAAGTTAAAGTGTTGTAGATCTGACTATGAGGTTCTTTCTCCTTATCAATCTAATTGCTTCTAAAGGCTGATGAGATGCTCTTTCCGCTAAGCACAATGACCTGACTTTGATTCCCCAAGGCTCATAAGGGAGGAGATAACTGACTCAGGCAGGTCCTCCTTTCACCTCCACCCCTGCACTGCAGCACACAAGCAGCCTGTAATAAACAAAAACTGTAATGAGAATAATTTAAAAACTGTATGCATTTACCATCTAAGTAGCTTTGGTCGTTTACTTTGTAGAAATGCTTTCACTGAGCAAAATTGTTCTTGTATTCTGTGCCTATAAGAAGAAAGGGGAAATTATGAATAAAATGTTCACAGGAGAAATGACTTGGTAAATTGAAAGTTAGCTGATACACAGTTCCAGTGGAAAGCTCTGAGTGTAAAAGTCCCTGTGTGTCACAGCTTCTGTTGTCAACTTTACGTACCTGGGAAAGGACCCTCAATTGAGAAATTACCTTCATCATATTGGCCTGTGGGCATGTGTGTAGGTCATGGTTTTGATTCATGGTTTTGATTGCTAATTGACCTCACAGGGCACAGCCCACTGTGGGCAGTACCAGCCCTGGACAGGTGGTCCTGGGCTGTAGAAGAAAGCAAGCTAAGTAAGCCTTAAGGAACAAGCCAATGGAGAACAAGCAGTTCCTCTGTGGTCTCTGCTTCAGTTCTTGTCTTTAGATTCCTGTCCCAGCTTCCCTCAATAATAGACTATGACTTAGAAGCTGAGCAAGCCCTATCCTTTCCAGATTGTTTTTGGTCATGTGTTTTTCAAACCAAGCTAGAGCACCTTAATAACTGCCTTGGTTGCTTTCCTATTTGTGTGAATAGGCAGCATGACTAAAGCAACTTACGGAAGACAGAGTTTATTGGAGGATTTCAGTTTCAGAGATTGAATCCATGACTGTCATGGTAGAGTGCATGATAGAAGGCAGACACTAGAATAGTAGCTAAGAAATTATGTCTTGTTCTTCAAACATAAGAGAAGGGGGCAGGGAGAGGGAGAGAGAAAGAGAATTAAACGGGTAGTGGCTTAGGCTTTTGAAACCTCAAAGCCCACACCCAGTGACACACCTCCTCCAACAAGACCACACCTCCTAATCCTTCCTAAACAGTTCCACCAACTGTTGGAAGCATTCAAATATACGAGCCTATCAAGCTCATTCTCATTCAACCACCATAGCAACTAGGTTCTGGTTTTATGGTTCTCCTTTTAAAGTTTCTTGGGGATTCAACCATGAGACCATCTATCATATATGTTCAGTCTGCCACACACATGTTATAAGTAGCCAAAGAAAGCTATGAACACAGCCAGAAAAATTTCTAAACTTTCTTAAAATATTGAGATTTTGAGGGGCACTTCTTTGTTTTGTAACTTGATTGTTTGGACTTTGAAGTTGGCAACATTGGTTGAACATACCTGCTAGATCTTCCCTGAGGAGTTTGTCATTTCAGTGGATGGTTTTTAAAGTACCACTGTGTAGACATGGCATACTGTGTGTCTCTAACGT
Organism: Rattus rattus; assembly: GCF_011064425.1. Classification (NCBI taxonomy): domain Eukaryota; kingdom Metazoa; phylum Chordata; class Mammalia; order Rodentia; family Muridae; genus Rattus; species Rattus rattus. The sequence continues at coordinate 46,611,707 of NC_046158.1, read as the reverse complement.
TTTAATCATAAATTATTATCATCTTATTCTCAACTTCTTGCTATAATGCTCTGGTTATACCTTGCCTGGATAAGTGCTTCTTTTAATTGATAATCTCTCTCTCTCTCTCTCTCTCTCTCTCTCTCTCTCTCTCTCTCTCTCCCTCCCTTCCTCCCTCCCTCCCCCTTCTCTCTCTCCCTCTCTCTCGTGTGTGTGTGTGTGTGTGTGTGTGTGTGTGAGAGAGAGAGAGAGAGAGAGAGAGAGAGAGTGCTCTTGGTTATATTTCTACACAGCAATTTTGAAAGCTGAGTACTCTTGAATTTCTTGAGTTGAGTTCAATGTTTTAAGCCACTAAACTAATTAACAATCAAATTAATTTAGCACATTTTGTGGTGCACAAAATTATTATGACTGCATTGGGTGTAAATGAGAAGCAGCTCACATAGATTACTGTAATTAGTATCACTTGTGTACAGATAAAAACTTGCTTTCTGGTTTATTAGGGAAAGATGAAGAGGAACTAAATGAGCGGGAAACCTTGGGGTTTTTGTTTACATTTCGGGTTTCAATAATAAAGAATAACAGCGGTAATAGGAAATAATATTCCCTCGGTACATATACGGCATCAGGCACTGAGCAAGGTATTTAATGTAATTACCATAAATAATATGCATTACTTCATTCTGTGATTGGTACCATCTACTACAAAAATGAAAGGCAGTCATGAGGTTAAGAAATGTGTTCTAGATGGCATCAAGTATGGTTTGAACTCAGGTCTCAGTGACTTAGGCCTGTCCCATTGGCCAACTTTCCTTCCCTCAGATCTATGTTGTAAGAGACACAGATCATAGCTCCCTCTAAGGGTGCTCCATGCATTGCCTGCTCCCTAGAGCTTCTCTTCTTACCTTCCTGTGCACAGGGATAGAGCTATGGTATTTCTGATGAGAACGTCTTGCCTGGGATGTGTGTTGTCTACTGCAATCATTGGATATGAGTCTGTCTTCTCTCACTCCTGGCTTCTCTAACAACCTGCACAGAGAGAATCGTTTGAGGCAATGGCTTTTCTGTAAATCCAGGCTAAGCAAAGAATTGACCCCTGGTCTTCAAAATGAAGACTCCATTCCTTATCCATTGTTTTTCCATGAATACACTTTTATTGGGACATATCCACGGCCATTTGTTTACACATTGCTACACTCGCGTATGTACCATGTGGTCTGTGTACACATGGATTCAGAACCCATGTGGCCTGAACTATTTACTAGTTGGGTTTTACAGAATGTGTTTGCTGGGCTCAGATATAGGGCATAGGACGAGTTGCTTTGCTGATGTGGGAGGTCGCTGGAGAGGGTGGTCTTTAAAAAGCTTTGCCAAGAACTGTTGTTATCTGCCTGTTTACACCATTCACTCATGTCTTCCATGAGGTAAATGGGGGAAAAGAGGTATTTAAAAGTATAACTATGGAGAAATGCTTTACAAAGAAAAAAAGCCATATACTTCTGAAAAGCCCATAAACTACTTAACTTTAAAAGTATTTCTGAGAAACCTTAAGAATTCATAAGGACACCTGGTAAATGTTATTATCTGCAAATTGGCAAAAATGTATGCAAACTATGTGGGTTTTTTTTTTCAGATTTTCCTCTGTGTCATATTAGCAGCTATGAATATTGGCCATGCATCTTCTTGCTTGGAAATCTTCTCCACTGGGTGTTCAGCAGCTACCAATATTTTTCAAACAATAGACAGGGTACGTAAAAGTCAAAAGAAATAGTTAATGGGGTATGTCCTTGGATGGGTCCTAGTAGCTGGGAACCAGCCTGTGAGTTAGGACACCTTACGTCTCTGCTGTCATACTTCTACTGGGAGATGCCCATTAAAACAAAAGAAACAGTTTCTTTGAGACAGGGTCTCACCACATTGTCCTGGCTAGTCTGGTACTCAACTCAGGTAGTCCTGAGATCCACCTGCTTCTGGTTTGTGTGTGTACGGGGTTGAGGGGGGGTGGGCAGGGAGTATTAAAGGTGTGCACTACCACACACAGCAAGAAGTAAACATTTAAAGATAACATCGGACAGTACTAAATCCAATAAAAGAGATAGGACCAAGTGTTATGACTGGCTAGTGGGAGGAGTCTTTACATTGGGGCCATGGGAAGTAAGAACAAAAAAGGGAATTCCTGGTTGTGAAACATCTAGGTTGGGAAAGAACTTGGTGAACTCAAGGAGTTAAGAAAGTCGAATGGGAGTGAACAAAGTCATCCAGGGCCAAGGTCGGGGGAATGGGAAAAGCCTATGATCATGTCTATGAGCCTGGATGTCCTAGCAGGAAGTGTGTTTAAATTTATAAAGGACCGCGGTACCCCTGGGTGGATTTTGTTGGTTAATTTATGAACATTCATTGACAATCCTGTCAGGTAACCACAGACCAAAAACAGAAGGGAGAAGATAGGACTCTGTTCTTTTTTTCTCTTTAACAAAATGTCATGAACCAAGAGCCATGGGTCACCTGAACTATGAGTGGGTTTTCGTTGTTGTTGCTGTTGTTGTTGTTTTTGTTTTTGGCTACAATGAAATGCTATCTACCTGAGGAAGCTGTTTTGTGTTGTGAGTTCCGTGGCCAGGAATATGTTGATATTTTCCCTTTGAAAAAGATTTTTGTTTTTGTTTTTGTTTTTGTTTTTGTTTTTTATTGTGTGTGCGGATATGTGTCTATCTGTCTGTCTATGCATGTGAGTAGAGGTTAGAAATGCTAGACTTCCTGGAGTTGAGTCATGAGCCTCCCATTGTGGGAGCTGGGAACCAAACGTGGGTCCTCTGAAAGGCAAGTAACAACTGGGCCATCTCTCCAGCCCTTTGACCTTTTCTTTTCTTTTTTAAAAGTTTATTTATTTTATGTTTGTGACTACACTGTAGCTGTCTTCAAACACACCAGAAGAGGGCTTCAGATCCCATTACAGATGGTTGTGAGCCACCATGTGGTTGCTGGGAATTGAACTCAGGACCTCTGGAAGAGCAGTCAGTGCTCTTAATGGCTAAGTCATCTCTTTGAGCCCCTTTGAGCTTTTCTCGTGGTCTCGAATCAATTGATGCCTGCAAAGCTTCCCTGAAAACAACTGAGAATTAAGGCATTTACATTTTATTTTTTTGATCCTTATTTAAACACTTGAGAAAAAGAAAATAGATTCCATTATATTCCCTGATGGGGCTATGGTCATGATTCCTATTCTAGTGTGGACAATGAACAAGTTGAACCTGGAGTGTCCTAAGAGGAAGAGGTGACCCTCTTCTTTGGTTAACCAGAATGATTGCTTTAGATAAGTCTCATTAGTAACAGCAGAGTAAGGGCAGGGTACAGTTGCAAGCTGGTGATATTTTGTGGACACTTAATTTTACTTTGTCATCTGCATTGACTGCCAAATGTAGAGTGCTACTAGCCCCAGCCTAGTTCACCAGCTATATTACTCTGGGCACAAAACACTCTCAGAGGTCCCCCCTGTCTAACTAGAACATAAGAACAATGTAAATGCAAAGGGTACATTAAAACACTTCACTTCCCATCATCTCAATAATATAATACTAACCATATTAATATTTTATAGTGTGTCAATAAACAATGGTTTTATAATATTATATAATATTAGCAATATATAAGTTTATGGTAATAATGTAATGAATAATGGTAAATAAATAAAACTCTGATATTGTATCAAAGTTACATTCAATAATAATATGTAGTCATATAATAATAACCCAGCAGCCTCAACAGTAGTAACTGATATCACTCTTGTAGATGTGGAATATGAAAACAATTTATCTTTAGCACATCTCTGCAATATTTTGACCAGAAAGATTGTGCCACAAAATTTTTATTAAATTCATTCATTTTACTTTTTTGTGTATTTTGCCTGCATGTATGTGTGTGCACTGCACGCATCCTTGGTGCCTGTGGAAGTCCAACGAGAAAGAGAATATGAGCACCCTTGAAGCAAAGTTATGGATGATGGTGAACTACCAACCATGGGGGTGCTGGGAATTGAACCAGGGTCCTTTGCAGGAGCAGCAAGTGCTCTTAACTACCGAGATATCTCTTTGTGCGTTAACTAACGTCAAGATGGATACGACATGCATGTGGCATGCATTGTCACACGAACAATTATCTTTGTATTGCACTCCAGCAACCTGTCATTGACTGCATGTCAGGAGATGGCTACAAGCTAGACCGAATCAAGGGTGAAATTGAGTTCCACAATGTGACCTTCCATTATCCTTCTAGACCAGACGTGAAGGTAAGTGTCTACCTCTGGCCTGATGTTTTCTATTCTTGAGTTATTCCTTTTCAGATCCACAAACTGTTTTCTAAATGCTGACTCAGTTTCCTGGAACAGAGGACAGAAATGGGTTTCTGTGGAAGTGTCCTTTGGTACTGTGCCAACTTAAAGACACAGCGTCTTTCCTAGTGATGATTATAATGTGCAAATCTCTCTGGGTGGAACACAGTCTGGCACGAGGCTCAGGCTGAGTCATGTGATCCTCTGTTGAAATGAGTGGCAGGTCCTGTCATTCTAGATATGTGGTAAGGCAATCAAAACAGTCAAGTAGCTCAGCTTCCAATCACCACCTCCTTGGACACCACAGAAGGTGGCATAGGGAGGGAGGCCGTGTGACCTGCAGAGTGAGTAGCTGTGAGCAGTTTTGCATTAGTCCTTATAGGAAGACCATCTGGTGCTGTTGCTTTCTTGCATCTTGTCCTCAGTGAGGGAAACATACTGTTTTCTAGAACCTATGGAGCAATATCAGTAGAGGTAACCACTCTCTAGGAAACTCCAATCAGTTCTCTTGAAAGAACTGGCTTTGAAATAATGCTTGTATTCATCCAGAACTTATCATCTTTGGTTTCCTTTTAGTAATAATATTTCTGTTAGTAATAATATTTCTGTTATACTCACAAAAAATAAATCATAGTTTCACCTGCTAACATTCAGCCCATGCCCTTCACAGAGTTTTAGACCTAGAAACACAGCACACATATTAGGCGAACGTAACCAAGTAGTATACCATTCGAACATACCGTCTTCAGATTGGTTTACTTCTGACCTTTACTCTATGAATTATCATTACACTTGTGATTTACAAGAGCTTCTTATTTAACTGATTGAGATTGACTCCTTGAGATATCCTAGTATGTCAGATGTATTTTAAATTAGATTTTGAGGCATAAATTTGAAGGTGACCCTTGCTTATTTACCAGTGTTATCACATTATCATTTTTATTGTTGGGTATAGCCATTAAGCAACATGTTAGCGGTAAAGCCTCTTTCCTGAAGTCTTTTGTTGTTGATGGATGTATGCGTACAGTGCTATGGGCCATATGTGAACATGAATACACATCCATGCTTATGCTGGAGGGATGGATACACAACACGAATCCCCAAGAAGCATGCTCTGTAAGGCCTCATTGCTTGGTTAAGTGCCCAGTGATGTTAGGAACTTAAAAAAAAAATATGTTCTTTCCTCCCCAGATTTTAGATAACCTCAACATGGTCATAAAGCCAGGGGAAACGACGGCTCTGGTGGGATCCAGTGGGGCTGGGAAGAGTACAGCATTACAGCTCATTCAGAGATTCTATGACCCCTGTGAAGGCATGGTGTGTATCTTCCCGAAACTTCTCAACGTGGAGGGGCAAGGGAATACAAGTGGTGGTGTTGTCAAAAAAATTGATTTTTTTGAATTACTAGTATTTAACATTTTTCTATAACGCTTTCTTCCTTTCTTTCTTTTGGGGGGATTTGTTCACATTTATAATTTCAACTGCTTTGAGCAGCAAAGTGTTATTTGGTGAACCAGATTTCAAAGCAAGATTTACCATAAAGCACATATACAAGATAGAGGCTATTGCTTACTTTTATTGTATCTTTTGAAGTCCCCCCACCACCATTCCTTTTTTGATACAAGCCAAAAGGCAATAAACACGTTCAGAGTCTGGTGAACAACTGGTTACTCTCCCGAGAAATTAAAAGTGCCCACTCTGAGGCTAGCAGTGAGAAATTGACTTTTACACTACCTGTGTTTCTACACTGAATTTCTTACAGCTAAACTCAAACTCAGTTGCACACTGACATCCTTGTACAACAGGCACACCCTCCGTGGAAACGGTTTCTAATCTAGTCTTCTTAGACTTTGGTTGTTCTCCCCAGTGGCCAAGTATCACCTAACTTTATGATTCCGAAGCTTGAAGGACACCAAGCTGTGTGATGCTCTTCTGCCCTCTAGGTGACTCTGGACGGCCATGACATTCGCTCTCTTAACATCCGGTGGTTGAGAGATCAAATCGGGATCGTGGAACAGGAGCCCGTTCTGTTCTCCACCACTATCGCAGAAAACATCCGTTTTGGCAGAGAAGATGCAACAATGGAAGACATAGTCCAAGCTGCCAAGGATGCTAATGCATACAACTTCATTATGGCCCTGCCGCAGGTACCTACAATCCAGGGTAGTACAGAGGTCATCAAAGGAATTAGTCCCTTTCAGTTGAATTCTCAGTCCTTAAATTCTTAAGAATTTGTGCTCTAGATTTGTGCCTGGAAATGTCCCATGTTTTTCCTCTCATGTAAAAATACATTGTTTAAATGGTTGCCATCTACAAAAGTGGAGCTCTACCTTTTAAAATGTCCCTCTGATGTAGATATAGTTTCTTGGTCTGCCTACTGAGCACATGTTGAAAATTTTTTACAATATTTGTCATGAAGGATTGCTTGAGAAACATTTTCTTGCTTGTTAATCACTTTTCAGTTACTATGACAAAATACCCAAGAATAACAAGTTATCACGAGGAGCTTTTGCTCAGGCATATGGTTTCACAGGCTCCAGTCAAAGGTCAGCTGTTTCCCTTGCTCGTGGCAAGAAAGAACATCACCTTTCAGAAGTCAGGAAGCAAAGAGAGAGAGAGGAAGGGCTAGAGTCCTGATGTCTCTTTCAAGGGTATAGTCCCCCTGGCCCCACCCTGGCTCAGTAGACCAACTTCCTTTCACAAAGTTACTTTTAAAGGTTCTATGGCCCAATAATGCCACAAGGTGGTTAAAAAAAAAACAACCTTGATAACAAGTAACTTCAGAGAGAAAGGATTTACTCTAACAGCTTGAGGATAGGGTCCAACATGGCAGAGACAGCATGGCATGTGAACTGGACGTGGCCGATCACACTTGTTTGTGGGCAGGAGATTGAGAAAGATGATTGCTCATGCGGAGCTGGTTTTTTATTTGGTTTTTCATCCCAGCTCACGGGATAGTAGTCAGCCACATGGGTGGCCCTTCTCTTCACAGATTACCATTTTGGGAAGGGCCCTCCAAAGTACTCAAAAGTGTGTCTCCTAGGTGGTTTCAAATCCATCAAGTTGGCAACATTAAGCCATTGCAGAGAACATTGAAGATCTAAATCATCACCACCACTGTCCTTCTGCTTCAGTTTTCTTATGCTTACACAGCTTAACTACTGTGCTTTTAGACCAGAATCTTGCAAATTCAAGAGTTTCTCAGTATGTCTCCATTCTGTACGATCACCATGTCTGTATTTGACATGATGACCTTTAAGTCACAGGACGATTACTAATGATATATGCATGGCTTTTAAGACATTGCGGGCTTTGTTCCAGTACTTCAGGTGTATTTGCTCATTTAACCCTCATAACTACTTTTCCGGGTAGCAACTACTATTATGTCCATCTGCAGATGAAAAAAGAGGTTCTGTGAGGTCAAATTCTATATATTCAAAGTCACAGCAGGTCCAGTTCCAGAGAAAGTGACCTTGAATAGATCCCATTCACCCTTTGTCTTAGGGTTTTATTGCTGTGAGGGGACACCATGACCACAGCAACCCTTATAAAGGACAACATTCAATTGGTGCTGGCTTACAGTTTAGAGGTTTAGTTCATTATGTTCATGGCACGAAGCATGGTGACAGAATGGTGCTGGAGAGGTAGCTGAGAGTTATGTATATGGATCCAAAGGTAGCTGGAAGATAGAAAGCCACTGGGTCTGACTTGAGCTTCTGAAACCTCAAAGCCCTCCCCCAGTGACATACTTCCTCCAATAAGACCACACCTACTCCAACAAGGCCACACATCCTAATCCTTTCAAATAATGCTTCACCCTACGAGTTTATGGAACCTATTTTCATTCAAATGCCACACCTTCTAAATCACAGTTTTGAACAGTGTTGTCATTATGAGGATGCTATAGTCTAGTAGCTAATGAGAATAACGCCTCAAACCTACTTCTCCACCTTCTAGCTTTATGGCAGGCTTGTTTAACCCTTTGTGTTCAGAATTTCCTTGTTCAACCATTAAATCAAATAATAATACTTGCTTTCTGGGGCTCTGTGAGGACTACATGAGAAGATAGATGTAGAATTTCAGCACCATGCTTTTTTATGGACCATAAGGAGCTCAGCCTTTATTGGCTGATACTGAGAAAGTCAAGCACCTAACTTCTAACACGCCATTGTTAAATTTCAGTGTGCACTTTGTTCTGTGGGATACTCAGTCAGGACTTGCTGTAACAGCAGGAGTATGAAACCAGGTTCATCTTTCCTTCACAGTATAAAGACAGCTTTAGTACTGTGGTTTACTTTTGCGTTTAGTGGGAGAAAAAGAGATAAGACCGTGCAATGTGACTTAATTCCCTGGGACGGATTTTCAAGACTGGTCAATTTTCATTTTGGCTGACATTTTTTATTTGAGCGTGTACTAAAAGAGAACATCCACACAATTCAATGCATTAATTATCAATACAAATATTGATTGGTTAGTTCTTTCAGAAAAGGATATTTCTTGCAGTAAGAGTTGGACCTGTAAAAATTCACACTGGAGAGAAAAAGTTAGAAGGGATACTGACTGGATCGGTGTCTGAGGCCATCAATTTCGTCTTCCTCATGATTCCTAGCAATTCGACACCCTTGTCGGAGAAGGAGGAGGCCAGATGAGTGGTGGTCAGAAGCAAAGGGTAGCCATTGCCCGAGCCCTCATACGGAATCCCAAGATCTTGCTTCTGGATATGGCTACCTCAGCACTGGACAATGAGAGTGAAGCTAGAGTACAAGAAGCATTGAATAAGGTTTGTAGAGAGTCAATTCATTTTTACAGGCCCTTCAAGGAGGAAATAACACTAACAGGTCAGTATATTCAGTCTGAAAACTTATGAAATATCGGCCAATTACCATCTACTTGGTGTTGAAAAGGACATAATTGTGATTTATTCACCAAAGTTGCAAAATAAAATTAAAACCCACATGAAGTGCAACATGATTTATCCCCATTTTATTAAGCTATTGATTAATTACCACAAGAAGGTCAATCTGTATTGTGATTTATGGCTACAAGAAACCATTGCGTATTTCTGATATATGCACAGTCTGTATAAGGATACCCCTAGGGTCCAAAGCTGATCTCCCTGTGGACTCAGGGATAGTATGAAGGTTGGCATTGGCTCTATCCTATAGTCTTGTTTAAAGATATATCTTGTCTTCTTACAGATCCAACATGGGCACACAATCATCTCAGTTGCCCATCGCCTGTCAACAGTCAGAGCTGCAGATGTAATCATTGGGTTTGAGCATGGAGTAGCTGTGGAAAGGGGGACCCATGAAGAGCTGCTAGAAAGAAAAGGTGTCTACTTCATGCTTGTGACCCTGCAAAGCCAAGGAGATAATGCTCACAAAGAAACGAGCATAAAGGGCAAGTACTCTTCCTCTTTGGCTTGTATAATATACAACTTATTATTATATATAACATACTAAATAATTAACATTCATGCTGCTGGCTGAATTTAGTGCTTGTGAATGTGCATTACTTATTCTGGCAAAGCCCAGAAAACGTTGTGCAGTTGATAAGGGAAAAAAAAAATAAAACAAAGAAGGCTAAGTTTTTTTTTTTTTTTTTAAGTAGAACAGGCTGCCTAGATATGTCAGGCATATGAAGGATTCTCCTTATTATTGCATGGATTAAACAGTGACTAAATGTTTTGCACTTATTTTCAAATGGCGACAGATACTCCAGACCTTACTATGCCTTCTTTTTCTCAATTCGAACTTTCAGACGTCATGGTCGTGCTGAGCTGATTAATCAACCACGTTTTACTTCCTCCACCATCTCCCGTGGGGACTCATGCACAGCACTGGGCCTAACTGTTGCCTATGTTTACAACATGAAATCTAAGAAAAGTTTTGAAAATTTGTTGGATGTTTCAGGGTGTGCTAACTCTGAGTTTTCATTAACTTTTTTAAAAATGTATTTATTTACATTCCAGCCATTGCCCCCCTTCCCTGCCCCCTCCCACAGTTCCTCATCCCATTCCTCCTCCCCCTTGCCTCCAAGAGGGAACTTCTTCCCCCACCAGACCTCCCCTTTCCTGGGGCCTCAGGTCTCCTAAGGATTAAGTGTGTCTTCTCCCACTGAAGCCAGACCAGGTAGACCTCTGCTATGCATGTGCTGGGGTCTGGGTGGGGATGCGGGTGGGGACCTCAGACCAGCCGGTGTATGCTCTTGGTTGGTGGCTCAGTCTCTGGGAGTTCCCTGGCGTATGGGTTAGTTGAGACTGCTGGTCTTCCTATGTGGTCTCCCTCCCTTTCAGTTTCCTCAATCCTTCCCATAATTCAACCATAGGGTGCCCTACTTCAGTCCAGTGGTTGGGTGTAAGTGTCTGCCTCTGTCTCAGTCAGTTAGTGGTAGGTCCCCTCAGAGGATAGCAATACTAGGCTTCTGTCTGTAAGCACATCATAGCATCAGTAATAGTGTCAGGCTTTGGAGCCTCCCCTTGAGATGGATACCAAGTTGGACTGCCTTTCTCTCAGTCTCTTCTCAATTTTTGTCCCTGGAGTTCTTTTAGACAGGAACAATTCTGGATCAGAAATTTCGACTGTGGGTTAGTAACCCTGTCCCTCCACTTGAAGCCCTGTTTATGTTCTTTGGATTCTCTCTCCCAGTTGTTGAACACTGAGTCCTGAGAGTCTTTTACCTCCCAGGTCTCTGGTACTTTCTAGATGGTACCCCCTCCTCCCTCCCCCACCCAAGGTTGCATATTTCCATTCATTCTCCTGGCCCTCTGGGCTTCTCTCCTAACCCAGATCCTAAAGGACATGCATGGTATGTATTCACTGATAAGTGGATATTAGTCAAAAAGTGCAGAAAACCTAGGATACGACCTACAGACCACAAGTAGTGTAAAAAGCAGAAAGACCCAAGATAGGATGCTTCAGTCCCACTTAGAAGAGGGAAGAAGATAATCATGGGAGGCAGAGGGGATTGGGAAGGGAAAAGGGGGACAGGATCAGGTATGGGGGAGGGGAGGAATAGGAACAAAACCTAGAGGGCGAGGAGAATAAATGGAAATCATTAATTTTTTTTAATTTATACTAAAAGAGTCTTAGGTATTTAGACAAAACTAGCCAGCACCCATTTCACACAGGTCAATCTTAATGAGCATTTTGATTTTTTGTTAGAATGTGTTGAACAAATTTCAAGTTTATTTTATTTTATTGCAATAAGTTATGCAATTGCGTAAGTTAAGATGCCTGGGTAGCCAATGCAGTAATTACCATCTAAGGCAAACAGAAAATTATTCTATGGAAATAAAGCCATGCTTACTGTGGGTTCTGAGGAATGGCTCATGTGTTAAATAGGGAAAGATGCGACGGAAGGTGGCACCCTTGAGAGGACCTTTTCCAGAGGCAGCTATCGGGATAGTTTAAGGTAAGCACAAGCCATGTGATTTTGAAGTTTTTTGATATTTTTAGGAGCCTCCTACACGTGTGGTGCTTTGGCAAGAAGGAAACCCTAGGCAGACTCCAGGTCCTGTGATAGAAGAGTATGTCGATTTGTCTAACTTGGTCTTTCAATCTGTTGAGCGAGGGCCATGCTGCAGGGACTCCTATTATCGAGCTCAGAATAGATTTGGTTTTATTTGTTTTAATTTCAATGCTATGTGTATGGGTGTTTTGCCTGTGTGTATTTTGTGTGTGCCTGGTGACTACAGAGGCCAGAAATGAGGATTGGATTCCCTGAGACTGGAATTACAAATGGTTGTGAACCACCATGTGGGTGCTGGGAATTGAAACCTGGAGAGCAGCCAAGGCTCTTACCCACTGAGCCATCTCTCCACTCCCTAGAACCTGGGTTTAAACAACTACTATGTTAACTTGGTACTGTGATGCATGTGGAGGCTGAGGTTGTAAGATTACACAGTCAAGGTTAGCTTAGACTGCAGCATGAGACTGTATATCAGGAGCAAACATATAAACAGTTACAAACAAACCGCCAGGCACCTACTCTCTCCCCAATGAACTTAACCAGTTTGCAACACTCCTATATGAAGGTCATCTTTATCCGTTTACCTCTGATCTTTATCCTTACTGAGAGACAATTAAATTACTAACACTTCTGCTCCCAGAGTGATGTGTTTGGACTCAAATAATTTCTTAACTGGATGGAATAAAATGGATGTCTAGACTTTTAAAGAGTATGTCCTCTAACGAGATATTTATTTTCCTGGACTTACATCTATAAATATTCACTTTCAAAACATATTTTGGAATCTGCTGTTACTGAGACTGTAAATCATCATTTATGTTGGCTTAAAAATTTTACTAAAAATTTTTCTGGTGTTAAAAGTTATATATTTAAAAATCTGTCCAGAAATATCTGTGTTCATGAAAATATTGTTAAAACTTTTTCTGCTTCAGTCAGAAAACTAGTAATAAGTTACAGTTGATCCTCCCCCCCCCCTCTCTCTCTCTTGCCTTTGGCCTACCATTTCCAAGACTGTGCTCAAAGCCAAGACTTAGAATAGAACTAGCTCATTCAAGATGGCTACTCATTTCCTGAAGGAAGTTAAGGTTTCTTAAGACAGAACATTCTAATAACAACTTCGTGTAGTCAAGATGAGTTCATTTATTGTTAATTTTCAAAGAATGATTTACTAAAAAGTATTTCCATCTATTTAAATTATAGGGTTTTTTTTACACTAATGTATCTTACCTTTATAGGTCTAGATTCTCAGACTTGGTTATTTTGTGTTGTTTGTTTTCAGGAAAAAAAAACAACTTAAGAAGTGTTAGCTTTATTGGAAAACAATAAACATTTTCCAGTGTTATCTGGAAAACAAAACAATAGCTTTGAGTTACGTTACGTAGTATATTGAGTAATTAGCAAGCATATAGAATAGTTACTCTATATAGTAGAAGATATAGAAATTACCAGAATTATTAGGCAAGTTTTGTAGACATGTGGGACTATGTTTGATCCTAGCAGCATGTTTAATCATGACTAAAAAATATGAATCACAACTTGAAGATGGCTATTTTTCTTTTAAACACAAACAATGACACTGGCTACCACTCTCTGTGAGTTAGAATAACATGTATCTTATGGTCATGTCAGCAAATAAGTAAATGTTTTATTTATTTTTAAGCACAAAATTCTGACTGTGCAAAGTAGTTTATGATGAGAAACAGAAACAAATAACCATTTTCACACAAGGATCTATTATTTGGCTACATTTCCCACAATATCTACATTTTAATGACTAGGACTAAAAAAATAAAAATAACCAGAAAGACAATCTGTACTCAAAAAGTAGCTATTAACCTCCTGCAGAGAAAGATTTGTAATCTTTGAATAAGGAGTTCTATTAAAAATATCTCATTGTATGGGCTGACAGGATTTTCTCCTACAGGATGACTAAATGAAATGTTAATTTGTATCTTGCTTCTTGGGCTGTAGTCTTTCTGATAGCTGAGCCTTTCTTCAACAATATATTTTAGGTTCAAAAACAAGTTAGTTGGCAACAGAAAATAATTTTCTAAATAATAATGTTGAAAAAAAGAGAGAAAGAACATTTATTCCCCCAAATTTGCTGTTTTTCTTTGCCGTGAGAAATGGTACACAACTTTTGACTAAGTGGGGATTTCTTTTTTTTTTTTTTTTTTTTTTTTTTTGGAGCTGAGGACCAAACCCAGGGCCTTGATCTTGCTGGGCAAGAGCTTTACCCCTGAGCTAAATCCTCACCCCCAAGTGGGGATTTCTTAAAGAGAGTGTTGTATGATTTCTGAACAGGAATGTGATGGAATCGTACCAGTGTTTCTGCTGGGGGCAGGCGCCTGCCCAGCACCCTTACTGCTCATGGTCTCATGACAGTCTAGAGACATGGAGGTCTTTGAGGACTAGAAGAGAGGGAGATTTAAGAAGTACAAGTTTAAGGTAGTAGAAATCTGAAGGAACTCATAGATAGGTCTTCCTATGTATAGAACTGGAAGTTGAGTACTCAAATATTGACATTATCCTTTTTCTCATATATTCCTATCTTTGTGTCAATTGCTCTGAATTTGACTAGACCTATGATTTCAAATTTCACTCATAACATACACCCTGTGATACTTCATAATCACCCTGTGATCTCCAGATGATATAGCCTATTCATCATAGTCTGAAGATGGCCCAGCCTTCGTTATCTAACCCAAAGAAATAGCTACACATGCATCCTCTACATATCACAATGAGTGGGAAAGGTTCGGGGCAGGGTATCGGGTTTCAGGAGTGGTTTTGTGCTTGATCATAACGAGATGTGGCAAGAGTTTGAACGTGCAAGATTAAAGAAGGGAAGTGACTTCTGGCAAATGCATAGTCTTGAACATAGGTGACTATGGGATGAGATTAGTGTAATGAAGTTGACATGTTACTGGTTTCTTGGGCAGTTTGGATGGCGATAGGAAACATTTTTATTCTAGTTTCCCCTGCATACAAATAATGGGGGCATGAAATCATTGTCTAGAGTTGGAGCAATTGACATGCTCCCCTCACAGTGTACTACGTCAAATTAAGTCTTCAAAACTCAGCTTTAACTATTCAAAACTCCTGCACAGCACCCACCAGACTTTTCTTTACACTAGCTTTGATTACATGCATTATTTTCCTGTAGGATTTAAACTCCTTGAGCAAGATGTCTGTCATACAGCTAGTCTTTACGTTCCGGCTGGCACCTAACATTGGATTTTTACATGCTGTAGACACCCGATAAACTGCAGCTGAATGAACAAACATATTAAGCTAAAGTCTATCTCAATAAGATGATTGTTGATTGATTTCTGTGAGCAGTACATAACCTGGAGCTAAGCAAGCTTCATCAAACCTACGTTGGAAGCTCCGCGCCCTGGCTATCACGTGACCCACCAAACATGGCTGCTGATTTGCTGTGTGATGTAAACTGGGACACCGGTTGAGTACCATTGTAACCTGTTTGCCATCTACAGCCGGTCCTGTCTTGCTGTTTTCCAGAGCTTCGATCCGGCAACGCTCCAAGTCTCAGCTGTCTCTTCTGACACATGACCCTCCACTGGCTGTTGCTGATCACAAATCCTCTTACAAAGACAGCAAGGTCAGACACCCATGGCTCTGGGGCGGGGTCGGGGCATGGGAGAAATCTTTCCCAGGGCTCTCACCTTTAGGCATACATGCTTCTTAGATGTATAGAAGTAGCTAAGTCAGACCAAATAGGGGTACGTTAGGACCTGGTGAAAACTCTATAGTTTACGCCCCTCCCCCCCCAAAGAACAAAAATACTTTTAATTACTTTGAAGAGCATATATCACATTAAATTGAATTGTTAAGAGATATCTACCAATTTTAGATGAATAATTATAATAAGCATAGGAAATATGTGTCTTAAACATGCATAGCAGGTTATTTGTGTGGTGTTTTAAAGTTTTAAACAATACTGGAAATAATTTTTTTTTCACGCTTTAAAATTTTCTCTTAGTTGGTGAAGTTATCTGATAAGACTAGGCTTTATACAACTTGCCACAAGTTTTAAATCACAAAGTTATGCTATTCTGCTGTTTGAGACATTACCTTTCTGGTAAGGGGACAGGTATCAAATCACAAGTATTTCCCAGCCTAGATGTGCTCACTTTTGATCCCTCCATGGCGCTCATGGGAACTCCTTTATAGAACTCTTAAGTTTGGAATCTATGCTCTCTCCTCTTACTAAATTTTAGGCTCCTTAAGACTTCTGGCCCTTCATATCGGAGTCACCACAGGTATTTTGCCCAGGGCCTGTATGAAGTGGGACATCGAGAGGTTTTTGTTTGCTTGTTTTAACTGGAATATATATATGAGTTTCTGTGATTAAAATGAAGCCCGCATTCTTTCATGTATCAAATCAAATAAGCCAAAGAATACTTTCATTACAAGTACATCTATTATGCATGATGTAATTTCAAAATGTCCTCAATAAAATCCCAACTTGCGAATCCATTAAGACATCATTACAAACACTGACTCGCAAAGGAGAAATTTGGGATAAATTCTTGAATGATGCCCTTTAAGACCTTGTGAAAGATGGGTCATTAAGACTCTCTACCTTCTTGTTCTATTAACATTGGGTAGAGGTCTCAACATTTCCATAAATACTGGAGAGCCCTCTTCCTCAGGATGAATCAGAATGAGGGAACATATGTAAGGATGATTCCTTCCAGCATCCTGCTACCAGAGGCTCATCTCCTCAGTGTATCTCCCCTCTGGGGGCAAGGATTAACAGTTTCACTTATTTATGTTCATGGCACTAGGAAGAAAACAATGGAAATCATTCGGCTGTTGCCCAGCTCAACTTTTAAAAGATGCCATTTTGTATTTTCCTTAGCAAAGGAGATAAAATTAAAAAACAGGAAAAAAGGTGTCGAGAAGCTGATCCATTGTTCAAGCTCCAAAAGGAAACAATTTGCTATTTCCCCAATATATTTTGTGTATACAGTAACTGTATCAGAGTCCTTTCCAGTGGAAGAAAAAAATTAAAGGAAAACAATATAATATAATTTGGATAATGAGATTTCCATTTCTTGATTTTTTTTTTTAATCCTAAAGACCGCTGTGTGGCTTGGTTTTAGTTTTTCGAAGTATCTTAGCAATTAAGTCTACAAGGTTAAGCTGAAGTTCTGCTCTTTCTCGTTCTGATGTCATCTTCTGTAGACTGGGAAATCCTCTGTGGTGTTCCTAAAGCGTACACTTCCACAAAGCAATTATCTCCATCTTGTGGTCTCTCGGAGTATTTACAGACCGTTTAGGAAGGCTGAGGCTCTGTCCTTCTACCCTCTAGGTGGGCTGACTCAGCGAAAGCATCAGCTGATGACAGAGCTAAGCTGGTTCTTCTTCTGCAAGCTGTCTGCTACTTTAGCTTCCATAAGTGGGGTCAGATGGCAAATATCCTATCAAGTTAAGTCTAGAATTAGGGGGCATCTACAGAGTAGGAATTCTAGTCTCTAATATGTATGAATCTCTTTCTTTCTTTCTAAGATTCACTTGTTTATTTTATATACACTATCACTGTCTTCAGACAAACCAGAAGAGGGCATCAGATGCTAAGGCGGTTGTGAGTCACCATATAGGAACCGAACTCAGGACCTCTGCAAAAGTAGTCAGTGATCTTAACCACTGAGCCATCTCTCCAGCCCCCATGATTCTTTTTCAGTAAACCAAAAAAAAAAAAAAACAAAAAAAACAACAACAACAACAACAAAAAAACACAAAGGATTGAATATTTATAAATCAAGTCAGGTTGTGATATATTAGAATCTTGTAGCTTCTTCCCAGCTGATTTGTAGATTAAGTCCTATCTTAGAGATAGGACAGAGACAGGATTCGTAGAAATGGCTCTCAGTGTTGGCTCATCTGGAAAAGCTTGGCTTTTTTTTTTTTTGGCATATCTATCATTTTATCATTAAATCTTAGAGTTATTATCCAAGTAGGAGACTCCTATTGTTAGGATACAGAAACCAGTACAAGAAAGTATAGAAAGAAGGAAACAAAAATTCCAGTAGGGAGTTTGACCTCCCCCCAACTCACACAAGAGATCAAAGAAAAAAACAAACAAAGAAACTAGGAAAATCCTGTCAAGCATGAAACCATCTATATAGTAGATAGGAGACCACTGTATTTTCTAGAATGACTTTAGTAATACACAGACACATACACATGTACATATATTATTACATATATATGTTTATAAAATACATATTTTATTTCTCTGCTGTTCATTTAGATATAACAAATAAAATTTAATAATCCATTGTCTGAGGACAGGCTTTCTGTACTTCTCAGACTGTTTTAGGACAGTAGAATATAACTTCAAGATCCATTTTTTTTCTTTTTTAGTGGCTGATGACAAAATTATTCGAGCTAACTATTTTTGTTTATTAATTTGTCTTGATATGAAAACTACAGGGCAAAAATATTTCATATTTTCCTTAAATGTCCCATTGCTTAAGGTTAGGGACACCTTGCTATAAACAAAAACCAAGGAAGGTTCCATCTTGCTAGGCTATGCATAGTTACCTGGGGTAATAGGATCATTAGGGAACACGCAGAATTCAGAGAATGGTAACCTGACATTTATGAGTCTGTGAGTGACCAGATCTGGACTATGAAGACCTACAAAGGGTAATTTTGCCATATTGAAAGCCATCTAGATAGTCCAACACAGTCCAGAGGATGTGGGCAGAACACACCTGAGTCAGAGATAAATACCGAGCTGTTCAGAGAGGTGACAGTACCCACTCAGAGTGGTGACAGTACCCACTCAGAGTGGTGACAGTACCCACTCAGAGTGGCAACAGTACCCATAGCTTGGTAGCTTTGCACTGGTTCTCCAGCTCAATTCCCAGTTCCCATAAGGAAATGCAAAGAGAGCCAGATGACACCAGCTTGAAGTAAATTGTGTCATAGGAGAGGACTCAGGGGCAAGATCACTGAATTAAGCACGTTTTGTCTCAGTTACATTGGCTTGTCTCAGAATTTCCACCAATTACTAGCTTAGAGAATCTTGCTTGGTATGGATATAAAATACACCTTGAAACCTCCCCAAGTTCTCAACGTGTACATACACTTAGCAATGTTATTTTTAAAATGAGTTCTTTTCAAAGATACAACACAATTCTTACTGCTTGAGAGTTAGTCTACATGCTATTGTGAGCACTATCTACTCACCATTTAGGGAACAGTCCTGCCCCAGCCAGGCAGGGCAAAGTTCCAAGAAATACCAGTAACAAGTGACCACATCTCAGGTGTCTCTGAAGTCACCCATAACCAGTGTGGAACCATTATCACCAGACTATTATTCTTACCCTGTGAGCACCAAAGGGAATAGATATATTTGGGTAACTAACATAACCCTCTCTTTCCCTAAGGACAATGACGTGCTTGTGGAAGAAGTTGAACCTGCCCCAGTTAGGAGGATTCTAAAATACAACGTTCCAGAATGGCACTACATTCTGGTAGGATCTTTGAGTGCAGCCATTAATGGGGCAGTCACACCCATCTACTCCCTTTTATTCAGCCAGCTCCTTGGGGTAAGCAAGCAACTGGACTAACTTTATTCTGTTCATATATTCCATTTGTTTAAACCATTGTACTGTATCTAATCTAATACCTCTTTATTTAAACACACTTGGCCGGTTTTTGTTTGTTTGGTTTTATTGCTAATTCTCCTGCCCACCCCCATACCCCCACCCCCAGCTCTAAAAGATGAACAATTCATAGAGTCTCCACCATACAGAAAGTGAGAGAAGGGGACATTGAACATGCCATATTTGGGGCTGGCAAGGACTTACAGTCATTACACTATGGAAAATAAATATAAATATGGCTACAGACTGAGGTTGCGAAGAGGGCTGATTTTGTATATGAGAAGCACTGGTTGAGTGAAAATCCAAAAGGATTTTCAGGTGAATTTTAAATCTGCTGGATTGCTGGGGTGCAAAGCTTGACTTAGGGAGCTGGTGATAGTGCCCATGGGCAAGTGTCCACTCTGCTACTGATTGCATTCAACCAGGGACATGGGAGGAACCGAGGAAAAAGACAAAAGAGGTAAAAATACAGCTGGGAGGAAGAGTAAGCTCAGGTTCGTTTTTCACTTCCTCGGAGTTTTGCTATTTTCCATCTTACGATTGCTATGGCGACGGGGCAACGACTCACTGGGCATCATCTAAACAGGTTGTGTTCATTATGTTTCCTAATAACCACTGGATGCCCAGAGTTTTCATATTGACATTTTATAGGGGAGGAAAAGAAGGCTCAGAGAATTCAGGGGAAGGATCATGTGGGGAAGTTGGGATTCACACCCAGCCAGGGTGATATAGAGACAGGCTCTGTTTACACATTACCTCACATTTAGTCATTTCACAGATCTCTCTTACAGACACACACACACACACACACACACACACACACACACACACACACACACGGTGAGTTCAACCAAAAAGGACAACCACACCCACTAAGGACATTGTCAACTTTCTCAAGGGCTTGCCAGCACACCACATTGCCAGAGTAAGACTTTGAAAAACTCACAAATTCTTCTTTCTTTACATCCCTTCCTTCTCACCTCTCTGGAAGAAATTAGGACCACAAAAAGTAAACTGCCCCCGTGGTTGAGGTTTATATGGAAAGACCTGACTAATCCAGTAGCAGAATCTTCTCGGTGGAAACAACTCAAGCCATTTTTAATTATATTGCTTTCAGGAAGTCAGGCGATTGGAAACATAGCTCTAGTTAATTGAGTTTCTGGTTGCCTCATGCCACAAGCTTTCATGCTGAAATCTTTTAAAATTATTCATGTATATTTCTTTATTTCCTAGTCGGTACAGCATCCAAATAGAAACACACGTTCCTTTATTTATCCAACAAGCATTTGCTGGTGGCCTTCTTTAGACATCGTGCTAGGGACTTGATGTCACTGCATCACAGCTAAGGTACTTTGCCTGGGAGGTTTCCAGGAAGTGAGGAAGACGCTCATTAGACAGAAAGATTATAGGGTGCACCCACCATTCAACAAATATGTGTCCATGGTTTGCTTACTGGCCATCCTTCTGGTATTAGTCTGGGATAGAGAACAAGTTCAGGTCTCTATTGATGTTCTCAGGCTGCCTTTCCAGCAGGGAGAGGGTCAAGGTGGGACCTTGTTGAGCAAGAGGGACATATGTTAGAAGAAAAAGTAGGGATGAGTCTAAAATGTAGACGCCTACACTGAGATGTTGTAGTATAAAGGAAACCTGGAATTTTGACTTCACTGATTTTCTCTTTCTGAAAGTATTCATTCTTTGACAAACTCATACACACAGACAGTAGAGTGTGGTCGTGCCCTCCCCATTACCTTCTTCTAGTCTACCCTCCCCCCATGCCCTTTGGACTCCTTCCCTACAAAACTCCTTCCTACTTTTATGTTTTGTTAAAGGGCCCACTGAATTTAATTATGGTTGCTTGCATGAGCAGGAGTGAGTGTGTGTGTGTGTGTGTGTGTGTGTGTGTGTGTGTGTGGTGGGGGTTCGGGGGGGGGGAGGGTGGTCACTGAAACATGGGTAACTTTACCAGAACTATAACACAAAGAAAAATAACTTCCCCTTCCCCAACAGCCATTAACTGCCAATAGTTCATCAATTAGAAGTGAGATTTCACGAACCTCTCCCCAGTCCTTATTCGGATGTTGACAAGCTTGATTTGTTCAGGTTGACACAGCTGTTTGATACCGTGGCTGCAGTGGTCATGTCCATTCAGAAGACTGCGTTTTATAGCACTTCTCCTAATCCTGCAGCTCTTGTGATGTACTCTGAGCTTGTGTACGTGTGTGTGCGCGCGCATGCGTGTGTGTGCGTGTGTGTGTGTGTGTGTGTGTGTGTGCGTGTGTGTGTGATAACTGAATAAAATTCCCTTGTGTACATGAACCACTTTTTCATTACCCAGGCATCAGGTCACGGACATCTATTCCCTAGCTCTATTGAAAACAGAGCCGCAGTGAGCATGAGTACACAAGTGTCGATGCAGCAGGAAGTCGAGTCCTTTGAGTATGCTGGGGGGGAGGGGTGTCTAGACTTGCTTATCTCATTAGACATCAACAAAAGTGGAACCAAGAACATATTCACTCAATGTTTCTCAGACTATGTTAGCTACTGTAGGACTTTTCTTGAGTTCCAAGAGGCCTTTTTCCTAAAATTGGCTCTGCTGCTTACTGGCCGTGTCCTTTATGTCCTAGAGTTACTTTATTCCATTGTCTGGGACTCTGTTTCCTCAGTTATAAAGCGGGGGTTGACAAAGACGACCTTGAAGATATGTTCTAGCTCTAGAGCTGTGAATCGGCCATATCAGGAAGCATAAGTTGTATTTCCGAGCCACAGCCAGTCTAAGGACAGAGGCTTCTAAGGATGGGTAATCACGTGGATTTTAATATTAACCAGCTACTCTGTCCAGACTGCATAGATACTATCTGCCTGACTTGAGTGTTCCCCTCTTTTAGTGATAAAGACTTCATTCCTGTGACCCTGTGACTTCCATTTAGCCCTGGGGTGTAGTTAGACTGGGCAATAAAACATTTACTGAAGGTCCTACGGTTGCCGGAACCTAATCCTGGTTTACTGTTAATGCTCTCAGTGTTAATCCACTAAGAGAAAGAGGCAGGAGAAATCGGTCTCTCCCGGGGCTATGGAGGATTATTTCTATTTGTCTTAGCATGACGATTACACCCTCACCATCATACTTGCGATGCGTTCATCTCACAGGGCATCACGAGTCTGTTTCTAATCATCCTGGTTTTATCTTGACACGCTTAAAGGGTATTGCATTAACGTGTGATATATTAGACCACACTGAAAAACGTGTGCCCATTAAACATGCACAAGTAGAAACCTGGTTGCTAACCTGCCTAAGCCTCCATACACTGCTAAAACAGACTGCACTGGTTTTCAGTTTCCCTGGGTCTGTTTCGAATGGAAGATGTGCCAAATGTTCAAGCCACTGCAGGTTGGATGAGGCAGGCTGGAAACGCTTAGACACAAGAAACATCCAGCCCTGGGATGGTTTTGTGTCTCTGGATTATTTGTGTATATTTCATTAATCTGAAGCAAGAAACCTGTTTCCTGGGTTCTTGTGAGAATCCTACTTTTCAGGAAATCCTAATTTAAGATTGGTTAAGCCACACATTTGATACCTGACACATAGCAGGAATTTCACGACTGCTTTTCTCTTTAAACAAGTGTTACCGTGACAAAAATAGACAGATGTGTTTCTGAGCCACGGCCAGTGTAAGAACAGAGGGTTCCAGGGATGGGTAGTCATTAGGCTGCATTTCAAAAGTAAGAATGCACAGAGAACCCATGGAACAAGAATTTGAGGCAGAAAGACTATGGGTAAAGTCTTAATCCAATCAAGATAAAGGCTTAATCTTGAAGTAAACAGACAGGTGGTTGTAACATTAGCCTGCTGCTCTGTCTGGACTGTGTAGATGCTGCCATCAACCAAAGGGCACACCCAGAGCTAAAAAGAAGCTGAGAACGGGAAACTTCCTTTTCACAACTAACTTCTAGATGATAACTCAGGCAAATGCCTTGGTGTTTGTGACCTTGGTTTTCTATGAGAATTAGGTGGACTGATTCATCTGTAACCTATAGGCACAGTGGGTGATCCTTGTGTGGAGGTTTCAAGAATATGTGTGTAGATATATGTTTTAATATCTTGAATTGTAAATTCTGTGAACTGCTTGGTTGCACAAGTCTATTAAGAATTAGTACGGTTACAAACCCCTTCAGCTCCTACAGCCCTTGCCCTAATAGGACAAACAACAATATCAACCAACCAGACCCACCAATGCTCCCAGGGACTGAACCATCAACCAAAGAGTACACAGTGGGTACCCACGGCTCCAGCTGGATATGTAGCAGAGGATTACCTTATCTGGCATCACTGGGAGGGGAGACCCTCGGTCCTGTGGAGGCTTGATGACCCAGGATAAGGTCACTGAGGCAGGAGTGGGTGGATGGATAGGGGAGCACCCTCACAGAGGCAGAGGATGGGATACTGGGTTTGTGGAGGGGAAACTGAGAAGGGGGATAACATTTGAAATGTAAATAAATAAAATAACCAATAAAAATGGTAAAAAAAAAAAAAAGAATTACTATGGTGTCTTGGAACCCATTTTCTAGAATGTATAAAACCTGTAGAAACTGTCCTAGAAATAGTAAAATCTCATTAATCTAGAACCAATCCCCTCCCCATGTGTGTGTGTATGTGTTTGTTTCTCTCTCTCTCTCTCTCTCTCTCTCTCCTTGTAGTTTATGTTCAACCCAGACACTTTTTTTTCACTTTTATTTTTTACCTTTTCTCATTTTATATAACACAATTTAAAAACTGTCATTACTGTTGCTTTAGCTGCTCTTCAAGACCTGGAACTAAAACGAACAAACAAACAACAAAACACTCTTTGAGCACACCAACATCAGGCAGAAACAATGATCAGTACTGAACCATCACTGCCAAAACATTATAGATTTTTTTTTAATAAGACGTGCGATGATGCAAAATAAAATGAAAACTTGTTTAACCTGTAAACTTTGCCCTGATGGTGAAGAAAGGGAGATGGTTTTGTTTCCCTTTTCCAAGACACCTAAGTTCCAGCACTGAGTATTATAATTCACTGAGCAATGCGTGTCCCGAAACCTGTACTTTCTGTTTCTATGGAGAGACAAGCCACACGGAAAAAAATAGAAACATATTGTTTTGTTCCACAGAAAAGCTTTACTAATGCAATACTGTATGCGTTGTTTTTGAGGAGACTTACTTGGCACATAGTAGGTATTCAGCAAATATGTGTTGAGTATAAATGGTTTTCTTTGAGCAACTCTATGCTGGCATTGTTCTAGCTATTCAAGTTATTTCATAACTATTAGACTAGAGTCAATAAAGTGCTTACCATGCAAACATGCAGGTCTTTTCAATCCCCACGAAAAGCTGCCCTTGGTGACACACGGTTTAATCCAGCAGTGGGGAGACCCAAGGATCCTCTTTAGGGCTCGCTGGCAAGATGGCTGATTCCAGGTCTGTGAGAGAGCCTGAAGAGAAAAAGGGAGGTGGGGAGACAGAGAGACATAGAGAGAATAAAAAAGAACTAATACATCTTTCCAGCCCATTCTTTTCCTGGATTCTCCTAGTTATGTCCTTTAGTCTGAATTACAAAGGTTTGGTTGTAATGAAAATCCCTTTTAACTTTGCCACCGGAAGACACTGTTTATTCTGTTTTCTTATTGCAACAGCTTGTTCCTCAGCTAGGTGCTTAAGTGACTGTCAGTAAGTTCACCACATGTTTAAGAATATCATTTGCTAATCAAAGTACACCTTAAAGACTCTACTCACAATTTCTATGGCCTTTGAGGAAAGAATTCCAGTTTCCTGTAGGGCAATGGCGGAAAGTTCCAGTTTCGCTTTCTTTTCTTTTCTAGACCAAGGACAGTCTGTTGTGCAGTAGCTGGTCGATTCTATGTATATACTTACAAACTAATTTATATGTGTAAGACTATGCATGTGGTATGCTATACATACATATACTAAAACACAGAATACCTGAGTTTAAAAAAAATCATCTTTAGGGTGTCCATTATTTGAGCAAAATAAGAGTTGAAATAATATCCATGTTTTTCTGCAGACTAGCATTCTCAAGTTCTCACTAATGTCTTTCTGCCCCTCTTCCCCCTTTTTCCTCTCTCTCTTCCTTCTCTCCCTTTGCTCCCGTACTTCTTAAAGGATACCTGGGATTTGGCCATACTTTCCTTCTTTCTTTTTCCTCCATGTCAGAGAAAAGCCAATACCACTGCTTAAATCAAACTGGCTTAGTGATGGAGTGTGCGGGTGCCGTAATTGTTGCGATTGGTTTAAATCTTTTAGGAACCCCGCCGCATAGCCAATTAAAAATGCACTTAATGTGCATCGCTAGCTTTGGGTTGAAAAGTATTGTGTTTAAAGTGAAGCCATTTTAAAAGTGTTTTTGAACAGAGAGTGTTAGTTTTACAACAAAATTAAGAGGAAGTTCCAGAGATTTCCTGTGTATTCCTTGCCTCCCTCCCTCACCAGCATCCCTGGCTGCAGTTGCCCATTCAGTACAGCCAGTGCTCTGCACTGACCCATGATGACCCTCTCATCTTTATATTGATGTTGAGATTCACTCCTATGGACATTCTATGGGATTGAACAAATGTGAGAATTTGTTTAATTGAATGTATTCAAGTGTATTTACTTTGTTGTTGTTTATACTAACAAGCTTTCTTCCCTACTTATTATCTTCCAAAGACTTTTTCACTCCTCGATAAAGAACAACAAAAGTCAGAGATTCACAACATGTGTCTGTTCTTTGTCATCCTGGGCTGTGTATCCATTTTCACACAATTTCTGCAGGTAAATTTTATTTTCCATTAAGCCATTTGCCTATCTGCACCCCCATTTTCACGTGAGAATCTCGCCAAAGACTACTTCTTTATGTTTTAGGGTTACACTTTTGCCAAATCCGGAGAGCTCCTCACAAAGAGGCTGAGGAAATTTGGTTTCAAGGCAATGTTAGGACAAGATATCGGCTGGTTCGATGACCTCAGAAATAATCCTGGAGTACTGACGACTAGGCTTGCTACAGATGCTTCCCAAGTTCAAGGGGTAAGCCTTGGGGGTGTCTCCGTCCTTTCGGGATGCTGTAGCAAAGTGTCTTAGATAACGCAATTTACAAATAGCAGACATATTTTGCTCATCCTTCTGTAGGTTGGGATGTTTAAGATTGAGACGGGGTAGGTTATATCTGGTGAGGGTTGTGACTCAAAGATGGCACTTCCGGATTCCCTCTTCCTGTGGCAAAAGGCTACAGGGGCTGCTGCCACCTTCTTTTATCCTGGTTTTATTAACCCCACTTGGGAAGACAGAATTTTACAATCTAATCATGCCCAAAGGCTCTAACAACAATACTTTTCCAATGGGGAATTAGATTTCAATAGAGAAGCACATTTAGCCATAGAATGTATGGGTGGGGAGCAGGGGTATGTTATACAGATGTCCATACAGTAGAACATTCTGAGAATTACCCATGTTTCCTTTGGAATGAGAACTGGTGAGGTTGGGATAACCCAGAGCCTTGTAAGGGACAAGATAGTGTCCCTTAGGCACGCCTAGAATCAGTGTTAAGACACAAATCAATCTGCTAGGATTGGAGTTTCATCTTCTGAGTCTCACAACTGAGATGTTTTCTCAGACTTTTCTAAGACCCAGGAGGCGAGATTTTACCAGCCTCACCTGTGGTCCCTAGAAGTGGAAGGAAAAGGTGTGTGGAAACATCTTCACCTGAGCATCCAGAATTATGTTGTGTGCTGGGAGCAGCCTTGCAATCTTTGAAAGATCCCCCTTGGGAAATAGAGAAGAGGAGAGATGGTTACTGTCTCCACATTCTCATTCTCATTCTCATTCTCTTCTCTCTCTCTCTCTCTCTCTCTCTCTCTCTCTCTCTCTCTCTCACACACACACACACACACACACACACACACACACACACACACACACACACACACACACACAACACAGCTAAGAGCTACATTTTTACCCAGGGAGACAAAGCTGTGGTTTCTAAATCCACAACCTGCAGCCTTCCTTGGTCTAGAGATTGAGCACAGCTGTGTATGGTCAGCCTAGACCTGTGTAAAGTCCGGGATTGGGATTAAAGTGATGAGAGCCAAATCTACCTCTCGAATCTCTACCCACTTTCTAAATGAAGAGAAATCAAGCATGATTTGTGAAACGTGGGAGGAAACCCTCCCTATAGCAGGAGTGCTGTTCTGTATGCAGTATGCCTCAACCTCTAGCCAGATCAACCAGAACACAAAGTGTTCTGTATTTCCCTGAACCTGGAACCATCTTAAAGGAAGATCCCTAAAACACATACCTTTTATTTCTCTGATCTTTTAGAGGTAGCCATGTCTTCCATAGACTTAGAAGTATTGTATATAGGGTATTCTGCTTTTCTTTATTCCCCTAAAAAATTCTGATGGGAGCATATTTTCCTCATTATATATTCTTCTACAAGGGTATTTTTTTTTAAAAAAAGATTTATTTATTTATTTTATGTACAGCATTCTGCCTGCATATGTGACTGCAGGCCAGAAGAGGGCACCAAATCTCATTACAGATGGTTGTGAGCCACCATGTGGTTGCTGGGAATCTACAAGGGTATTTTAAAAATAACGTAACATATAATTTTAATGCACTATCATGTTATATTGTTATTTTGAACACAAATTTGCTGTACAAATTAATGGGATTCTCATGCATGTACCATACATTGATCATGTCCCTCCACCTCTCATCTACCATAACCCACAACCCTCAATAATTTTCCATTCTTTGCAATATGAATTATATGTGTGCATGTGTGTATCCACACACACACACACATGCCTTTTTTAGCTTCCACATATGAGAAAGAATATGAAAATGTATCCACTGTCCAGCTTATTTCACTATCAGGATGCTCCCACTACTCCGTTTTGCTACAGTTGACAGGATTTTATTTTTCTTTATGTGTGAATTATATTCCATTTCATGAATATGCCATATTTTCTTTGTTGTTCATCTACCGATAAGTGCCTAATCTAATCCCATACTTTCACTATTGTGGCTAGTTCTACCATAGACATAGACATAGAGATTTAGATATATAGCCAAGAATGAAATGACTGGATCCTCTGAAGAGTGCCATTTTTAATTTTTTGAGAAAATCCTAGCTGTTTTCCATCTTGGCTATTTGCATAATAGTTGTTTTACATAATAGATTCTTCTCCTCCTCCCCTCCCTCTCCTCCTCCTTCCTCCTCCTTTTTGTTTGTTTGTTTTTAAGACAGACTCTTACTATGTAGCTCTGGGTGTCCTGGAATTCATATATAGACCAGATTGGCCTTGAATTCATAGAGATCTGAGTGTCCTTGCCTCCCCACTGCTAGTCTTAAAGGCATGCACCCTCACCCCTGACTCTTTAATTTCTTATTTGGGTATCACTTTTCAAATAGGGCTTCTACTTTTAAAATATTAAGTGCAAATTTATTGGCTCCAAGGACCGAAGCCAGGGAAGTCACCAAGGGATGAGAGAGAGAGAGAGAGAGAGAGAGAGAGAGAGAGAGAGAGAGAGAGAGAAGAGAGGGGAAAGAGAGACAGAAAGAGCTCATGTGCAAGAGAGGGTCTCACACTTTTACATGCTGTCTTGCTAATTATCTTTCTTCCACTTCTGGATATAAAACTCCATTAAGCATCTTTTGTAAAGCTGGTCTGGTAGCCATAAATTTCTTTAGATTTTTAAAATTATATTTATTTGTTTATGTGTGTGTGTTCATGTTGAAGTCAAAGGACAACTTTCAGGAATTGGCCTTCTCCTTCCACCACGTGGGACCTGGGAATTGAACTCAAGTTGTCATACTTGACAGCAAGCATTTTTACCAGCTCAGCCATCTTGCTAGCCTTAGGTTTTTGACTAGGGTAGAAGGTCTTTAGTTTGCCTTTGATTCTGAAGGATTGCCTTTTTGGGTGTGGAGATCTCTATTGGCACTATATTTCTTCTGAAACCTTAAGTATACCGTCTCATGCTTTCATACTCTACAGGGTTTCTGTTATTAACCTAATATGGCTGATTTTAACCATGACTTTGTACTTTTCTTTTAGAGAGTGTAGAAATTCTATTGCCCTGTTTTTTTTTCTGCCAGTCTGACTATGTTAGGGTGAAAATATTTCTTATTGTATCTTTCTGGGCCTCTGTAGGTGTCTACACTGGGATGTTCATGTCTTTCCCAAGGTTAAGGAGTCTTCTTGATTTTGTTTTATTGAATTCACTTTTACACTTTTAACCTTTATTTACTTTATGTCAATCAATGATATAGAGACTTAATCTTTAATAGTGTGTCTTAGGGTTTTACTTCTGTGAACAGACATCATGACCAAGGCAACTTTGATAAGGACATTTAATTGGGGCCGGTTTACAGGTTCAGAAGTTCAGTTCAGTATCATCAAGGCAGAAGCATGGCAGCCTCCAGGCAGAAATGGTGCAGGAGGAGCTGAGGGTTCTATATCTTCATGTGAAGGCTGCTAGGAGAGTACTAGCTTGTAGGCAACAAGGATGAAGGTTTTAAAACCCATGCTCACAGCGACATACCAACTCCAAAAGGCCACACTCCCAAATAATGCCACTCCCTAGGCTGAGCATATTCAAATCATGCCATTGTGTCCCAAAGATCTTGTAAAGTCTCTCAATTTTCTTTAGTTTTGTTTGAATATGATATTTTAAGAGAACCTTTACTCAATCTGTGATATTCTTTCTTCCACTTGGTGTAGTCTGTTATCAACTTTGCAACTATGTTTTTATATAATTTATTGTCTCTTCATCTTCAGAATTTGTGGTGATCATTTTTCAAAATTATTATTCACAACAGTCAAAAGGACTAAATAACCCACTGGTGGATAAATAGATAAACAAAATCTCTACATGTGCAACAGAAAGTTTATACCTTCAATAGGAAAGAAATTATAGTATGTCCTACAATATAGGCAAGTCCTATAAAATCTTCTGCTTAGAAAACACATAAGCATAAATATTATATACTCCTACTTTTACAAGGTACCTAAACAGCAGACTCATACAGAAAGAAGGTAGAATAGATTTTGCCAGTGGCTCAAGGGAGGAAGGTGAGATCATCATCTGATGGGTAAAGAGTTTCAGTGATGGAGAGGATGAGAAAGATTGGACATAGATGTGTTGAACACACACCACCGTGAGTACTCTGTGCATGTTGTCTTTGTTTTTAATGTCCCTGAGTTATGGACTTAGGAATGGCTAAAAAAGCTAAATATCCTCATGGATATTTTATCAAAATAAAAGAGAACCTTTTGGCATTAAATAGCTTGTCCCGTACTAGTGTCTGGTCAAAGAGACTGTCTGAGATGGGCTGGTTCCTTTTGATTTGCAGGCTACTGGCTCTCAAGTTGGAATGATGGTCAATTCCTTCACTAACATCATCACGGCCTTGCTGATTGCCTTCTTCTTTAGCTGGAAGCTCAGTCTGATTATAACGATCTTCTTCCCCTTTCTGGCTTTATCGGGAGCTGTACAGACAAAAATGTTGACGGGATTCGCTTCTCAAGACAAGGAAGCTCTGGAGAAGGCTGGTCAGGTAATCTTATAGACCTAATTTCCCTTATTACAGCTAGGTGGTTGTTAAGTAAACTGTTTAAAGTGAGGAGTACAAAGAGATGCCCGTGTCTCTGCCTTGAGGCTATGACAATAAAATTTTGGTGCATAAGCTTGATCAGGCAAGTAGAAAGTGTGCTAAGCATAGACTTTTATGTGCTTGATTTCCTCTTGACTATTTGTTCTACATTTTCTATCTTCTTACTTGCAGAGGTGGACAGTTCTACTAGAGTTGATGCTGGTGTTGTTGTTGTTGTTGTTTTCTCAGCTAAATGGTTACCCTGAGTCTTGCTGACCACACAGAAAACGTATACTTTGACACTTTATTAGCATTTGCTAAGCTAATGGCAAATGTCTTTCTCAAATACAATCATAAACTCCAGTGTAGAATTCAAATGCATTCAGGATTTAGGTGTGGATTTTTTTTTTCAAAAAGTCTATTGTGATTAATATCTGAACCCAAGGAATGAGTGAGGGGACAATGACACAGACATTTGTCAATTGGGAGAAAATCACACATGCCAGGCATGGTGACTGTCTTAGTCAGGGTTTCTATTCCTGCACAAACATCATGACCAAGAAGCAAGTTGGGGAGGAAAGGGTTTATTCAGCTTATGTCCACGTTGCTGTTCATCACCGAAGGAAGTCAGGACTGGAACTCACACAGGTCAGGAAACAGGAGCTGATGCAGAGGCCATGGAGGGATGTTACTTACTGGCTTGCTTCTCCTGGCTTGCTCAGTTTGCTTTCTTATAGAACCCAAGACCACCAGCCCAGGGATGGCACCACCCACAATGGGCTGGGTCCTCCCCGCTTGATCACTAATTGAGAAAATGCCTTACAGCTGGGTCTCATGAAGGCATTTCCACAACTGAGGCTTTTTTTTTTTCTGTAATTACTCCAGCTTGTGTCAAGTTGGCACACAAAACTAGCCAGTACAGTGACACAATTTGCAATGATCTCAGAACTTGTTGGGGAGGGACAGTGGCAGAGGCAAAAGATCAGAAGTCCAAGGTGATTCTCTGTTACATAGTGAGTTAGAGTGCAGCCTGGTTACTTGAGATGCTGTCCCAAGCAATAATAACATACAGGGAGGGAGGGAGAGTGGGAAGAAAAGGCTGAGTGATCAATCAATCATATAAAACATGAGTTCTTGCCTAGATTGTCCTTCTAGCAGAGTTGGGACTCAGAGTTGGGAAGTCCTTTTTCTCCCATGTAACTCAAGATGCTCATCTTTTAAAGGGGCGAAACCCTTTCAGGTTGTGAGGAAATACACTGTAATGACCTCAGTGTCCAGTGTGTCTTCAAATAAGTTTAAGGGTCATATAAATAAGTAGTAATTGGTGACTGTCAAATGAGAAGAGTTTAAAACATTGGTCACTTACTGTGGTTGTGGCCAAAAAACTGAGCAGATTAATGGAAAAACATTCACCAAACAACTCCAGCCAGTTACCTTCGATTATCTTTCTAGAGTTAAAACTTTTGTTCCGTGTTTTGTAAAGAAATAAAGAGATATCACGAAAAGTTTAATTTTTGAATTGACTTCTCACTGAAGAACATCAAGCCATCAGAAGGCTTTACTTGTTTACTGAGTAAAATGTACCAGACTGAGGTGGTGACGCTATCTTGGTTGGGACCTTGGATTTGCCTAATCCTTTGGAACATGGAACATGGATTATGTCCGTCTCCACATATGCATAGAAACTTCTGTTTCTGTAAGCCTAAGAACCTAATAACTACTGTCCATGAATTGTAACTAAAATGCTGTTCATTGGGCCAAAGAGAAGTGAATTTTGTGGAATAGGATGAATTTATCCCTTGGTCAAAAAACAAACAAACAAACAAACAAACAAACAAAACCCATGAGTTCTTTCTGTTTTTGCTTTTTTATACCTGAGACTGAACATAGAGTTTACTGAGCTCAGATTTTATTATTGTAAGCACTTTAAAGCTGAGCTATACACAAATCCTTTTCTTTTCTTTTAAATATTGAGACAGGGGTCTTACCAAGTTGTCCAGATGGCACTGAAGTCAGACCAAAGGCCAAGCAGGTCTTGAACTTAGGAACTTCGTACCTTAGTCTCCCAAGCATAGGTATCCTGGGCTTTTACTGCCTGGCCTCAGTCACACACTCATGCTTCACATATTCACTCACGAGTATGTTCTATCGCTTTTCAGACAGAGAATGTGATGCTGTCCAAATAGCCAAAGCTGTTAAACTCCGCATTTAAACACATGCTAACCACGTAAACTAAAGATGAACTTTAAACTAGTGATACGCCACTATGTGGTTTTAGAGGAGATGGTTTAAGATGGCTTACTGGGCAGCAACTCTTTGAAAAATGGTCTCTAGTGCTTCAAAATTAAGTAGGTGTTTTGCGTGAAAAGACATTCAAAGACAACATTTCAAATGAACTAGCAGAACAATTTTAAAACTTGTCCAGGACAAGCATGGGAGGACCTTGTCTCACACTGTCTCTTCCCACAGCAAGTAGAGGTAAGGAAGCCATGCTAGAATTAGGTAGAGACGGAGTATAAGTGACAGATGGCCCTGTGGTCTGTTGGAGATGACCCCCAGCAATTTCTCTGTGCTTTTTTTCTGCCATTTGTGACAAATCTAATATGCGCAGTCTCTGCAATGCCATGAAAAGAGATATCCCTTGCCTTTTGTCTTCTCAGACTCTTTCCTTTTGCAGATCACCAGCGAAGCCCTCAGCAATATCCGCACAGTTGCTGGGATTGCAGTGGAGGGAAGATTCATTAAAGCATTTGAGGTTGAACTCCAGACATCATACAAGACTGCTGTCAGGAAGGCGAATATCTATGGACTCTGCTTTGCCTTTTCCCAGGGGATATCATTTCTTGCAAATTCCGCTGCCTATAGATATGGAGGTTACTTAATAGCCCACGAAGGTCTGGGCTTCAGCCACGTTTACAGGTGAGGGATATCCAAATGGTCCTATGGTATTGACCCTCCAGAGGTGGGGGTTGCCCAGTTCCGTCACATTGCTTTCTTGCTACCCAGTAAAGTATCCCCTCTTAAAGCGGCTGGGTTTATCCTTTTTCGAGGTTCTACAGGGTGTGAAATAGTTCTAGATTTGGCTGCCTCACAGACTTCTGGATATATGTCTCTCTCCAGAGGCCTCAGTAGCAAGTGAGCTCATTTCCTTCATGAATGATCTTAGAGTTTCAAATACAACAGAAGAAACATGTCCTACATTGTGAGCATGTTCAAGTCTCTCCATATTTTACTTATTGGGGTCTCTTTGGCAAAGGAGACTCACACGACAAAGCCTAGGTTTAAGGATTTGAGAACTGAAATCCATGTTTGGACTGGAAGAGTTAAAAAAAGATGATTACAAGCAGATTAATCACAGGATAAACTATTATGATTATATTTACACAGGTTAAAGCTGAGACTCTCTAGGTCTTGAACAAGACCGACCCAAGGGTTATTGTATTTTAACTGTATTCCTTGCTTACAAAACCAACAAATTTCTAGACATTTTCTTTAAATAAAGACATGATAGGCCAAGAAGGGTATTTTTCTGTTCTTCAAGACAGGGTCTCCTTACTCTACAGGGGAGGGCCTAAGTAAGGGTTCACATGAGGGTGATAGCAGGTGGTAATGAAGACAGAGACAATCTTACATTTGGAGGGTATGGAAGCATGACCCTCTCACTGATACTTCTCTTCCAGTACAATCTTGTTAGTCCACTGTCTTAGTTCAGATTTCCATTGCTGCAAAGAGACACCATGACCTAGGCAACTCTTATAAAGACAACATGTAATTAGGGATGGCTTACAGGTTCAGAGGTTTAGTCCAGTATCATCAAGTCAGGAACATGGCAGCATCCAGGCAGGCATGGTGCAGGAGGAGCTGAGAGTTCTACATCTTCATCTGAAGGCTGCTAGGAGAAGTCTGGTTTCCAGGCAGCTAGGAGGAGGGTCCTCCACCAAGGCTATACCTACTTCACCAAGACCACACCTTCTAATAGTGCCACTCCCTTGGCCACACCCACTATACCCACAACAACTGGAAACTCTCTGTTCTAAACCCTTGCATATTTAAAGCTGTACCCAAGACAGGGGGCCAGCAACTGTTAGGTTCTTTCTGCCCATTTATGTATGGTGTATAACATATTATTTGCCAGCATGTGAGAATCAAGAGCCTATAGGAAACTTCCAGTTTCTCCTTTAAGAACTAGAAAGTCATCTTCCATCATACCCCCAATACTTCAGTCTCTTAAACCTTCTCCTGGGCTCCTGGGGAATGTTGATTTCCAACTCCAACTCAAAATAATCACTGATTCCAAGCTGAGCAGTAACATGCAGTAACACATGCTTGCACATCCCCTAGCTATCATCCCACCCCATGAAAATGTGAACGATGCCATCTGGGAAGGACGGCACTGACGGGCAGCCTTATGGGCTGCAGGCACACTCAAGGACCAGGCATCAGCAAGGCTGTCTCTCCCAACTAATTCATTCATTCGTTCATTCATTCATTCATTCCTTGGGTCCATGCTGATATAGTTAGTAGCTGGGACAAACAGAAGGATCCAGGCTATTGCATCTTCCTTCTCTGCCTGAATGGTGGCTTCCAGGCATGCTCAGAGTGGAGTAGGTGCTTCCGTTGCTCCTCCTTATCGTTTAAGTACTTATCAATGATTCACGAAATGTTACAGTGGGAAGAAAAGCCAAACCATTCTGTTCATCTTTTAAAATTCTTTCCAGACATACTCTCCCCTCAAAATGAAAACAATTTTTTAACATGGTGGGGTTTAGACATCTGAACCCTACCCTGTTCAGTTTACCCTGTTTAGTTTACTACCCCCCACCCCTGCAACCCTTTTACAGAAAGCACAATTTGAAAACTACTGACCTCTCTATATCCTCCTACCCCAGACATGACTGAAGAGACTTGCTCAAGCTGTTTGGGCCTACGACTTACAACTGCTGCTTCTTAGTCCTTTGTGCTACTCATACCCCACCTCACCTGGGTGTCTGTCTGGTTGCAGGGTGGTCTCTTCAGTCTCACTGAGTGCAACGGCCGTTGGAAGAACATTCTCTTACACTCCGAGCTATGCCAAAGCTAAAATATCAGCTGCACGCTTTTTTCAACTGCTAGATCGGAAACCTCCAATTAATGTGTACAGTGAAGCAGGTGAAAAATGGGTAAGTACTGTGTGTGTGTGTGCGATACCCACACATGCATGAGCACATGCACACGCACATTTTTATATAAAAGAGCCATAGAAGATAGATAATTACAGTTTAGAGGCTAAAGTTTAGCAGCCTTGTTTATAATATGCACTCAGGTTAGACAGACAATAGATTCATAAACTTAAAGGAAAAAAATTGACATGGAAAATCAAGTGTTATATTGGCATTTGAGTGAGAAAACAACACGCAATTGTAACAATTCATCTTCTGTTACTACAACTCAAGGAGGCTCAACATATACATAAGCTTTCTGATCCTGTTGGTATGTCTACCCCTGTAATCCTTGAAGTCAGAAGGCCAAGGCAGGATAATTGCAAGCTCGGGGCTAACCTGCTCTTCATAACAGGAAAGACGTGTATTTATTTATTGCACAGTTTGGAGTCTGCATGTACACGACCTGATGGTTCAGATCATTCAGTCTGTTTTTAGAATCCCAGGACAACAGTGTATAATAGTGGGTGATATCCTGACAGAAAGGCATCATGGGGGAAAGATGACATAGTGAGGCAGAAAGCTACAGTGTGGAGAGGAACAGTCTCATTTTCATGAGCACCCTCTTATTTTGATTTGAGGATTACATGTGTGAGCATGTTTGCCCTCCTTTGTACACTCTCTCCAACTCTATCCATGTGCCCCCAACCACTTCCTCTGGAATTCATGATCTCTTCTCCTGTACTAATCACACACACACACACACACACACACACACACACACACACACACACACACACACCACCTACTAAGTCCTTAGGATTAAGGTCTTGTTTCTGTGACAAAAAGAAGCAGGGGTTGCTGGGTTTTCCTCTCTTAGTAGCTGATAGAGGTGAGGCCTTGTGGAATTTTCCTCATATCAACCAGATGAGTTGGTATGTCATCTGGTGTGGTCTTTGCAGGCCCAGGCAACAGTGTTGCTATGAGTGCGTGGAAACGACTTTCCTGCGTTATCCATAACAAACCATCACAAAGCATCATAACAAAGACCATCCCGGCCTTCAGACTCTTATTATCTCTCCAGCTTCTCTTCGAAGATATTTCCAGAGTCTTCGGTGCAGGCATTATGTTATAGACGTCTCCTTTGGGGCCAGATGCTTCACGGTCACTTATCTTCTGCATTTTGGCTAGTTTTGGACTTTTCTAACAGTCTCTGTCTGCTAAAAAGATGGAATGATTTTTCTTTTATGAAATATGAGAGTTGTGCTTATCTATGGATATAAAGACGAGTATTTGGAAAACTAAACTACTTTAGAAATACGGTCATAGTAGGTCCTCCTTCTAAGGCCTGTGGAGTCCCAAGCCAGGAAGATTTTTGTTGCTAGGTTTGCAATACCAGGTATGAATTCCTTCCGATTGAGAGCCCTTCGGGTACAATTTAGACAGCTGTAGATTTCTGCACGGGTCCCACTATTGTGGCAAGGGCGGAATCTTGCTGATTCTGTCACTGCTGTGGTTCTCAGGCTTCATGGCTGACTAGGACTGTAGATAAGTTCGCTCTTGGTAGCTGGAATAGTATCTTCCAGTAGCATGAGAGCCTTTGGACAGGTTTCCAGGTCAGTACTAGCTTGATTTCTCCTAGTCTTGCAACAGAAGAATATGGTGTCTTCAGCAGTAGAGTTTTGCCTTCAGGTCCTGTCAGGTAACCAAGAGTAGTGACAATAAACTATATTTTTCCAGGGGTGGGGCGGGGCTCTTGAAAACCCCTGGATGACAACTCATGGGCAAATGGCCCGTGCTTAGTTCTTGAATTTCTGTTAGATAGATTGTCTATGGCTTCTGAAGGGAGCAGTGTCCCACTGTATGGAGTGACTGTGTTAGAACTACACCACACACACACACACACACACACACACACACACACACACACACACACACTCTCACACATACACACACGTTATGTATTTTAAAGTGTGCTATTAAATAATTAGCACTCATATGGTTATTGCGTATAATTACCTCCTTTTAAGAACTATCCAGGTCTCCCAAAATGACATCAGTTCATTCTGAGGGGAATGACAACAATAATCAAATCACCATGGACCAAGCCTCTTACCTTTTAAATACAACTTCTTATTGTATACCTACACCAGGGTCTGCATATCAACTGTTGTGAGACACATCCCATATAAATCATAGCCTTAGCAAATGCTGAATTTTATACAACATAAAATACATAGTTCCAGAATCAATGAAGATACATGTGTTTTCAGAACTAT
This sequence comes from Rattus rattus, assembly GCF_011064425.1. Lineage (NCBI taxonomy): Eukaryota > Metazoa > Chordata > Mammalia > Rodentia > Muridae > Rattus > Rattus rattus. The sequence goes on along the minus strand of NC_046158.1, from coordinate 46,573,238 downwards.
CTGGTCATGCTTTCTGTTGATATTTTGGCATGAAATAGAAAGGCTAGGTCGTTTTGTCCACCAAAACTGAGTTGATTCATGTTCATCTAGGTTTAAGTTTTAGCTCACATGAATTACCAAAAATTACTTAATATTCAACAGACTAAACTTTCTATTCATTTATTTAATATTCAAGGGGTTTTTAATCTTCCCAGCCCATTAAAACAACAACAAACAAACAAACAAACAAACCTCTAGGGCTGGAGAGAGGGCTCAGTGGTTAAGAGCACCGACTGCTTTTCCAGAGGTCCTGAGTTCAAATCCCAGCAACCACATGGTGGCCCACAACCATCTGTAATGAGATCCGATGCCCTCTTCTGGTGCATCTGAAGGGAGTGACTGTACTCACATACATAAATTAATAAATATATCTTTTTAAAAAATCCTCCATATGTTCAAGAGAGCAAAACACCAGTAAAGCTAAGCTAAATTATGAAAGTTTTGGTCAAGTGCCCCATTTTTCCTTCAGCTTGATAGAATTATTCTCTGTAAATGTTTACCCCTTTCTAGAGTTCATAATTCAGATGGTATTTTTAATGGATATTTTACATTATCCTACAAAGCAATAGGGTTGGTCATGCTATTTACATGCATGTGCTCATTATACTTTATGATCATCTGTGTCCCCCTCTCACTCCCTCCTCAGGTCTCCATGCTTCCAGAACCCCCTAAGCTGGTTCCCTTCCTTACCCTCAACAGCCCCCCTTCTCCTGTCTCATCATAGGTTAATACTACTCTCTCCCCACACCCTGCCTTAAGATCTCGTCCTTCCTTACTTATAGCTCCATGAGCTACAAACAGATACATATAAGTACACATACACACACATACATGATTTTATTTGTCTTATTTTATTTTTATGTGTCTATGTCTATATCTGTGTATCTCTGTGTGGGTTTGTGCACATGAGTGCAGAGCCTGCAGAGGCCAGAGAAGGGTATTAGATTTCTTGGAGCTAGAGTTACAAGCAGTTAGCTCCCCACCATGACTGCTGGGAATAGAAGTCAGGTCTTCTGGAAGAATGATGCGTGCTCTCATCCTCTGAGCCATCTCTCTGGCTCCCACAAACGGAGGTTTTGCGTGTAAGAAAAATAATGCGCTGTTTATCGTTCTGAGTCTGGCTCACTTTACTCCACGCAGTGATTTGTAGTTCCCTCTGTTTTCCTGAGAATGCCATGATTTCATTGTCTTAGGGCTGCATAAAATTCCACTATGTATATATTTTTTATGAAGTTATTTATTGATGGCTATCTATGCTGGCATAGTAAACCAAGAACTGAAAAATAGAATCACATGACATTAAAAAGCTTCTGCACAAAAGGAAACACCCCCCAGAGTGGAGAAAGTATAAAGGGGGCAGAGAAAATTTCCCAAGTATACATCAGATAAAGGAGTAATAGGATCTGAAAGGATCTGTAAAAGTCAAACTACCCAAACCAAATCATCTAAACGGTAAATGGGCTAAAGGCCTCGTTTATCCACAGTCCCCAAAAGAAGAAATGTAAAGGGCAAAACACACTTGAAAAATATATTTGACATCCCTAGCTATGAGAGAAATGCAAATTAAAAATGGCTTTGAAAGACTGTCTCGCCCCAGTCAGAATGTCCAGCAAGAAAAGAAATGACAACATAGGCTAGTGAGGTGGTAGGGAAAGAGAAACCTTTATTCACTGCTGATAAGAATGTGAACTGTGCAGCCATGATGGAAATCGGCATAAAGTTTCCTTCTTTAAAAAAACAACTGAAAATGGACCTCCCATATGGTTCAGCAATACCATTCTTTGGTGTCTGCATGCCTGAAGTCAACACGCTAGGAGAGAGCCTTTCACCGCCATGTTTACTGTGGTACTAGCCACAATAGCAAGGACCTGGAACGGTTTAGTTGTCCACCAGAAAGTTTGAAATGCACTGAAATAGTCATCTTCGTGGCACATATTCCAGGCAACTTTGTTTCTAACTCCTTATTTTAAAGAACAATGTTATAACTTGCAAAGAATAGCTGGCCTCCATGATGCGTTTTCTGTTGCTATTCTCTTCCATTTTTTTTGTTTAATATAAAGAATAAGTGATAAGGAAAGGCCCCTGGTTCAGAATAGGGTTTTTAGAAGAGGTCAAACGTCTTTAATTTCTTTGTCTTTTTTTCTACACCTGCCAGCACCGGAAAGAAAATGTCCTTTTGTGGTGCTATTGTTTTGCTTGTTTGTTTTGAAATAGAATCTCCCTATGTAGCCCAGGCTGGCCTTCAGTGAACTTACTCTCTTCCTGCCTCAACTTCCTCAGTGCTGGGATTGCTGGTGTGAACCACTATGCCTGACTAGAAGGTCACCCACTGACTTGCTGTCTCTATAATGCACTGTATTCCGTTAGGTACACTTTCTGTGTTCTAGGCTCCAGTAGGAACATATGTAATCCCACTCTTCTCATTCACAGGACAACTTCCAAGGGAAGATTGATTTTATCGACTGTAAATTTACGTATCCTTCTCGACCTGATATCCAAGTTCTGAATGGTCTCTCAGTATCTGTCAATCCTGGGCAGACGCTGGCATTAGTTGGGAGCAGTGGGTGTGGCAAAAGCACCAGCATTCAGCTGTTGGAACGGTTCTATGATCCTGATCAGGGAACTGTGGTAAGTGGTGGAAGGCTTTTGAGAATGCTGTTTTCTATGTAAGATCTGCCCCTAAGTGGTCTTGAGGCCACAACTTGCCAGGCTAAAATGTTTGAGTTGGACACTTACCCCTGTGGCTGCTTTCATTACCAGCTGGTTGACCTCATTCTACCCCACAGCTTCTAACAGCGTATTCTTCCCAGTTCCAGATGGCCTGCTGACCAGTTAGGAAAGAAAACGGGGCACACCACGAGCTGGAGATGAGAGTATTTGAGGGACAGTCACTTACCAGTAAATGGAGCAGAAAGTGCAGACTAATCAGGAAACTAATGGCTGGGGATGGAAAAAGTGGGGTGAGAGGAGACATAATGAGAAGGAAGCAAGACAAGGAAGCAGGCATAGACGGCTTGACACAATCCTGGTCCAAGAAGCTTCCGCTTAACTAATAGATAAACTCAACTTGACAAAGCCTTAGCAAGCATAATTGACGCACTGGTGAACCACTTCATTGTTTACTCTTCTAAGTCCTTCTTTCTCTCTTTTCCTGCTTAATTTTTTCCTTTATTTCTGGTAATATACTCAACGACAGACTATATAATCAAATAATAAAGATTTTTTTAAATAAAAAAATAGCATTCCTCTGGATTTCTTTGGTCAAAGACAGCTCTCTAAACTATTTCATGTTTTGAGCTCTCCCAGTAAATCATTACTTCTGTGTCCCTAAATCTCAGTTTTTCTGTTCTCATGATTTAATTAGACTCTCTGCCAATTTGTTTTTAGGAAGTGAAAAGCTAGCCATTGGGACTCTTCTCTCTTTCACCTGCTTCCACCCCCACCCCCATACCCTTTACAATGCCCTTTCTGACTTCCCTGAGCAGTGTAAACTTCACTGCAGCAGGGACAGGAGACAGTCTCAAGAGAAATGCTGAGAGAAAGGTGATGTTCTCTTGTATAGAACAAAGAAAAGAAGCAGGCAGATATCAGCAGAATCCAGGAGGGTATGGGAATGAGGGGTAGGGAGTGATTGCCCGTGGTCCATTACAATCGCTGTCATTGATTGCAGATGTGAGGATTTTAATGTACTTGAGAGGACTTGGTGATGGATAAACCTAGGACGTGCATTGTCCTAGAGATCTGACTGGTACAAATGAAAGGGCTCAGGTTTCCAAAACATAGGCTCTGTCATATCTATTGTCCAGGGAGCCTGTAACCTGCCACAGGGCCAATCCACTACGCATGATCTCCCCAGCATCAGCTGGCTACTGAGTGTGTTTCTCTGAAGACACACCGAATGCTCTGGTGACCAGAAGAAAGCAGCCATTTTATGATTTCTTGCATTTAAAGGGCACAGTACACTTTGTAAGCTCTTTGTAAAATGTATCTATGAACACTATAAATAGGAAAATACTGATTTAATCAATGTTTTAAAAATCTTCTTTGCCTTTTGACGAGCTATCAAACACGGGTATAGTATATTTGATATTTAATTGGGTGTCTATGGTGCATCCAGGACTGTCTATGGGAGATGCTTCAGAACATGGAACATACTTTGTTTCCAAGATAGCTATAATAGCACACATATACAGCAATTAGAAAAGGCTCGGTTTCTGAGTAACTATTAAGTTGTGTTCTGCAGAAATAGGTAGAGTGGAAAATGCCTCAGACTGAGTATGAACTAACTCTTGGTGAGTTCTGCCTTACCCTTCCCCTAAAACAGCATTTGCTGTATTTGCTGCTTAGAAATTATCTAGAAATATATCCTGGTCATATTATTTAAAATAGCCGTTATTTTTCTGAAATCAGAGAGTCAATTACTTTACAGTTAATAAGTTAGATTTACTATATGTTTGTGATAGACTCTTAGGAATCTTAAGTAAAGCAACTTTCATGGTCCTCATTTTGTGACTGAGCTTCCCTGACTTCTGGACCGTGAGTCCCCAGGAAACAGAGTCTCATTATAGAGTGGACAGGAACTGTTTGTACAGTGCCTCCTGGCAGATGGTTCCATCGGTGATTGTGACTAAGTGGCCAAATATATTTTCCCCTGGACTTATTATCTCAGCTGTCCAGAGAATAATATCAATAAAACCAAGGACTCAGGTTTGATCTTCATGTCATCCAATCGCGTCTGTCACTGTCCCTCATCCCAGTCTCCTTTCCTGTCCCTTTTCTTTGGGTGTCTCCCAAAGCCCCAGAATACAAAAAGTGAGCACATCTATCTGCACACATTAGGTTATGCTCAGCTACAAGGAGATTTCTTTTTCTTAACTAAATACCATCCTGAGACTCTCCCTCATTTATAGAATACCTGTAGAGCTAGAGTTTGGGGAAAAAAACAACATCAAAACAACAAAGTAATCAGTGTCAACTTTAATGACATACCTGTCAGAAACAAGCTCCACAGGCAGTGTGATTGATTTCCCCAGGGCTCTTGGGGATGCCCACTCTTAAACATAACGATGCACTGTAAAACACCTAACTCCACAGCACGAATTGCCATCACTGCCAGAGTGCTAAAGCACTGTGTCCTCGTTGTCATCTCTATTGGCAGATGATAGATGGTCATGACAGCAAAAAAGTCAACGTTCAGTTCCTCCGTTCCAACATCGGGATTGTCTCCCAGGAGCCAGTGCTGTTTGACTGTAGCATAATGGACAACATCAAGTACGGGGACAACACCAAAGAGATCTCCGTGGAGAGAGCCATAGCTGCTGCAAAGCAGGCTCAGCTGCATGACTTCGTCATGTCGCTCCCAGAGGTAAGCACCGCAGCTGTGGTACTTTACAGAAATGCAGGGGTGTGGAGGGGTGAGATGCACAACAAGTATCAAGACCATGGTTCAGGCAGAGGTTCAAAGACAACACAATTTATTTCCCAGTGCCTTGTAGTGCCTTGGTCTTTTAAGTAAAGCAATGCCCTCTATCACCATATTTTACAAAGTATTATATTGTCAAACAAAACAGATATTGTAGAATTTAATATATATAAAACAATACAGATAGAGCATAAATGTAGCTGGTAGAAAGAATCCAGAGGTTTAACATGGGTTTGAGTGCAAACTGTCATATTTAGTACCTTAGTGTGTAGTTTTGGGATACCTACTTATCCAATTTGATATTGTCTATTCCATCTGCAAAATGCAAAGAAACCCCCCAAACTTTAAAATGAGGGCATAGAGGTCAATGGTCAGGGATAGAGCTTACTGGTAGATCTCTTGCCCAGCATGCATGAAACCCTGGGTTTAGAACATTAATAGCCACCCAAAGGAAGCTGCTGCTGCAATTGATATCCATCCTTTCCTCCAGGCTGTTAGTTTGTTTGCTGGCTTGCTCTTTCACGGACTTCATTGAGTCTTAAGTTCAAGTCCCACATCCAAGCTGGCCACCCTAACTAGCAAGCACATTGGAATTCCTAAATTGCATAGCAAAAGAATATTTTGAATGCCTGTGTTTGCTAGCATGCCTAAAAGCAAAGACTTCCTAAAAATTCATTAAAGCAGTAATTTGCTATTAAAAGTGCCCTTAGACATTTTACAGTGTGATATCAAAATGTACTGTGCTTATGAAATGCAAGAAATTGTAATGATTTTTCTAAGGTTTCTCCTGGCTCAGTTGAATGTTTTCAGGAGGCATGGAAGAGAAACGCAGGCAGGCAGGTTAGAGCAATAGACAAGGACAGAGGAGCAGACACTAGATCAAGTCCATTCTTAACTTTCTCATTTGCTGTTTACTGCCTATTTGTCGTTGTGCAATTGTCTTGCTTCTCCGTGCCTCAGTTTTATAATGTATAAAATCAAAAGAAGACCATTTGTGTGACTATGAAAGATTACTCTTAGAATAATTAGCCTGCTATGGTGGCCCACACCTTTAGTCCCAGAACTTGGGAGACAGAGGCAGGCAGATCTCTGTGAGTTTGAGGCCAGCCTGGTCTATGTAAAGAATTCCAGGACAGACAGGGCTACACAGTGAGACATTGTCACCTTGTCTTTAAAAATAAAAGGAGGAGGAGGAGAAAGAAGAGGAGGAAGAAGAGAAGCCCAGTCCTTGATGCAAACTAAATACTATATGAACATTAATTATTATTAACCTAGCTGTGCTGGGCATCTAGCTAGACATTTTATTTATTAATTTTGTCAAAAAAAAAAAACCACAGCAAGTATGTATGCTGGGTACTAACACTGCATTTTGCAGGTGAGTTTGTAGCTCAAAGACATTTAACAAGGTGTTGATGTTCAGAAGATTAGTAAGCAGCAAAGTATAACTTCAAACCAAGTCTTGCGTCCCGGAATGTTCTTTCAAGGAAGGAGCCAACCCAAAAGGTTTTGAAGGCACCTCTTCCCCTGGGATTTGCCTATCTTGCAAAACATCTTTGGATAAAAGTCTAGGAATCAGAGAATTTCAAACCAAGGAAGATCTCCTGTGTGGGATCTTAGTTGGATACAGGAAGAGGTAAAAAAAATATAACCCTTAAAGAAATGCAGAGAAGAGAATAACTTCCCTCTTTTCACAGCACAAACTCCATATATTGAATATTTCTAGCCAGACTTGTTATATTTTACTGGATTCAATCACTGTTTTTAAATGATTCAAAAAATAAGAAAAAAATTTAAATTCATAGAAGAGTCCTTGATGAGGGCTCCAAACAGCACATGATCTATGGTTGTCTCTAGTTCCCAAACTTGCTATGCTTTTTCTAGAAATATGAAACTAATGTTGGGATCCAGGGCTCTCAACTCTCTCGTGGGGAGAAACAACGCATTGCTATTGCTCGGGCCATTGTGCGAGATCCTAAAATCTTACTACTGGATGAAGCTACATCTGCCCTAGACACAGAAAGTGAAAAGGTCTGTGTCAATTTTCTTTTCTTTTTTATTATTACTCATTTTATTCGTTTACATCTCAAATGATATTCCAGTTTCCCCTCCACAAGCCCCCCCATCCAATTCCCCCTCTCCCCACCCCCCTTTTCCTCTATGAGGGTGCTCCTCCACCCACTCACCCACTCCCTCCTCACCACTCTAGCAGCTCCCTACACAGGGGCATCAAGCCTCCACAGGACCAAAGGCCTCCCCTCCATTGATGCCAGATAAGGCCATCTTCTGTTACATATGTATCTGGAGCCATGAATCCCTCCACTGCTACTAAAAATAGTGACTTCATGAAATTCTTAGGCAAATGGATGAAACTAGAAAATATAATAGCTGAATAGTACTCCATTGTGTAAATGTACCACATTTTCTCTGTCCATTCTTCTATTGAGGGACATCTGGGTTGTTTCTAGCTTCTGGCTTATAAATAAGACTGCTTTAAAGATAGTAGAGCACATGTCCTTGTTATATGTTGGAGCATGTTTCGGGTATATGCCCAGTAGTGATATAGCTGGGTCTTCAGGTAGAACCATATCCAGTTTTCTGAGGAACCACCAGATTGTTTTCCAAAGTGGTTTTACCAGCTTGCAATCCCACCAGCAATGGAGGAGTGTCCCCCTCTTTCTCCACATCCTCACCAGCATCTGCCATTCTGATTGGTGTGAGGTGGAATCTCAGGGTTGTTTTGATTTGCATTTCAACAGGGTTATTTAGTTCTCTGGCATCTACCTTCTTAAATTCTTTGTATATTTTTAGATATCAGTCCTCTATCACATGTAAGATTGGTAAAGTGCACTGAACCTCACACAATAATAGTAGGAAATTTCAACACCCCACTTTCACCAATGGACAGATCATGGAAACAGAAACTAAACAGAGACACAGTGAAACTAACAGAAGTTATGAACCAAATGGATTTAACAGATATCTACAGAACATTTCCTAAAACAAAAGAATATACCTTCTTCTCATACCTTATGGTACCTTCCCCAAAATTGACCACAGAATCAGACACAAAACAAGCCTCAATAAATACAAGAAGATTGAAATAATCCCACGCATTCTATCAGCTCACCACAGACTAAGGCTCATCTTCAGTAACAACAAAACAGCAGAAAGCCCACATATACATGGAAGCTGAACAACTCTCTACTCAATGGTAATTTTGCCAAGGGAGAAATGAAGAAAGAGTTTTAAGAATTTAATGAAAATGAAGGCACAACATACCCAAACTTATGAAACACAATGAAAGCAGTGCTAAGAGGAAAACTCATAGCTCTGAGTGCCTCTAAAAAGAAACTGGAGAGAGCGGGGTTGGGGATTTAGCTCAGTGGTAGAGCACTTGCCTAGCAAGCGCAAGGCCCTGGGTTCGGTCCCCAGCTCCAGAAAAAAAAGAAAAAGAAAAAGAAACTGGAGAGAGCATACACTAGCAGCTTGACAGCACACCTAAAAGCTCTAGAAGAAAAAGAAGCAAATACACCCAAGAGAACTAGATAGCAGGAAATAATCAATGTCAGGGCTGAAATCCACCAAGTAGAAACAAAGGGAACTATACAAAGAATCAAGAAAACCAGGAGCTAGTTCTTTGAGAAAATTAACAAAGTAGATAAACCATTAGCCAGACTAACCAGAGGGCACAGAGGCAGTATCCAAATCAACAAAACCAGAAATGAAAAAGGAGACATAACAACAGAAACTGAGGAAATTAAAAAAAAATCATCAGATCCTACTATAAAAGCCTATATTCAATAAAACTGGAAAGTCTAGATGAAATGGATGGTTTCCTAGACAGAAATGGATGGTTTTCTAGACAGACACCAGGTACCAAAGTTAAATCAGGATCAGATAAACCATCTAAACTGTCCCATAATCCCTAAGGAGATAGAAGCAGTCATTAAAAATCTCCCAACCAAAAAAAAAAAAAAAGCCAGATGATTTTAGTGCAGAATTCTATCAGATCTTCAAAGAAGACCTAATACCGATACTCTTCAAATTATTCCACAAAATAGAAACAGAAGGGACACTAACTGTGTTAATTTTCTAATGTCTCAGGTTACTAGAGATGAGTCTTTGCTGGAAGAGTTGTGCATACAAAATGACACAATTTTCACTTTTCTTATTCATTTATAGTAGAAACAGATAGTAGTTTGGAAGCAAAAGACAGTGATCTAAAATTATAGACTAAAGGGCCACTCCAATAATAGAAAAACCTTTAAATAATTGTTCTATAAGATTCTGTAGGTTAAATGACACTTTTTCAAAGGCAAACCATTAGTTTTCTTAAATCAAGACAGTTTACGGCACGAGTAAACTGCGACATGTTTTATAGTTTTCAAGTTTTATGACAGAGTAAGCAGGCTGTACACAAGACCTAAAAGTGGGGGAGGGGGAGTTGGAGAGATGGCTCAGTGGTTAGAGCACTGACTGCTCTTCCAGAGGTCCTGAGTTGAATTCCCAGCAACCACATGGTGGCTCACAACCATCTGTAATGAGATCTGATGCCCTCTTCTAGTGTGTCTGAACACAGCAACAGTGTACTCATAACATAAAAGAATAAACAAATTAAAAAAAAAGACCTAAAAGGAGGCGGAAGCCATGTGGAGTTTCCACAGTAGAACACGGAGTTGGGGGAACAGCCATGAAATTCAGATTTTATGGTCTACATCTTTAAGAACAAGAAGACACTCTGGTAAGAGCTAAAGTGCCCATGGCAAGGAAGAGCATCAGAAATGATTAACGGTCCCCTGCTTTGTTCCTTGATGTTATCTTAGTAAACAAGACAATCCAGTGTGGTGAAACTACATGGTGACATAATATTCAGTTCAGTCTTGCTTCACTGAACTTTCTCAGCCTTGGGCTGCATTGTAAATAAAGCATGGATGCATCGAGTGAGCATCCACTACAGAGTTGTTACTCAGACGGTATTTGCAGTGGGCTCTCACAGTGGTGGGCTGGGAGCAATCCTGTATCTGTATTGACTTCCCATCTTCTTTCCACAGACAGTGCAGACTGCTCTGGACAAAGCCAGAGAGGGTCGGACCTGCATTGTCATTGCTCATCGTTTGTCCACCATCCAGAACTCAGATATCATTGCTGTCGTGTCACAAGGAGTGGTGATTGAAAAAGGGACCCATGAGAAACTGATGGCCCAGAAGGGAGCCTACTACAAGCTGGTCATCACTGGAGCCCCCATCAGTTGACCTGACTGGAGACTTCACACAGATAATGATGTGCTGAGTACAGGAGGGCTGTGGGTTTTTGTAGCCATATAGAGAATTATTAATGCTTTACAGACAGAGGTATCCACTGGGATCCAAAGTAATTTTGAGTGACTTTCAGTAATAATTTCAGTTTGAAATGTCTACGTAGAAAGGAGAGAGCCCAGAGTCAGCATGAGTCAAAGTTCAAAGTCCAAGGTCAAGTAGCTGCTTATCTGCCGGCCAGTGCTGCTCTGGGTAGAAACTGGTCACTGTCTCCATCGAGGACGCCGCGGTGAGAGCATGGAGTCCTCCTTCAGGACAGAGGGTTAGCTCTTGCATCTGGGAAAGCTCCCTGCGCACTGAGCCTGCTCTGTAATCTGCACTCAACTGTTTGAGTCAGTTCAAGGCCAAGAGCTAAGGACCCAAGGCTACTGGTATTTCTTAACTGAGTTTAGTTTGTTTACTATAGGGAAGCAAATTTATTTACCTTTAACTCCTGTGAGTAGGGTGCGGAGCCCTTTCCCATTCTGGCATCTCCCAGGCTCAGGGAGGCCAAGGTGACAAAAGGAGAAGTAGAGGTCGCTGGTCAGGTGTGTTGATTGGACCGAAGGCTCAGGGTGTTGGTGTCACTGTACACTACAGTGGATCTGCCAGTGTGAAGCAGGGGCTCTCTACCAGGACTTCGACTTTTCATTCCCTGCCACCATGTCACCTGATGTCCCTTACTCTTAGGAAAGTCTATGCATGGAATGGAAATGCACCCGAATCTTAAGTTGTTACATAAAAAAATCTAGTAAAACATAGTAGGAAAAAATGTATGTTTGTCATTTTCTTCAGAAGACCACCAAGTACTGAAGGCTTGGTGTTTGGTGTTACAATTCACTACAGTATACAGCAGTATGTGACGAGAGACATCCGATGCTAAGGAGATAGCAAGGAAAATTTCCCAGCCACACACCATCCTACCATGAAGCTCAACATGTACCCACTCAGTCTCTATGAAAGTGAATATACACACACATGCACACATGCACACACTCACACACACACATAAACATACTCACACACACATACACACACACTCACATATACAGACATGCACATACTCACATACACACACATATACATACACACATATACACACACACTCACTCACACATACACTCACATACACACTCACATATAGAGACATGCATATACATACACACATCTATAACACACATGCACACACATACACATACACACATGCTCACACACTCACACATACACACATACACACTCACACATACACACATATACACACACACACTCACACACATCTATACACATATGTGCACACACATATACACATGTACACACATGGATGCACACACTAAAAATATGCACCAAAATATGCAGAGGGTAGGGGGATGCCTCTAATTATAGCAAAGAATAGGGACAAAGAAGTTCCAGAATAAGTGACTGCTAAGAAGTAACTAAGGCCTGTAATAAACACAGGCTCACCCTCAATTCTTGAATCAGGAAGAATGGCTTTGGATCTAATCTTGAACGTTTACCTAAGGGTTCGGTTGATTATATATGCACATATTGCATTCTTATGCATGCAAATCTCTCATGTAATCAGGCCACAGGAATCTGTCAGCAGAGATTTTAAAAAGAACTGTGAATCTCATTGCTGTTTCTAAGCACACGTTGAGATCAATTTGCATATACGCAGGCACCACTGTAAAATCAGCATTGTATTTCTTTCTACTTTTTTTTTTCTGAATTTTGAGAGCAAGTGAATAATCTCACCTGCATGAGATGGCAAGTGGAAGGAACTTCAGTTGCTTAGGCTTGCATCTCAGAGGGCAAGGAGAGGCTGTTTGCTGGGAGGTTGCCTGTTTCTTAGAAAGACATTTGTGGAGCATTCAAGAGGAGTGGATCAAGGCTGTCTGTTTAAATAAAGTAATCAACGAGATGGAAAGGACGCACTGAATGAGCTGCTTCTGGTTGTGGGGTTTATCACAGCAGTAGAAGAAACCTAACGATACAATTGACCTCCGGATTCTTTTTGTCCAAAAGCCTTTTGGTTCTAATTGCTCTGTCTGCTCTGCGTGTGCATGGAGGAGAGCATCTCAGCCACACAACACCTGCAATTTAGAGCTGCTGCCCACAGAATGCGACTTCCCGCAATGGAGCACTCATTTAGAAATGGGGAGCCTGGAATATTTGCTATGGTGTCCTAGTACAGGAAAATATATGGGCCCCAATTAAGGATTGTTTGCCACTTATTACTCTAGTTAAATTTAGGTTTTCTATCTTAAGAAGTACTAATGGAGGGGTTGGGGATTTAGCTCAGTGGTAGAGCGCTTGCCTAGCAAATGCAAGGTCCTGGGTTCGGTCCCCAGCTCCGGAAAAAAAAAAAAAAAAGTACTAATGGGTCTGTGAGATGGCTCAGTGAGTGAAGCCACTTGCTGCCAAACCAACAATATGAATTCAGTCTTCAGGTCCCATAGAGAAGAAGAGAGCCATAATAGACTCTGACAAGTTGTTCTCTGACATCCACACACATGCCATGGTGCACCCATGTGTGCACAAAGATGATCATGTGTAGGCATGCACACACATGCACACACGAACGTATACACACACTGAAATACGTATAATTTTTTTTAAAATAACGACCTTTTTTAAAAAGAAAAAATATTCAGAACATTCTCCCAGGGTTGGCTTTGGATCTAATCTTGAACGTTTACCTAAGGGTTCGGTTGATTATATATGCACATATTGCATTCTTATGCATGCAAATCTCTCATGTAATCAGGCCACAGGAATCTGTCAGCAGAGATTTTAAAAAGAACTGTGAATCTCATTGCTGTTTCTAAGCACACGTTGAGATCAATTTGCATATACGCAGGCACCACTGTAAAATCAGCATTGTATTTCTTTCTACTTTTTTTTTTCTGAATTTTGAGAGCAAGTGAATAATCTCACCTGCATGAGATGGCAAGTGGAAGGAACTTCAGTAAACAACTAAACCCAATTTCAATTTCTTTCAAACTGTGTTCAATTAAATGCCCAATTAATTTAAATGGATAGACTGTAAATAAAATAATGCCCATGATTATCATCTAATTAGCACTGGCCAGCATTAAAATGTGCTCATTAGTGAGTTGTATGGTAACCTAAGGCTCATAATTAGTAATCAGGGTGTACGTGATTGGCATGGGTAGCTGCTGGAATGCAGTTACTCAACCGAATAAATCAGAATTAGGACAAAATGTGCCTTCTAAAAGGAAAGAGGACTACATAGAGAGCTGGTGAATTGAGAGTTTTCTCCTTTCCATAATTCAGGTGCAATTCCTACCCTCAGACATAAAGAGATAAATCTAAGAGCAACAGAACATCTGTAGAAAACAGGAAAAATCCCAATAGTTACTAAAGTGGAAATTTTTGCCATGAAAGAGTACAGAAAGGAAGAAAAAAAGAAGGAAAGAAAAGGAAAAGAAAAAGGAAAACAACACACACACACACACACACACACACACACACACAAAAGCAAAGACTAAACAAGACAAAAACTGTGTTCATTAACTGAGAGTGTGGAGTTCTACTCTATGAGGTGTAGACTCAAAGTAAAGATAAGGAAGATCTTGGGGGCTGGAGAGGTGGCTCAGTGGTTAAGAGCACTGGCTGCTCTTTCAGAGGTCCTGAGTTCAATTCCCAGCAACTACATGGTGGCTCACAAACCTCTGTGATGGGATCTGACGCCCTCTTCTGGTGTGTCTGAAGACAACAGTGTACTCGTACATTAAATAAATAAATAAATAAATAAATAAATCTTTTAAAAAAATAAAGATAAGCAAGGTCTTAAATTTTCATAAAAGTTGAAAAATCCAATAATCAATCAACATGACTGTAAGCATTTTGTAAATTAGAAAGCCTCTCTGTTTAGAATTTCAGTGTGTTAGTGTGAAATCAGCAGGCTGCAGAGGACAGATGCAATGCAAATTACATTCCTTGTTACATATGAAGGCATCATGGCAGGTGCTGTTGACTGGTGTGATGGTTTATATATGTTTGGCCTAGGGAGTGGCACTATTAGGAGATGTGGCCTTTCAAGTGACAGTAGATGCTGGCAAGGATGTGGAGAAATAGGAACACTCCTCCATTGTTGGTGGGATTGCAAACTGGTACACCCACTCTGGAAATCAGTCTGGAGGTTCCTCAGAAAATTGGACATAGTACTACCTGAGGAACCAGCTATACCACTCCTGGGCATACACCCAAAAGATGCCCCAACGTACAACAAAGACACATGCTCCACTATGTCCATAGCCAGAAGCTGAAAAGAACCAGATGTTCTTCAACAGAGGAATGGATACAGAAAATGTGGTACATTTACACAATGGAGTACTACTCAGATATCAAAAACAATGACTTCATGAAATTCATAGGCAAATGGATGGAACTAGAAAATATCGTCCTGAGTGAGGTGACCTAGTCACAAAAGAACACACATGGTATGCACTCACTGATAAGTGGATATTAGCCCAAAAGCTTGGAATGCCTAAGAAAATATTCACAGATCATATGAAGCTCAAGAAGAAGGAAGACCAAATGTGGATGCTTCCTTCCTTCTTAGAAGGGAGAACAAAATACTCATGGGAGGAAATACAGGAACAAAGAGTGGAGCAGGGACTGAAGAAAAGGTCATCCAGAGATTGTCCCACCTGGGGATCCATCCCATATGCAGCCATCAAACCCAGCTACTATTGCTGGTGCCAAGACATGCTTGCTGATATAAGCCAGATATGGGCGTCTCCTGAGAGGCTCTGCCAGAGCCCTACTGATACAGATGAGGATGCTTGCAGCTAACCATTGGACTGAACAGGGACCCCAATGGAGGAATTAGAGAAAAGATTGAAGGAGCTGAAGGGGTTTGCAGCACCATAGGAAGACCAACAATATCAACCAACCAGACCTCACCAGAGCTCCCAGAGACTAAACCATCAACCAATGAGTACAGATGGAGGGACCCATGACTCCAGCCACATATGTAGCAGAGGATGACATTGTCCAGCATCAATAGGAGGAAAAGCCCTTGGTCTTGTGAAGGATCACTTCCCCACTGTAGTGGAATGCCAGGGTGTTGAGGTGAGAGTGGGTGGGTGGGAGTGGGAGCATCCTCATAGAAGCAAAGGGAGGGGGATGGGGTATAGGAGAGGGGGGAAAGGGGATAACATTTGAAATGTAAATACATAAAATACCCAAGAAAAATAAAATTAAAAAATGAAAAACAATTGCTTATGATTATAAAAAAAAAAAAAGGAGACGTGGTCTTGTTGGAATAGGTGTGTCACTGTTTGAGGGTGCTTAAGACCCTTACCCTAGCTGCCTGGAAGTTAGTCTTCCACTAGTAGCCTTCAGATGAAGAGGTAGAACTCTCAGCTCTTCCAGTTCCATGCCTGCCTGGACGTTGCCATGCTCCTGCCTTGATGATTACGGACTGAACCTCTGAACTGTAAACCAGCCCCAACTGAATACTGTTCTTTATAAGAGTTGCCTTGGTCGTGGTGTCTCTTCACAGCAGAAAAAGCCTAACTAAGATAATTGGCTACACTGTTTTTCTCTATTACAAAGACTAGGATGTCTTTACCTTTTCAGAATCTCTTGCAGCTAGAGAAGGTCAGGTGACTCTGCCAGGTTTATGAAACAGACATTAGTCTCTGGGTGGGCTTTCCCTTCCCAAATAAAATTTGGTCTAGGCAGGGAAAACAGTTGTCTTTCTTCTTGCCTGGATGCAAGCAAGCATCCTTGGACAAAAGCTATGATACACTTCTGTAGCAGCAGAAGAGAGCCTGATTCTTGTATAACCCCCAGCTAGTTAATCAGCCTTGGGACTTATCTCTACCTCTTTGCTAAAGGAGAAAAAGGGCACATTTCACATGGATAAGGCCCTGGAGTAGTTTATTGTCATTGTTCAGTATGAATAAACATAGTTTTAAAACAGATTTTTAAGAATATTGAAGAATAAGTATGCTAAAAACTAATTGATTTTTATCCTAAAATGACCTAGAGACATGACCTTTATATCAAGAGGTATTCTAAAATGATTTTTGCTTTTGTTTGTGGTTTTGGAGACAGGTTTTAGCTATACAACTAAGTCTAGCCAGGAATCTAGTCTCAGATTGCCTAGAACTCACGATTCTCTTGCTAAGTGCTGGGATTATTTGCATGGGCTATCATGCCTGGTTTTTAGAGAGGTCTCAAAGTTACTAATTTAAATGAGGAACCAGTTCATCTGTTTGCAAATTACCACTATGGCAAGGATGGCGGAAATTCCTGGAGCTTATTTTAGTGGTTTTTCAAAAATATTTCACCTCTCCCACTTAAACAAAGGAAGCTGTTAATTAGGGACTTCGCGTGATATGCTGAAACTGTGAAGTATATTGGGCTTAAACTGGGAGCATCTGGATTCCATCTAAAGTCTCCGAAGGAGAGGACAGCATTGAAAGGCTAGCCTACAAAGTTGGGAAATCATGTTACCAATCAACTTACAACTTAATTTTTTTTTTATTAACTTGAATATTTCTTATATACATTTCGAGTGATATTCCCTTTCCCGGTTTCCGGGCAAACATCTCCCTCCCCCCTCCCCTTCCTTATGGGTGTTCCCCTTCCCACCCCCCCCATTGCCGCCTCCCCCAACAGTCTAGTTCACTGGGGGTTCAGTCTTAGCAGGACCCAGGGCTTCCCTTCCACTGGTGCTCTTACTAGGATATTCATTGCTACCTATGAGGTCAGAGTCCAGGGTCAGTCCATGTATAGTCTTTTAGGTAGTGGCTTAGTCCCTGAAGCTCTGGTTGCTTGGCATTGTTGTACATATGGGGTCTCGAGGCCCTTCAAGCTCTTCAGTCCTTTCTCTGATTCCTTCAACGGGGTCCTATTCTCAGTTCAGTGGTTTGCTGCTGGCATTCGCCTCTGTATTTGCTGTATTCTGGCTGTGTCTCTCAGGAGCGATCTACACTTCTGCACTTCTTTGCTTCATCCATCTTGTCTAATTGGGTGGCTGTATATATATATGGGCCACATGTGGGGCAGGCTCTGAATGGGTGTCCCTTCAGTCTCTGTTTTAATCTTTTGCCTCTCTTTTCCCTGCCAAGGGTATTCTTGTTCCCCTTTTAAAGAAGGAGTGAAGCATTCACATTTTGATCATCCGTCTTGAGTTTCATTTGTTCTAGGCATCTAGGGTAATTCAAGCATTTGGGCTAATAGCCACGTATCAATGAGTGCATACCATGTATGTCTTTCTGTGATTGGGTTAGCTCACTCAGGATGATATTTTCCAGTTCCAACCATTTGCCTACGAATTTCATAAAGTCGTTGTTTTTGATAGCTGAGTAATATTCCATTGTGTAGATGTACCACATTTTCTGTATCCATTCCTCTGTTGAAGGGCATCTGGGTTCTTTCCAGCTTCTGGCTATTATAAATAAGGCTGCGATGAACATAGTGGAGCATGTGTCTTTTTTATATGTTGGGGCATCTTTTGGGTGTATGCCCAAGAGAGGTATAGCTGGATCCTCAGGCAGTTCAATGTCCAATTTTCTGAGGAACCTCCAGACTGATTTCCAGAATGGTTGTACCAGTCTGCAACCCCACCAACAATGGAGGAGTGTTCCTCTTTCTCCGCATCCTCGCCAGCATTTGCTGTCACCTGAGTTTTTGATCTTAGCCATTCTCACTGGTGTGAGGTGAAATCTCAGGGTTGTTTTGATTTGCATTTCCTGATGACTAAAGATGTTGAACATTTCTTTAGGGTGTTTCTCAGCCATTCGGCATTCCTCAGCTGTGAATTCTTTGTTTAGCTCTGAACCCCATTTTTTAAATAGGGTTATTTGTTTCCCTGCGATCTAACTTCTTGAGTTCTTTGTATATTTTGGATATAAGGCCTCTATCTGTTGTAGGATTGGTAAAGATCTTTTCCCAATCTGTTGGTTGCCGTTTTGTTCTAACCACAGTGTCCTTTGCCTTACAGAAGCTTTGCAGTTTTATGAGATCCCATTTGTCGATTCTTGATCTTAGAGCATAAAGCCATTGGTGTTTTGTTCAGGAAATTTTTCCAGTGCCCATGTGTTCCAGATGCTTCCCTAGTTTTTCTTCTATTAGTTTGAGTGTGTCTGGTTTGATGTGGAGGTCCTTGATCCACTTGGACTTAAGCTTTGTACAGGGTGATAAGCATGGATCGATCTGCATTCTTCTACATGTTGACCTCCAGTTGAACCAGCACCATTTGCTGAAAATGCTATCTTTTTTCCATTGGATGGATTTGGCTCCTTTGTCAAAAATCAAGTGACCATAGGTGTGTGGGTTCATTTCTGGGTCTTCAATTCTGTTCCATTGGTCTATCTGTCTGTCTCTGTACCAATACCATGCAGTTTTTATCACTATTGCTCTGTAATACTGCTTGAGTTCAGGGATAGTGATTCCCCCTGAAGTGCTTTTATTGTTGAGGATAGTTTTAGCTATCCTGGGTTTTTTGTTATTCCAGATGAATTTGCAAATTGTTCTGTCTAACTCTTTGAAGAATTGGATTGGTATTTTGATGGGGATTGCATTGAATCTGTAGATCGCTTTTGGTAAAATGGCCATTTTTACTATATTAATCCTGCCAATCCATGAGCATGGGAGATCTTTCCACCTTCTGAGGTCTTCTTCAATTTCTTTCTTCAGTGTCTTGAAGTTCTTATTGTACAGATCTTTTACTTGCTTGGTTAAAGTCACACCGAGGTACTTTATATTATTTGGGTCTATTATGAAGGGTGTCATTTCCCTAATTTCTTTCTCGGCTTGTTTCTCTTTTGTGTAGAGGAAGGCTACTGATTTATTTGAGTTAATTTTATACCCAGCCACTTTGCTGAAGTTGTTTATCAGCTTTAGTAGTTCTCTGGTGGAACTTTTGGGATCACTTAAATATACTATCATATCATCTGCAAATAGTGATATTTTGACTTCTTCTTTTCCGATCTGTATCCCCTTGACCTCCTTTTGTTGTCTGATTGCTCTGGCTAGAACTTCAAGAACTATATTGAATAAGTAGGGAGAGAGTGGGCAGCCTTGTCTAGTCCCTGATTTTAGTGGGATTGCTTCAAGTTTCTCTCCATTTAGTTTAATGTTAGCCACTGGTTTGCTGTATATGGCTTTTACTATGTTTATGTATGGGCCTTGAATTCCTATTCTTTCCAGGACTTTTATCATGAAGGGGTGTTGAATTTTGTCAAATGCTTTCTCAGCATCTAATGAAATGATCATGTGGTTTTGTTCTTTCAGTTTGTTTATATAATGGATCACATTGATGGTTTTCCATATATTAAACCCTACATGCCTTGGATGAAACCTACTTGATCATGGTGGATGATTGTTTTGATGTGCTCTTGGATTCGGTTTGCAGAATTTTGTTGTGTATTTTTTAAATCGATGTTCATAAGGAAATTGGTCTGAAGTTCTCTTTCTTTGTTGGGTCTTTGTGTGGTTTAGGTATAAGAGTAATTGTGGCTTCATAGAAGGAATTCGTAGTGCTCCATCCGTTTCAATTTTGTGGAATAGTTTGGATAATATTGGTATGAGGTCTTCTATGAAGGTCTGATAGAATTCTGCACTAAAACCGTCTGGCCCTGGGCTCTTTTTGGTTGGGAGACCTTTAATGACTGCTTCTATTTCCTTAGGAGTTATGGGGTTGTTTAACTGGTTTATCTGTTCCTGATTTAACTTCGGTACCTGGTATCTGTCTAGGAAATTGTCCATTTCCTGTAGATTTTCAAGTTTTGTTGAATATAGGCTCTTATAGTAAGATCTGATGATTTTTTGAATTTCCTCTGAATCTGTAGTTATGTCTCCCTTTTCGTTTCTGATTTTGTTAATTTGGACACACTCTCTGTGTCCTCTCGTTAGTCTGGCTAGGGGTTTATCTATCTTGTTGATTTTCTCAAAGAACCAACTTTTGGTTCTGTTGATTCTTTCTATGGTCCTTTTTGTTTCTACTTGGTTGATTTCAGCTCTGAGTTTGATTATTTCCTGCCTTCTATTCCTCCTGGGTGTATTTGCTTCTTTTTGTTCTAGAGCTTTTAGGTGTGCTGTCAAGCTGCTGACATATGCTCTTTCCTGTTTCTTTCTGCAGGCACTCAGCGCTATGAGTTTCCTCTTAGCACAGCTTTCATTGTGTCCCATAAGTTTGGGTATGTTGTACCTTCATTTTCATTAAATTCTAAAAAGTTTTTAATTTCTTTCTTTTATTTCTTCCTTGACCAGGTTATCATTGAGTAGAGCATTGTTCAATTTCCACGTATATGTGAGCATTCTTCCCTTATTGTTATTGAAGACCAGCTTTAGGCCGTGGTGGTCCGATAGCACACATGGGATTATTTCTATCTTTCTGTACCTGTTGAGGCCCGTTTTTTGACCAATTATATGGTCAATTTTGGAGAAAGTACCATGAGGAGCTGAGAAGAAGGTATATCCTTTTGCTTTAGGGTAGAACATTCTATAAATATCCGTTAAGTCCATTTGGCTCATGACTTCTCTTAGTCTGTCTACGTCTCTGTTTAATTTCTGTTTCCATGATCTGTCCATTGATGAGAGTGGGGTGTTGAAATCTCCTACTATTATTGTGTGAGGTGCAATGTGTGTTTTGAGCTTTAGTAAGGTTTCTTCTACGTATGTAGGTACCCTTGTATTTGGGGCATAGATATTTAGGATTGAGAGTTCATCTTGGTGGATTTTTCCTTTGATGAATATAAAGTGTCCTTCCTTATCTTTTTTGATGACTTTTAGTTGAAAATTGATTTTATTTGATATTAGAATGGCTACTCCAGCTTGCTTCTTCTGACCATTTGCTTGGAAAGTTGTTTCCCAGCCTTTCACTCTGAGGTAGTGTCTGTCTTTGTCTCTGAGGTGTGTTTCCTGTAGGCAGCAGAATGCAGGGTCCTCGTTATGCGTATCAGTTTGTTAATCTATGTCTTTTTATTGGGGAGTTGAGGCCATTGATGTTGAGAGATATTAAGGAATAGTGATTATTGCTTCCTGTTATATTCATATTTGGATGTGAGGTTATGTTTGTGTGCTTTTCTTCTTTGTTTTGTTGCCAAGACGATTAGATTCTTGCCTCTTCTAGGGTATAGCTTGCCTCCTTATGTTGGGCTTTACCATTTATTATCCTTTGTAGTGCTAGATTTGTATACAACTTAATTTTTGAGATATAATTACATCATTTCTCTCTTCTCTTTCCTTCATCCAAACCCTCCATATATCTCCTCAACTCTCTTTCAAATTCATGGACTCTTTTTTCATTAATTGTTGCTATATACATATGTATATTCATATATATTCATAAATGTGTAAATGCACCCTGTCTAGCCAATATATTGTTACTTGTATGTAAGTGTTCAGGGCTGACCAATCGATATTGGATAACCAGTGGTTGAGAGAGTCTGTAAACTTATGAAAACACTAGTTCAAACACACTTTCCGGGCTGGAGAGATGGCTCAGTGGTTAAGAGCACTGACTGCTCTTCCAAAGGTCCTGAGTTCAAATCCCAGCAACCACATGGTGGCTCACAACCATCTATAATGAGATCTGGGGTCATCTGGCCTGCAGGCACACATGCAGACAGAAAGCTGTGTGGTGTATACAAACACACTTTCCTCACACAGCAAACATCTCCAACCCCACTTCCCACAAAATGTCTCCTCTCCTCCATCAGCCTAGCATTTCCTTCCAGCAAGAATTTCCATCCGAAGGCGTCCAAGAAGAATGGAATTGGGAATTTAATTATAAGAACAATCAGTGAGCATGAATATGGGTAGTCTCATGCTAATAATTTTGCCTCATTATATCAGCTGAATTATTTCACATTTTCATGTATTTCCTCTCATAGCCATAAAACTTGAATTTTAATTGGTATAGAATGTTTTAAAGGCCAAAATATTTTATAGATCCAACATTGTTTAACAAAGGAGCAAATTTCAGATTGGATTACAGTCCTTTTCAGAATTTATAGCTTTGTTCATCTCATTAAGTAAAATTAAAACAGTATGTATGATTTAACACATTTGCTACAGCCATTCATATCATCTTCCTTCTTCCTTTTTATAGAAAAATGAATAACAATTCCTCTATAAATCTTCCACCAAGACAGTACTTCATGAGAGCAAAGAAAAGAGGAATTCGAGGAAATGTTACAGTTTGAATCTAAAATGTCCCCTATGAGCTCAGTTTGTAGATTGGGGGTAGTATGTATGGAGTCATAGAACTCTTAGAAGATGGGCCCTAGCTGGAGAAAGTGGGTGATGGGGGTGGGTTGGGATAAGCCTTGAAGATTAGAACCAGGCCCCACTTACTATCGCCTTGCTGTTGATTCACAGAAATGTACATAAACAGCTGCCATGAGCCCTCACCAACAATGATCCATGTTCCCCATATGTCTTCCCCACTGAGATCCACTGTATGCCCTCAAACCATGAAGGAAAAAAGTCTTTCCTCCCTAATGTCTGCTCTTGTTGAGCTTTTGGTGGCAGTGATGAGAAGTGACTTTTAGAGAGCCAGAGAATATCATGTATGATTGAATGGGAACCTGCATCACAGCGGGAATGAATTTTCCAATCTTAGTCTATGCTGTGTGCCTTAGTTAAAAATTTAATAACTATTATTCCGTGGATGAAGTATCAGATTGCCCTCCAAATTCACATCTCGCTATCCGTAGGTTAACGCATGTCTTAGACTCCATCAGAGAAGTTTCTTTGTGCAGTGGACAGCGACTAGTGCAGAAACTGGTCCAGGTTCAGAGGACAGGTGGTCCAGGACAGAGGAGTTTCCAGCCACAAATGGGACATTTACAGCAAGCTGTCCCTCCCCCAAAACTCAAGGACCACTGAGGAAGAGGTAGATAGACTCTGAGGGCCAGATGTAGAGGAGGAATGGGACAAAAGCTGCTTTCTGGACATGGCAGGACTGTATTCATGAAGTCACGGCTGGTGTGGCTGCCTGTACATGATCAAGCCAGTCAACATTCTAATATAGGGGAGAATGAGGTGTGGTGTAGACACCCCACACACACACAACTGAGGGTCTATGGACAGTTCATTTCTTCTAAGTGAAGAAAAAAAATCATTTTTTCTTTACGGCTGTGACCAGTGGGTGGCCCCACAATCAGGAGTAGAAGAGGAGCAGAAATTGGACTCACTCAACGGATGTTGTAATTTGTTTTCTGCCACTGTGATAAGCCACTGCCCACAACCAACCTGGGGTTGGGGGAAGATCTGACAGAAGGTCAAGGCAGGTGGGGGTGGATCTGGAAGAGCTTAGGAGGAGAAGTGAGTAAGATCAATGTGGGGATTTGAATGAGAATGGCCCCCGTAGGCTCAACTTTGAATACTTGGACCAAAGACTGTTTGGGAAGGGTTAGGTGTGGCCTTGATGGAGGTATATTATTCACAGGGTTGTCATCTTTGAAGTGGTCAAAGCCTATGGCATTCCCAATTCCCAGTTAGTGTTCTTCCCCCACCCCCACCCTGCTTCTGTCTCTGCCTTGTCCCCCACCCCCCTGCCTCATGGCTGTGAGATCAGATGGAACTTGTCAGCTCCAGCACCATGTCTGTCTACCTGCTGCTGTGCTTCCCCTCACGATGGCCACAGACTGTCAGCCTCTGGAACTATGAGCCTTCACATTAAAATGTTTTCTTTTATAAGTTTTACCTCTTCCCAGCAAGAGAAAAATAACTAAGCCTGAATGAGAATACATCATATGGACTTCTCAAAGAATAAAGGTTTAAAAAAAATATTTGGTAAACTTATACCACCTAGTAAATGGTCCCTCACAATGGCAGTCTAGAGCCAGATTGGAATGCAAGAATGACGGTTGTCCAAGGTGACTGATAAACTCCATGAAGCCCTTTGTACATCTACTACCTTTGAATGTGCTCACATCTGCCCACCGTGTTCTAATGCTGCACAGATTAGCTGTAAGTGAGTCTCTTGGTTGGCAGAGATGGGAAAGGTATGAGCTCACTGAAGCCAAGAGAATAAGATGCACAGAGACCCTCCATGACAGACAGAACCTCTACTTCAGCTTTGCCGAGTCACTGAGGTCTTCAGACAGGAAGGAGGACCAACCTCACGGCTTCTTTTACACCTGCCCAAAGTCCTAATGGGCAGAGCTTGGACTATGATGAAGGCAAAAGAATTATCCAAGGGCTACCTGTTTTTAATGCAGAATTGCTCAACTGAGAGATGCTAGTATTTGTTACAGGCAGTGGTGGATACAACATGAGCTGGTAAAAGCAGGATGTGTGTTCATGGAAGACAGCCTGGGCAATGCTGGCTAAAAACAATGCCTGGGGCCTGGAAAGCCAATTCTAGAATGGAAGTTAGCGTGTGATTGGGCCAACAGTACACTAGGGCGGGTAAGGGCTGGAAGAGAACTGCTTTCTTCATTCGGGGCTGTGTTCTCCGGTACACGTGTCACCTACTCTTCCTTCCTGATGCCCAGATGATCCTAGGGAAGAGGTTCAGCCCTCATCTGGCCCAGCACTGAAGTGAAATTATGGGCAGTGGAAGTCAATGTAACTCCTGGGTTGAGCCACAAACCTAATCCAGCAGGACCCCAGATGCCACATTTATTCATCTCCTTGCCCTGTCCTGGCAGCCTCTCTGAGGAAGCAACACAGTCTTTGGACAGAAGACAGATTCTCTTCAGAGATCACAATGGCAAAATGTTGGAGGAAAAAAGAAAAACCCTAAGAAATTAAGAATTCATAACAGAACAGAACTAATTGGTTTCGCACTAATCTGTACAGCTTTAGTCTTTGAGTTTTCACCCTACTTTAGAGAGATCTCCTGTCTGTTGCCTAAAGAAATGAGATGTGATTTTTTTTCCCTAAATCATTATTGTGATCTCCATCAAAGGACAGCAAAGACAGTAATTAGTACTCTTCACAGACCAGCCTCGCTTTAGACATAAACTGCATTTGTCTTTTGCAGAGCCCAAAATGAAGCATTTATTTTTAGAATTTTCTCATGGTTGCTGCTTGCTGCTAGATCTTTCTACCATTCATGTTCCTTTAACGGAAACAGGATGAGGACGTTAAAATACTAACGGAGTAGCATAACCTGACCTTCATGGGGGAGTCATCAGGTGATACATTAAAGAGCAGGGAAAGGTTAAGGATGGCTCTTTAGTTCCTTGGCAACATTAAATCCAGGTATTCATCCAAGAGAGCTGTTTATGATTTACAAAGAGACAAACGGCCATCAATGAGGGCAAAGTCTTCAGGGCACCTGGGTACTTGGAGAGCTTTTGTAATTAGTTTCTGAATGACCACAGAAGTGCTAAAATAGGAAAAGTAGGAAAACCTGGTCAGAAAATCTTCTAGTTTTCCTGAATACAGCCATGCATTGTGAGTAAAACACACAGTTTTGTTGCCATTAGATTCCCAAGACATGACGCTGGAAGGATTAACCCAGACTCCTCAGTTTGGAGCAGGAAAGCTGAGTTCAGGGAGACCAGGGTGGCCAGAGCTCACAGGATAGAGTCAGAGAAGAGGGATCCCACCGATGAAGGCATCTCTTGATAATGCTGCAGAGTCCAGTGTTCACCTGCTACACTCTCTGCCTCACCCACAGCCGTTTGGGATAGGAGACAATATAAATTTTGTTTTGCTTTGTTTTCAAGGAAAAACCACTGTGGGGTTGAACTTGTAAAACCGAGTTCAGTAGCCACTGGGCACGCATTTAAATTAACCAAGAATAAGTAACATTCTATAATATCCTTCTCTAGTTGTATTAGCTGCTTTTTAAGAACTTAATAGTCATTACAGAGCAAATATTGTTATCACTCTAAAGAGTTCAGTTAAAAACTGCTGGGAAAATAGTTTGAACATATTATTGAAATATATTATTGAAAATAGTCTGAATACAAGTTAGAAAATTTAAAATGTTTTTTAAAGTAAGAGTTTTCCATACATGTATGTGTCCATCTGGTCTCAAATTTTATGTTAAAAATTTGGGTCTGTACTATTTAGAGCCATGCCCTTGGATTTCAAGAATGTCTTATAACGCTTGTTTTTTTTAAAAGCTCTCTGTTGTAGGGACAAGCACACAGAGACTGCATCAACTAAACCTTCTAAGGGAGAAGTTCAGTCAATAGGCTGCCCAAAGAAAGTGACTCAGCAGTCTTCCTGGTAGCTAGTTTTAGCAATAATAAATTCCCTGGCATTTCTTTTCAAATGCATGTTTGATTGGGACAGCTTCCCAAACCACTTGTCTAGAGTCTATCATCCTGACAGCTCATGCTATTGGCATTTTTCTCTTGAATATGCAGATGTGTAGACGCTTTGACTAGATGGATATCGCAAGTCAAATGAGCTCATTTGGATTATTTCACGTGAATAAATTGAAAGCCGGTCTTCTCCATCATGATTAAAATCAGGCATTTTCTCCAAGGCCAGACAGAGTTGTTTCTCTCGCTGCCTAAGCAATTTCAATCACAAAAGCAAATTGCCTCCATATGGATTCCTCCAGGAGACTTCAACTCCATAGAAAGAAAAATCTCGCTAGGGACTCGGAGGCTTCATGGTAGAAGCGGGTAGAGTTGTTGGAGATTAATTATTGAAAACAAGCCATGCCTCATTCCATTTCCCCTCTGAGGATCCCATGTCATCTAACAGACAGCTGTGTAGAGTAGCTGAAGAAAACTCCTCTCTGGGAACCTATGGGGAGCTTGTGGTAGAGCCAGGCACAGCAACAGAATCCCCTGACTGCTGATGGGCACAGTCCCCTCAGGCCGTGGGTGGAAGCAGGCTCAGGATGTATTGGGATAGAAGATTCAAGATGAACATTATTGACTCTACAGGAAATGTTGAAAAAGGCTCCGAGGGAAGCAGGCCTCAGACATTTGCAGATGGGACTGGACAGACGGAACACAATGCACTGGGGACTACAGTAGCCTATGGGACAAAGGCAAAGAACACTGAAGAAATGAACAAGAACCATCCTGTTCTGTTTCTTTCGCTCCAGTGCTCCAATCTATGTGGGATGGATTTATTCTGAAGTAAACCCTTCTTTTACCCTGTTTGGTTTGTTTAGCTTAGGAATCCATTGCCTATTTAAAAGAGAGAGAGAGAGAGAGAGAGAGAGAGAGAGAGAGAGAGAGAGAGAGAGAGAGAGAACCCTAGTTAAAGTGTCTTATAAAAGCAACAGTTAATTTACTAAAATTACACTTAGAAAGCTGCCAATAATTAGCTGTTAGAGAAGTTATTTTCCATGACTATTATCAAATAGCCTTCCCTTCAACTGGTATGTTTTCATACATATTGATGACCTCTTTAATAGATCATCACTTAAAGTAACTAATTCATCAATAATATTCTTGAGAGGAGTTGCATTTAGCAGTGTGGTAGACCAGAGGCCATCAAAAACAGCAACATCGGACTCACGATCTTTGAACTTGATCAGAAAGACATAGTTATCAAATGAGTCAAGAATTTCAACAAGGAAGAAAAAAAATCCCACTGAGAAGTTGGTGTATATTAATAGCCCATAAATAATAATTTTCTGAAGTAATGCACAGAGATCAGTCCAACAAAGCAATGCACAAGTATTTAACAGTTTTCCTGAGGTAGAAGAATTTTGATTATCCTCATTTTTGAAAGACTTGACTCTTAAAAGTAAAACATGGGGATGCCCCAGTGAAGAGATGAGGCTTTTCTGGTGATAGAAATCCAGTGGGTTGTTTTCAGCAGGGTTTATTGAAACATATACAGCCATTGCTGGCCTGGAAAAGACATTGTTCTCTGGGCATGAATGTGGCGTTTCAATGCTACTTCTGAAAAACAAAACAAAACAAAACAAAAACATGTCTTAGATGGCAATCATAGACTTTAAATACATACATTTGCTTGTATGCTTTTTTTTAACTCCTGAAAGAAAACAAGAAAGCAAGCAAGGAAGGAAGACAGACAGACAGGAAGGAAGGAAGGAAGGAAGGAAGGAAGGAAGGAAGGAAGGAAGGAAGGATTGTTATAGAGGTATGTATCAGAAACCTTGGGTTCCAACTCTGGTTAATAACTCCAGCGTTATTACAGCCAAGTTACTTGATCTGAACAAACCTCTATTTCCTCATTTGATACTTGAGAATTTTGAAAGACTTGACTCCTACAAGTAAAACATGGGGATGCTCCAGTGAAGATGGGTTTTGACTGTGGACACTTCCCACAAGAGACAGAAGAAGCCAGGCTTAAAATCGATAGAAACATCAGACCCTGGGGGTTTTGTTGAGAGCTAAATATTATGATTAAAAGGAGTCCTTCTGCTGACTGGAATGGTCAGCATCCAGCCCCTGTCAACTGTCTTTACATGGTCTATACCAACTCTATGTTGCCATATTGTCAGGTTTGTCAAGAAAACATGGACATGACTATTTCTGGTTAAATACTGTTATTTTTAAATGCCACTTGGAAAGTAGGCTAAACTTATTTCTGTGGGTGGAGCAGGAATGGAGGAATGCAGAAAGTAGGTAATCCTGGGACCACAGGGCACTGAAGCTCTATTTAATCCTCTTCTCACTGGGTCTCATTAACATGTGTACACAATAGGGAATTAGAGCCAGCGGTGAGTGGAATGGATGCACTTTTACAGAAAGACAACAGGTAAAATAAAAGTTCCATGTGAGTTGGGATCTTGATGAAGCAATAAAGTTGCATTGTGGTCAGTGAGGTCAGAGCACAGAGCAAGCGGAGGCACAGCTTGGCGCCATTTTTTTTTCCCTGGCAGCTCAGAAGGAACATTTCTGAGTTGATGGAGAAACCCAAGCCAAATAGGACCTGGAGGTTTCTCACAAGTCCAGCAAAAGGCATGCTGTCAATGCAGTCTGGGTTGGCACACCACTTTTTGGTGATGAACACAGACCACAACAGGGCAATACCAAGCAGTCTGAGAAGCAGGTAAAAGCTGAATGCAAACAGGAAGAGGAAGACCAATGTCTTCAGGTACACATTCAAGCTGACCACGTAGATTCCTGGAGTGTGTTCGAAGGCCCCGGCTACTAGCGTCCCTAGGGATTGGAACGAGATACTGGCATGAGCTTGTAACCCTGAGCCCTTCAGGCATCCCTTTACTCTGCACATGGGAGGGCTTTAGACACCCAAGCTCTAACAATTTCCTAAAGTGTTTTCAGACATAGTCTTTCAACTACCTACACTGGCCAAGAAGGATCAGTCAAAAATCAGAAACAGAGTGACAACTCATTTTGCAGGCAGACCACTAAGCAATACAAAGCTGCCACCAGGCGAGGTTAAACCATGCACTAAGATCTTAGATAGTTCAATCCGCGTATCTTGGCTGTGGGTTTCAGGGTCCTTATGAGGTCCCCAAAAAGAAGATGGAGGTGCAGTGCCTGACATGATGGGTGAACCACTTCACTTCAGTTACACATCAGAAAAGCCTGTCACACTATGCAGTTCTCCATTTACACACTACACCACTAAGAGAGACTGTGTCAGCATGTACACAGAGGCTCATTGAGACAGGTCTTACTAAATCACCGAAGCCCCCATGGTAGAATGTGTTAGTGGCTTGATTCAGCTACCTCTGAAACCAGAAAACTGATGACCAGGAGAGTCGGACGCTACAATGAGGCGAACAAAGCAGTGACATAACATGCCTGGGACTTCGATGGCCAGAAGAGGGTGTCAGATCCCCTGGAACTGATATTATGAACGGTGAGCCATCATGTGGGCTCTGGGCAGGGTCCATCGCAAGCTTCAGCAAGTGCATTTAACCACTGAGCCTTCTCTTCAGCCCCCACTCACTAAATTTTTACAAATGAAGAAAATATTGCCATTACAAACACCAAAAAGGAATAGGAATACTTTAGAATAATTTTTGAAGATTGTTAATTGGAGGGGAGAATGACCTACTCAGATTATTTCTTACATTCAAGACTACTCTTAAGGAATAGGACGTGTTTTCAATTCTTTATTTTAAAAGAAATTTTATATACTGGTATGGTTGTATGCCAGATTTAAGAAAAAAGATTGATGATTTTTTTTCTACAACTAAATTTTGGTCAGGCAGTCAACAATATAACATTTGAAGATTCCTAACAATACAACTTTATTTTTCTTTTAAAACTGCTCAGATTTTAATATTTTAAAAGATTTTTGCACATTTCTGCTTCTAATCAAAACCATGGCAAAGTTTATGGCAAAGTAATGTTTGGGATTACTTCATTACAAAGAATTTGAAAAAAAGAACAGAAGAAAAATCCCAGTTTCTGCAAATAGTGAGTTATCTTGAAGTTCTACATGCTTCTACACATTAAGAAATCTGTTAGCAGTAGGTCTAGCATTCAAATTTAATTTTGCCTCTAGAATGTTTTAATTAAAAAGACTGCATAGACTTTAACAGCCAGAATATATTTCGCTGATCTTAAAAGCATCGGATGTTCAAAGTAGGAAGCACAATTTTACTAAATAAATCGTGATGCATTTAAGAGCTATGATGATCCTTAAAAATTTAAGCTAATCTTAAGGCAAGAGAATGTGCATGCAAAAATGTTTTCTTATGCAACTCTAGATGACTTGTTTATGAGGTACCAAAATAATAATTGAATTTTGGAATCCCAAAGGCATATTTAGCAAGTCATTAATCAGATAAACATTTCCAACTCAATTATAAAAGTGGTAATAGCTGTGAGCTAATTAGAACATTATCTTAAAGCAGAATATTCATTTTCCACTCATTCTGCGACATGAGCTGTGAAAGAATAGAATAAGTACTTTTCATTGAAAAGCTGAAAATGTATTCAAATGAACGTTTACAAACGACCTCACATAGTCAACACTGTCTTGCCAATGCTTCAGAAGCTGGAGCAAGCTGACCTGTGCAGAGTGTTAGAGGACTCGTCCATCCAGCTGACAGTGTAGTTTAAGGCGGCTGTTACCATGACATCTAGACACATGATGAGCCCATTGCGAGGCCAGATGGACTTCCTGTATTGAGCATCATTTGTTCAAAAGGTGATTAATTGTCAGGATCACAGATGAGACACTAGGATTGTGTATTTGTCATGAAAATTACAAACAAACAAACCCATACATTATATGTACTGTATAGAAGTAGATAAAAATAAGAAAAACTGAGTCAATTTGAGACTCAAGTTCACCATTTCAAAAACACTTTAAAAAAAAAAAGAAAGGAAGAAACAGAGCGAAAACTGCTAGACATATCTATTTCCCCTGTTGGTCCCCAGAGTGACCTACTCTCGACCATTTATTATATGGATAATAATGGTTAGAGTTAAGATGTGATTTCTCCAGACAATTCCATTGTGATATAATGGGACCACAAGAAGTTCTGATTATCATGAACTTACAATGTATATAATCAGCCATAACTTTATGTAATTCTACCTAACTTACTTAATGAAAATGCTTTCTATGTGAAACACACACACACACACACACACACACACACACACACACACCATTCTACAGAGTTTCAAGCTGATTGAATTCTGCAAATCAATATATTCAGTATAATGATTTAAGAATGTGGGCAGTTGCACGCAAATCTAACACAATCGTATTCATCCTTCATATGTTGTTTTCAATTGACAAGCAAATTAAAGTACTTATCCTGGATCTTGAATCAATGTATTTTCCTTCAGCTGACAGGCTGTCATTGTTCTGCCTGTGGTTTACTGATTGACTTACAAACAACTGCTGTGTATATGCAGAAAGCAGAATGTGCGTATTGTGGCGACTGCAGCTTTGCCAACGAGAATTCAATCTACAAAGATACTGAAAGGAGGAAGGGGATCTTGACAAAACCCACCTGCTCTCAGGCCTTTCCTAGTGCCAGAACAGAGGCCTTTTCTACACTGCTAGTTTTACTTTTAACCACTTAGACGTGACACATAACTTTTCACCTAGTAGAAAATTAAATACCAGACTATCTTGGAAAACAAAGGACCGGTCCCTTGTTAAACATAAAATTCACTGTAGGAATTCTCACAAGATGGAACAGACGCTCAGAAGTTTTAGGATAAAGCAAACGACCATTTCAGCCACCTCCCAGCTTGTTCATTGATCCACCCATCTACTTACTTATCTCATTCTAAATGTGAAATACATTTAATCCTCGGCTGATAGGACATACAGTCTGATCAGCCATATATTTAAAGAATTAACTGTGGTATTATAAATGTTGTGAAAGATATATGTATACTTTTATGGAAGCAAAGGAAGGTATTCAGAAAATTCATTAGGAGCACATGCATTTAAGCACATGTTTCAAAGGACTGTCTAATAGCACAAATTTTACAACTACGATGTAGCATAAGGCAACTCTTTCACATACGTTAAAGCATATGCGTTGTCCCATATATATGGATATACATAAACTTTTTACTCTCTTAAAGTTGACTTCTACAATATAGACGTTATACTTAGTACACAGGGTCTTGTAAGTTAAAAAAAAAAAAAAGAGCCTAGGAAGCCCTACTAACATGATACACAATCAAGGGTGAAAAAGAAAAACAGATGTTAGCAGCTGTGTTTCCTGGCAGTGGAAGGAGATCTTTGCCTTTCTTATATGACATCTGTCTTTTCCTTATTTATGAGATTCTCAGAAGAGCCATGGTCATGAGGCAACTGAGCAGCAAACAGATCAATGTTTCTAGAATCTTAATGTAGTTCTTTGGGAATTTGTTCTAGCTTATTGTTTTTTTTTTTTAAATTTGTTTTCATACCCAACCATTATATCTCTCTAAAACAATAAATACCCAAATATAAAATATAAAAGAACACTTTGGGAAGTGTTCTTTCCACTTAGTCTTTCACAAGTAAGAATATAGAATTTGGTAATTCGTAAAATTTCTTTCCTTCCTCATTAGCAATTTTTTCAATAAATTTTTAAATCTTCACCCATGACACTTTCCTTGAGATCCTAAATATCACATGATTATAGAATGCTAATCATTTATAAGCACTCACTTCAATAAAGTGAAGCTTCTTTAATTGCTTACCTGGACCTGTATCACTTGGAGTAGGAAACTGCTCAAGACGTGGACTTGAATGATTTGGGTAAATCTCAGTTTCTTGGATCCACCAGTAAGGACGATGGCCAAACAATATCCTGTGAACAAACAAATATGAATTTCATATGTACTTAAATACAGCAGTTGGCTAAGTGGAGACTTGCAATTCTTTTTAAGAAAAAAAAAAACACCTCAAGTAAAAAGTCAAGGGACAAAGCTCATAATTAAAACACCCTTAGGGCTGGAGAGATGGCTCAGCAGTTAAGAGCACTGACTGCTCTTCCAGAGGTCCTGAGTTCAAATCCCAGCAACCATATGGTGGCTCGCAACCATCTGTAATGGGATCCGATGCCCTCTTCTGGTGTGTCTGAAGACAGCTACAATGTACTTATAAATAAATAAATCTTTAAAAAAAAAACAAACAAAAAACACCCTTAAATAACTTGAGTTCTGGTCTCTCATCATGAGAGAGCATGGCAGTCTCTGGGGTTTGGGAACACTTGTTTCCGGTAACCAGGGAAGTCCTGTGGGTGCTTTGGGTACTTAGATTGGAACTATCAAAATGGAACTTAGAACTACTAATCTCATTACTGTGCTGCTAACTTCCTGGTTAATCATAGCATTTGTATTATATGTGAAATTACTTACAATTCAAAGTATATGTTTCTATGCTCTTTGTAAGTTCTGCTTAAGAATCTGGTGTTTCAAGGTATCCAGTTTCTTTGGAAGATATTCCAAGTCAAAGTACATGAACCTGAAACTTGATCACTGAGCTAAATTTACAAATTTAAGAATACATTTTAGGAAAGATAAAACAAAACAGAAGTCTTACCATTTAAATATAAGATTGAACCAGTCCCCTACAACCACTACCCATATCATCTTAGTTCCAACAGTCTGATTCAACTGAAACCAAAGTGGGAAGTAAATAGAAAAGATATTTCGGGGGTCTCCAACATTGGATATAAAATTTAGAAAACCATAGTAAGCCCGGTAATCTTTCTGCAGATGCTGGATGATGAGACTCCACTCCTATGAGGAAATCCATATTGATGTAGTTCTAAGCATGAAGCAGGAGGAACTGCAGGGCTCCGAGTCCGGTTGTCTTTTTAGGGTCCCCTTGGGCTGCGTCGAGCCATTACTGTGACATGTGATGCTGACCATCCGTGGAGCAAGCATGATGGCCCTCCAGCCCCGAAAAGTTCATATGCTTATGACTTTAATTGGTGGAAAAGAGGTTCAGTACATGCTGATCTGGGGCAATTTGGGGGAACTTGGAGAGAAGCCCAATGGATTTCCTCTGCATCCTCCCCTTGTATAAATAGTTAGATCGCGTTTGCTTGTAATTTTTCACACAGTTCATTTCCCTCAAGGGCAGACATTAGCAATCTCTATGCTTGGCTAGTAGACTACACGAATAATTATTCTATGTCAAATAAGCCTCAAAGCTGTGCATTTTAATTTCAGTGAGACTGTGGCTTTCTGGCTCTTCTACTGGGTCTTTCAGGAAAACGATAGAGTGAATTTTTTCATTTAAAATTTTAGTATCATTTGACAGATTATTTTCTGAACATAGGTTTCAAAAATCAAACTCCTGGATAGATCTTCACTACCAAAGAATGACAGGATGTATATGGAACAGAGAAGAGGATACAGGGGAGTGCATGAACTCAGGGTGCAAATGTGTTGTTTATGTTTTTTGACTGTGGGGCAAAAAAACAAAACAAAACAAAACAACACACACACACACAAACAGACTTCCTTGACTTACTTTGATAATAGGAATATGTTAGTACTGAACTGATATTTTTATTGTCATTGCTATTATGATATATGTATGTATGTATGTATGTATGTATGTATGATTGTATGTATGTATGTGCTTATCCGTGTGCAGATAGTATAGCATATTTGTAGAGTCAGAGGACAACTTTCAGGAGTCAGTTCTCACTCCAGGGATATCCTTGGATACTCCAGGTTATCAAGCTTGTGGAGCAAGTACTTTCACCACAGAGAGTCATCTCCCTGGTTCTATATCGTTTTTAACTGACAAGAGAATACAGTTGACTGGTTTGGAAAACTGCACTTGTGATAAAGACAGAAATCAACTACAAAGGGCTTCTCATCAGTCAGGAATTGCCAACCATTTGTTTTGTTGGTAAGTGTTCATGAGAAGTAAGTAAGGAGCATCCAAACACAGAGATTGGGGTGAAGAGGGTGCAGCATGGAGACATAGGTGCCACAGTCAGTGTGAGAAGCTGCTTGGTTGCAGAGTTGGTCAGGAGTCCATTAAACCCCTCCACATGCTGAAGGTACAGCTATGATACGTTTCTCATCCGTCCATTCAGACACTTGTCTTTGCTTCTCACAGCCTCCTTTACTGAAACGGTCTTCATGGGCTACAGCCGTCACTGGAAAGCTCTTCTAGAGTTGCCCTATGATTCTATAGCAGTGGCTCTCCACGTTCCTAAATGCTGTGACCGTTTAATACAGTTCCTCATCTTGTGGTGATGCCCAATAATAAAATTATTTAGTTGCTACTTCAAAACTGTAATTTTGCTACTGCTATGAATCTGCATGTAAATATCTGATATATGACCCCCCCCCCAAAGGGGTTGAGACTCACAGGTTGTGAACCACGGCTTCTGCAGTATCAGTGCTATGGGGCATGCATTCCTAATGGTGCCTTGCTTGTCGTGCGCCCAATGTCCCGCCAGCAAGAAGGACGCGCGGCAACAGGATTCTTCTGCGAACAAGCCTTTACTGTGTTACAGCTCTCTTAGTGCTACAGCTCTCTTGAACAGGGACCCCGAGCAGCAAAGTCGCTCGACTTATATACACAACAGTATGCTAATTAACTCTCAGGGATTGGTGGGGCATGGATCACCCCACTACTTGTCCTCCAGGGATTGGCAGAGAATGAATCACCCCATTAGCATATTAACGGTCAACTGACACCTGGTGCAAAAACCACACATGTGCAGTACCGTTGTTCACCACTGGAGGGCGCCCTACATCTCATTATCGTATGGCCGCCCTAGCAAGGGGACAAGCCTGCACATGCGCAGTAAGTTGTCGACGTCCAGACAAGGCTGGATGTCGGCGCCATCTTTGTTTCGCCGCGCCGCTCTCTACACTTGCTGACTTCTGTTGTTTCCCCAGGAACAAATGGATCAACTGGCTATTAAAATGTTTCAGGGCACTTTACAGTGAGCATAGGTCTTTTGATAAGGAGAAAATGGGAGGAAATTGCCCTGTTTCTAAGATACATGGATGTAGTAGAATTGTTCTTAAGTGGCAATTAGACAGCTAAGGCTACCTTGGGCAATGACCTTGCCTCATTGTCCCAGATCTACTGTATTCTTGGGGGTGGAATCAGGGCATTGGTCATATAAAAATATTCCGAGTGATTCCAATGTAGAATCCAGGCTTAGAATGACTGAGCTCAAACAAGGCACATCTGGCATCTGCCTTGACCAGCCAAAGTCTATGCTTCGGGCTTTTTGTTTGGCACATTCAGGTTCTCTAATTTCCATAATTTCTTTAATGAGCCATGAGCAAGGACATAACTTCCTTTTATTCTTCTTCTAAGAAGTGTTTGAGCTACATAATTCATGATATTCATTTTCTTCAGAAGTGTCTTGTCCTTAAATCAGGGTGTAAATGATATCAAATACATTCCGTCTTTAAAAATTAAAGCTCGTGCTCACTCAACACTTTGGCGTCTATGAGCTGTGATGGCGTTGACTGCGCAGTGGCTCTTCATCTTAGGGAGTTAATTTAGACAGACTGTGTCTCAGAGGGCTCCAGTCCTGTACATTATAGCATAATTAACTGAAGCAAAAGGGATCTCAATGTTCTTTTCCCTTTAATACAATCTGCTAGATCTTCTTATTCCATTATCGTTTGCTGAGTTTTTTCATGTCCTGGCTCAGTGCACTTTCTCACCAGTCTGGGACATTCTTTCTAGGGCATCATATTCCTTTGCTGAGGCTACCAGGAGACTAGCAGACTCGGTGGCTAAAATAGCATACATTTATTTTCTCTTCATCACAGGAAGTAGAAGTCTATGATAAGGTTGTCAACATGGTTCTAGTTTCTGCTGTGGCCCCACCTTGACCTGTGGATGTCTGTCTTCCGTGTGTCTTTAGCTGGTGTCCCTCTGACCCTGTTGTCCCCATCCTAGTCTTGTCCCTCCTTTCCTTTCCTGTCTTTGTGTTTCTCTTATTTTCTCCCCACCTTTTTCTCCCCTCTGTCTTGCTCCTATTTCACATTAATTGTGGGTTAGATGTCTGTTCGTCGCTGATATTGATATTTGAGACAGAGTCCCACATGATCTAGGTTGACCTTCAATCTCCAATTCCGGGATTATAGGTATACCCCACCCCATCTGGCATTTTCTGGGTCTTCAAATCAGTCATTATCTCTACACTTTCTAGCCAAGGAGCAAAGGCATCTCTAAGATAGCCGCAACAAACATGAATTGTCCAATATTGTACTCAGAAATCAGGCCAAGGCCTATGAGATAGCTCAACAGCTATGAACAGTAGCTGGCAGGCCTGGCAACCTGAATTCAAGCTCAGGAACCTACATGGCAGATAGAGAGACGTGACTCCTCCCTGTGACATGCAATATATATATATATATATATATATATATATATATATATATATATATATATATATACAAACACAAATTCTCCTACACAAAGCAAAGAGTATGCAAAAGTCCACAGTCAAGGACCATTCCCTTAAGCATCAGTCCACTCTCTTCTTGGATAGAGATAGAGATCTCTGCTTGACTTCTCTAAACTTCCAACCACCAGAGTTCAGCTATGACAGAAAAGCATTTTTATGTGGAGAAAAAAATCTTTCTTAGTATGTGGTTTGGGTCCAATCGTGGCCAAATCTTTTCCATCACTAGGCAACCCTTCATCTGCAATTTATTTAGAGGTCACCCAAGTTCCCCAAATCACATTCAAAATGTTTGCCTCTATGCATATTTCTTTGAAGGTCACAGCTTTTGAAGATTATCGATGGAACCTCTGACCCAAGCAAATTAAGTACAGCATGAAGTTCACTGGCATCCCCTGAACTGTCCATGTGCTACTCCTAGGATCCCTGCTTTCCGGTTTCCTTGGAGACCACTTCAGTACTCAGTTCTCCCAGCATGACTCTCTGGGGGTAATGACTTCCTTACTCTTCTTAATGACTGTGTGGGTGTGTTTTCTTCACTAATGTAGCCAGTCTCAAAACCCTGTACTGTTGCCCTGTTTAGATGTTAGTCCTAGTAATTGATTACTTTCAGTTCACTCCAGAATGTTCTCATTCTGGTTTATTTAAACTTTCCCCGGGTTTTAAGTAAATCCTGCTTGTTTTAGAACGCAACATGGAAGCCACAGGGTAGAATTCTTTCAGTATGTTTTGCCATTGCAAATATTTAAAAAAAAAAACCACAAGGTATAGTCTTATTATAAAATGAACTATTGGTTTCTGAATTATAGTGCCTGCTACAATTCAACACCGTTTAGACATGTTTTGCTTTGGCTAGTACTGCCCATATCTTGGCAGCAAACAAAAATAGACCTTTAATGTCTTCATGGCCATTAGCCTTCTAACAAACTTATCTACCTTTTTTAAAATAAATCATATTTGAGAGCTCTCCAGTGTCACCTTGCAGTCTAAGTGGATTTATTCCAGACTCCTAGAGTTTAAGCTCTAGTGAGTTTTAGAAAATAATTACCTTACCCCCATTCTGGCTCACATCCCAGGAACACTGGCATTCTATAATGACACTATTATAAATTATCTTGCCACAGCTTTCAGGGACCCCCATCCATTAGTCTCATTATGAATTCTTCCCTAGAAATGATCATGACCTATACATCCCTAAGCTGGTATTGGATCACAGGTTTCTCCCTAGGACTAGTGCTAGTCCTTTTTTTTTTCTTGGTGGAGCTAAGGTGTTACGTAGCTGAATTCCTGTTACAGATGGCCAAGAGAGAACTTTGTGTAACAAAGTAGTCTCCAAGTTTAGTTTGCACCCTGCTCACCTGGAGGCCATGCTAAAATGAAGGTCCTAGGAACCGGTTTCCAGAGTCTTAGATTTAGCTGGAATCCAGCGGACCTTCAAGTTGACATGATAGTACTGGGTGATAAGCCTTAGTTTTGGGAAGTACTGATAGACGGTTTTGATTTTCACCCGTCCTGGCTAGGATAAAAGTGGATCATACTGTAAGAGTCACAGTCTAGTAGAGGGTGTGAGATATTTGCATAATTAACAGTGCTGTGCCCTTAGGCTTGAACAGAGAGAGGAAATGGAACAGAACAAGGGCAGATAATAACTTTAAGTCTGTGGCTTGGAGCTTAGGAAGTTTCATGGGAAGAAACAACACCTAGACCAGGCTTCCATATGTAAATAGTTATAAATGGGAGTGCCGGGCGGACAGGGCGAAGACATTTCAGAACACGGTGTAGATAATACTACTGTGCTTAACTATCTGCGTTCATTAACTAGTGCACTGCATTTAAAAGCTGTAAAATGAAACCACCAGGTTTCTTCTTTTCTCTCCCTCCTTTTCTTCATTGAGACCAATCTCACATTATAGCTCAGATTGGCCTGGAGCTCACTAAACCTATGTCCACCTCAAACTCAGGGTGGTCTTTCCTCCTCAGCCTCCTGAATACTGAAAACAAGAACCACCCCACCTGGCTTCAAGTGACCACTTTTCACATCGATGTGCATTTAAAAACTCCCACCCCAAACGGTCCATTTCGTTGCAGTAGTACTGGCTTGAGAAGCCGTGACTCACACATGTCGGGCACTCTACCTCTGAATTCCACTCTGAGTTAAGCCGATTCTTCTCTTCCTCCTCTTCCAAGACACAGGATTGTGTTGTGGTGTCAAACTCACAGCAATCCTGCCTCGTTCTTCTTCATACCGGTCCCTAGGAACAGATGCAACCCACCATGTTGACCAGCAGTCAACTTCTGAGAGAAAGCAGAAGAGTGGCTGCCCGTGCCCAGGGAGGGAGAGTGCAATTTACTCTTCAGTGGACTTGGACTTTGAGGGAAACTCCAAGGTGAAAACAGTTGTAAGGTATTAATAACGGAAGTGGCAGCCCAATAGTTAGCACAGTATCAGTACTACGATGCTTAAAAGAAGTTAAGGTTATAAATAGTATGCGTTATACATAGTTTAACACAATTTCCAAAACCAGGGTTTTTTTGTTTGTTTGTTTTTGTTTTTGTTTTTGTTTTTGTTTTTGTTTTTTTTTTTGGCACTGAACATTTTTCTGAGTATTGAGAGAAGCTCTGTCTTTCCTCCCTCTAACAGTCTGATGTTGTTCGTTATCTTTCTAATTTCTTTTTTTATGTTTTACAACTTTATTGAGTAACTTGCGAGTGAAATCGTTTTTAATACCCAATTCAGTGGTCTTTAGCAAATTTATAGAGTTGTAATCAATCACATAACCTAGATTTAGAGCATATCTGTCACCTAGCAAAAGTCATCTATGTGTCCTTTGACAGTCAGTAGCTGCTGTTCCTGGTCCCCCACAACTGCCAACTGTTTTCTGTGCAGATCTTCCTCTTCTGATAATGCCCTATAAACACAATCACGGAATACATGTTCCTTAGCATCTAGCTTACTTCGTGCAGCGTATGGTTTTTTAGGAAGTCCCCCTCTGCCAAGAATAAAGTTTGCTGTGAGCTTTTCATTCAATTTCCAGTGCCCTGAAATTATTATTTTTATAACCTTCAATGTTTCTTTTGTAAGAGAGATTTCTTTTTTTTTTTTTTAAGATTTATTTATTTATTTTATGTACACTGTAGCTGTCTTCAGACACACCAGAAGAGGGCATCAGATCCCATTACAGATGGTTGTGAGTCACCATGTGGTTGTCTGGAATTGAACTCAGGACCTCTGGAAGAGCAGTCGGTGCTCTTAACCACTGAGCCATCTCTCCATCGGGAGAATTCTTAATGGCTTCAGAAAACTCTTCCTTTTGTTTACTTTTTAACACAGAAGATAAGTCTAGTGAAATTGTGTGTGTGTGTGTGTGTGTGTGCCTGTGTGTGTGTATGTGTGTGCGTGTTGAGACAGGGTCTCGCTAGGTAATACCGGCTAACCTGGAAATCATTATATAGACCAGGCTGGATTTGAACTCACAAAGATCCCCCTGTCCCTGCCTCCTAAGTGCTAGATTACAGGCATGTGACATGATGCCAGGTGGCAATAAGTTCATTCAGAACATCATGACTGTATTTGTATTCTGTTGGTTCTATTCTTCTGGAGAACCCGACTGACTCATCCACTGAGCAAGGCTTCTTCAAATTGCTCCACAGAAACACCTCCAGACTGGAAGACATAATATGTTTTTCCTCATCTCCCAAATAAACCCAACCTGGGTCACAGAGCACATATATTCCAGAGAAGGCAGTGCTCAGTTTGACACATAACAGAGTCACAACAAATCCTACTTGGGTTGAAACGAATGGCATATGAATATAGATATAAAGATGATGATGGTGTTTGTAGGTGGTGACAGAAGAGACTCAGAAAGCTATTTTCTGGGGTGGGAGGCAGGGTGGGGGCTGGCAAGCATATTTTCTCTACACAGTGTTTCAGATTATATATAAAAAATTGACAATTGCAATTTTTTTCTTACACCTTAGTTGAAAAGGAGTCTTGACAAAAAGTCAGTGGTCATGGCTAGGTGTAATAGAGTACACGTGTAATGTCAAGCACTCAGGAGGCTGAAGCATGAGGGTTACAGGTTCAAGGTCAGCCTGAGCAACATGGTAAAACCGTCTTAAAATTGCAAGGCAGGAAGGGGTTGGGGATATGGGGTAGAGTGCATGCTTAGAACTTGCTAGGACCTAGGTCCAAAATTGAACAAAAATAGAAAGAGAGGGGACGAGAGGGTTGTAGGAAGGAAGGGAGGGAAAGAGATATGAAAGTTAGCCCAGAGTACATAGTAAGATAAAACAAGGACCTCCCTAACTCAACCTCCCTAACTCCCACCCCTTCAGAGAAAGCATGCACATTCTAAGGGTCAGTTCCTCTGAAACTTTATATTGCTAAAGGCAATTTTTTTCTCAGTCCAAAGTCCATGAACATCTAGAATCATCACTTGGTGGCCACAGTAAGACCAGAGTAAAGGTGAGCAGAAACAGGGCTTCAGTTAGCGCCCTGCCTTGAATCTTAACTCAACGGGAAACCCAGGAAACCCATCATTACTCACTGAGCTGAAGAGCTAAGATGTCCAAAATACAAAACGGAAGGTAAAATGCTACCAGATATCTAAGACGGGAAGTTATTGCATCATAAGCATTAAAAATTAAAGGTTCTTCACAGCAAACTATGTCTAATTTTTAAAATCTTTAAAAGAAATTCATATATATGTATATCTATATATATACACACACACACACACACACACAATTGTGTTTGTCAGTCTGATGAGATACTTCAGTGGTTAAGAACAGTGAGTGCACTTCCAAGGACCTGGGTTCAAGTCCAAGCACCCACATAGTGACTCACTACCATTCATAACTCCAGTTCCGGGGGATCTGATGTCCTCTTCTGACAGCCAAGGACATTAGGTACTCACATGGCACACAAGCAAAACATCTGCACACATAAAATGAACAAATAAGTAAAAATTGCGTTTGTTCAGGAGCAGCTTGGGTTTGTTCATGTGAGCGTGGGTGCCCATGGAGTCACTTGGGTGCTGGGAACCCAATCCATGTCTTCTGCAGAAGCGGTATGTGCTTTCTAGCCTCCTAGATGACCAAATTTGTTAATCATGGCCCCAGAAAAGAAACTGAGTATCAGACATACTGTGGTGTCCTAAATGATAAGGACAAGGATGATAACTTGTCCTGATTTCCTAAGTCTTGATTTTTAGTTCTTGGGGAATAAAACAGCCAAAATCTGGTAGCTCAATCTTATAGTTGGTGTTGGAATGCTTAAAGGCAATCAAAGAAAACAGCAGTGCGGTCTACAAGCGGAGGCTCATTTCCAGAAACAATCATCATGATCAAAGATGAAAATAACAATAAATTGGTTTTGTAAAAAATACTGACCATCCCTAGTCCCCTTTCTTTAGAGGGCATATTCTCAATTTCCTATCTTTCTCAGTTTTACAAAGAAGGATGCATGTAGCATCTGTTTCACCTGTGAGGTTTTCTTCTAACAAGTCCTGGTTTAAAATCTTTACTTTTTTACATTATGTGGTTTATTTTTTTTAATTATGCATTTGATAACTTGGTGTCTCCCGATCTGTCTATCTTCATGGAGCATGGGTTACTTTGGTAGTGTTCTGGTCCCATTCAGTGTGACGTTCTGCAGAATCCAGGAGCATTCTTTTAGCTGTAGGTCTTAACATCAACATCTGAGGGACTGGCCATGTGGCTCAAGGAATTCGATTGCCAATGGCTCGCAGTTGTTCCAGGGGATGCCCCTTTCTGTAAACCCACACAAACATAAAAATTTAAATAAGTAAAATGCTCACGATAAAGCAATGTTAGAAAAGCTTGGGAAATTCAAACAGTAAGTTTGGGTAGTTTGTTAACTTTGAGGATGCTTCTGCCTAATCAATCATAACCGGAGTCTGTTCAGGAGGATTTTCCGTCATTTCCAAAATAAAATGGGTGCAAGAAAGAGGGTTGTATACGACATAAAAGAAGAATGCAGTTAAGTTTCAGTTTTTACATATTTCTTCGTTCTGCGGCAAGCGCTTTTTGCTATTTCACAACAGACCGAGTCCGACTCTGTCTCATCAAAGAACTACGAATCCCAGAAGGCCCCGCTCCAT
Source organism: Rattus rattus (assembly GCF_011064425.1). Lineage (NCBI taxonomy): Eukaryota > Metazoa > Chordata > Mammalia > Rodentia > Muridae > Rattus > Rattus rattus. Next base: position 46,528,631 of record NC_046158.1, on the reverse strand, counting down.
ATTTGTCCGCGAGAATTCCGCAGATGGCTTTCAACAACTCCTCCCACGGAGAGTCTGCGCTGTCAGCCAATCAGAAGACAGAGTTGACTGGCGGGTAAGCAGGCGCTTCGGAGTTTGAAATTGAAAGTCGGCGCGACCGAGGAGCGGCAGCCAGAGGAGCTGTGGGTTGGTTTCTGCCCGGCGGGTCCAGTGAGGTGGAGACGGCGGTGTTCCTGGCCGCCCAGGTCTGGGAGCCTTTTGAAGGGTTGTGGGGCTTCGCCGGTCGCACGCGCGCGGTGAGGGAGCCGGTCTGAGCCTGCCGGCGTGCGTCCGCAGCGCCTGGAATGCGGGTCTCCGCTGTTAGCCGCGGGGTTCGGGTTCCGACGCTGGTCCGTCCCGCCCCCCACTCCCCTCTTCCGGCCTGCAGGGGGAGGAGCGGATGGAGCTAGCGGTCGGGGGTCCAATGCCGAAAACCGAGTCTCTTGGTCCCCCAATTTCTTTGAGCCTCGGTCTCGTTGTCTGCGAGCAGGTCCTGAGGAGAAGCTGACTGACCCCTGGGTCCTGTTGAAATATGATTTGCAAGCTTCATGCAACTTGTTTTGGTCATATTCTTTCCTCTCCCCCATCTCCATGCTGTTTCCCTCAGAACAGATGGATGCACATTCACCACAGTTAAGCCCAAGTTGGCTTGAATTATCCTGTTGCTAACTAAAAAAATAAAAAATAAAAATGGGTTACTTTATTTTATCTTATTGTATGTTTTATTAGGTTCTGGCCTGGAGCGCCCTATGTTGACTGGGCTATCCTTGAACTCAGATACCTTCCTGCCTCTGCCTCCCTAGTGCTGGGACTAAAGGCGTTTGGTCCACACCCTGTTGTTTTTAATTTATTTAGAAAATGTCTCTTAAATGTCTCTTAGGCTGGTCTAGCTTTTGACTGAGGATGACCATTACTTCAGATGCACCTGCCCCCCAGCTTCCAAATGTTGGAATTAAAGTCTGCCTTTATGCTAGCTGAGTTGCTGAATTATTAACCGTTCTGTAGCAAAGTCAACCTGTGGACATAAACTTGAAAATGTGGCTTATTTGGTGTCTAAAATAGCAATTAAAATACTGCATGTATGCTCTGTTTTGCAGCGTCTTAAAAACAGAATGGGTGAAGACGAACTGGCAGCCTTCGAGAAAAGCATAAACGAATTTGGGGACAAGTTCCGGTACAGACTCAGTGATAATCGTAGCCAGGTGCTGGGACTTAAAGATGCCTTCAAGGACTCCATTAGAGCGCTTTCAGGTACCGCCTGCCCTTAACTCCTAACCTGCGCGTTTTTGCTGGTCTTATTTATTGTCTACTGTTATTTCAGCGGGATTAAAACATCTCTTATATTTTGTCTTTCAGAAAAGCTGTCTTTGAAACTAAAGGAAGAAGAAAGGATGGCTGAGATGATTCTGGAATATAAAAATCGTATGTGGAAAACTGTAGATTAGCTTTTAGATTGAATGTCTTTGTCGTGAAATCTTTAGACAGTGTAGTAAATGTTCGTACATTCACACACATGCATAGACATTCATCTGCATTCTGTTCCTGGGAGCTGGAGAGGTAGCTCCGTGGTTTAAGAGCACTGGCTGCTCTTCCAGAGGATCCAGGTTCAATTCCCAGCAACCACCTGACACCTCACAACTGTCTTTAACTCCTGTTCCAGGGGATCTGACACCCTCACACAGACATATATGCAGTCAAATCACCAATGTACATAAAATAAATTATTTTTAAAAGATTCTTTTTCTGTCACCAGCTTAAAGTTGGATATCTTTGCACCATCTAGAACTATGAATATTTTTTCAGTAGTATTTTTGAATACTGTGTGAATGGCATCATTTTATATGTATCCTGTCTCTTTCAGTAGTGTATGTGTGTATGCCTATGTGTAAAGGTCAGTCTTTAAAAAAAAGTTTGTTTTCACATTGGAAATTTCAGCCCAAGGAACACGGAGCTCCTCAGGACTGGTTAATATTCTAGCAATCATATTTTAGCACCATTTTTTCCCTGTCATTTCTATGGATCTCCAGATATTTCAATACTGGGTCTGAATCTTTTATTGAATTCTCACACTTAAGCCGTACACCTGGAGCCGGTGGGTTGAACTTACGTAGAGACATTCGGTTTAGGGTAGCCATGTTTTAAGCACTGTTAAACTGGAATGCCCCTGTGAAGCACTCAGTGTGCTCGCACGCACACAGCCAAACCCCACACCCCCACTGTGGTTGAATAGAAATAACAATTTACACAAATTCAGTGAATATTTGATTGCTCTTGGTCTGGATTAAGGAAACAGTGCATAAGGTCTGCTTTTATAATTTAGTGGAGACAAAGACAGGGAAGCAGTAGTTAAAGTGTATTGTACTACTACGTGTAGTAATGGAACATACCATGTGGAATCAGACTCTAGGGGCTTGATTCAAACAGTTAGACTATTCATCAACTATGTTGTCTGCACATTTTGACTCAGGCCTCACAGAGATGAAACACATAAGTCTTTCTCCCTCCCTCCCTCCCTCCTTTCCTTCCTATCTTCCTTCCTTTCTGTTTTCATGAGGTCTTGCTTTGTTGGTTAGGTTGATTTTGATAGGGCATCACTTCCTTTGTAGCCCAGGCTGGCCTGGGACTTGTGCTCCTCCTCAGTCCTGAAGCCTCAGCTTTCTGAGTTCTAGGATTCCATGTACTACCACACTTACTCCTCGTACCCTTGTTCTTGTTTAAGAAAGAGTGAGATTTCTGTGATAGTACCTCAGTCTTGAATAAATTTATATAATTGTGAGGCTTAACGAGGAACATTTGCATCAAATGTGAATTATTTTACCTGTATGTTGAACTTTGTAGCCTTTCTCTTTGATTTGACTTAGTCAGATTTCCACCATTCTGGTTAATTTTGTATGTATAAATGCATACAAGATTTTACAAGATTTCATTTTGTGTTTTAAGTATTTAGTAAGTACAGAATTTATTTATAATAGCACTGCTTAACTTATTTTTCTTGTCATACTAACTACAGTTGCGTCTGGGGTCCTTGCTTTCCTTAGTTGTTTACCAGTTCTTCACTAGGTCACTAGGTTCAGGTGTGTCCACTAGAAGTACCATATTACAGGGCGGTTCTTGTTGGTTTAACAGGGTCTGTGCCTTCCCTGCTCTCACTCTGTGCTGTCCCATGGCTTTACAGTTTATACTCATTAGACTGTCTGCTGCTTACTCCCAGCGTACCCTAGGCATGCAGTACTGTCTAGACTCTGGGAAGTACTTAGAAGAAAAATGAGTCCCCCGGAATCCAGCTCAGCTGTGTGTTTCAGGCAAGTTGTAGTTTTTCAGTACAGAGCCTGCTTTCTTGATGTGGATTGCTTAGTTATGGACGATACTTTGTGTCTGTCATTCTAAAAACACAGGCCAATCTGTACATCTAGTTTAAGAAATAGTAGCAGAGCTATCCCAGGGGCACATACTTAGACTACTTGGAAGGCTTTGATGTCAACATCCAAAGTTCAAGGCCAATTAGAGCATCTCAGTAAGATCCTTAGGGCAAGATAAAACTTTTTACAGTGCTGAGAGGTGTGATTTGATGGCATGGTAGTGTTTGGTTAGCATATATGAGGGCCTGAGTTTAATCCTGCAACCATAAAATACTCATTATGAAGACCGAGTACTAAATTTATCTAATGTGTCTCCCTAGTACCTATCATATAATGCATTTTCCAATATTTTATCTACATTGTATTCTACCACATTTGCTTTTAGTGGATTTTTAAAATATATGTTTAAAGATTTCATTTTGTTTTATATATTTATTTGCTGCATATATATATAATATATATATATTATAAATATATATAATATATATATTCAGTGCTCTTGTAGGTCAGAAGAGGGTATTAGATCCTCTGGAAATAGAGTTACAAATGGTTGTTAGCCTCTATATAGGTGCTGGGAACTGAACCCGGATCCTAAACCATATTTGTAGGTCCTTGGATTTTTTTTTTTTAATTTTTGGGGAGATTTGTATAATGTATGGTTTGGTCATATTCACTCCCTACCCAGCTCTTCTCAGATCCACACTTCTTTCCCAGCCTACCCACTTACAACTGTCTTTAAAGCCTTCAAGACCATGTGTTGCCCAAACGTTCTCGGATTAGTCGTCTTCCACTGGAATGCGGTCACCCTACCGGGGACGAAATTAATATTTTATTTTGATTTGGGAGCTCATATAGCACAGGCTGTCTAACACTTTCTATGTAACTTTCTCTGTAGTCTAGGATGACCCGTCTTCCTGCCTCCGCCTGTTGAATGTGCACCATCACACCCTACTTATTAGGTGCTAGGAACCAAGTCCAGGGATTCCCACACGGTAGGCAAGACTCTACCACCTGAGTGACATCCCAAGTTCCGTATACTAGGATTTTATTAAGCTTTATGGTAATACTTTAAAAAGATTCTTTTATTTTGAGTGAGAGAGAGAGAGAGTGTGTGTGTATGTGTGTGTGTGTGTGTGCCTCTCTATGGTATATATCAGAGGTCAAAGGACAATTTATAGGTATTGGTTCCTTTTTTACTCTGTGAAATTGAACTTAAGACATTAGACTTGAGGGGTTGGGGATTTAGCTCAGTGGTAGAGCGCTTGCCTAGCAAGCACAAGGCCCTGGGTTCGGTCCCCAGCTCCGAAAAGAAAGAAAAAAAAAAAAAAGACATCAGACTTGGCAGCCAGCACCTTTAAAATTAGCTTATATGGCTGTCAGTGAGGAGATATAGTAATGTGTGTGTTTGAGTTTCAGAATTATGCTAACTATGTAAGATTTGACAGTCTTATCACCATTTTCTTCTGTCTTTAATACATCCCAGAAAAGCTTACAGGCATTAGAATTAGCTTTCTTCACAGCACTGAAAAGCTGCTGTGTGGAATTGGACTGTCCTCTGTGGTTGGCTTTAACCAAGGTTCTTACTTTGAACTGCAAGAGTCATAGTCTTCTGATTTTCCGTTTTGTTAAATAATTTGGTTTTTCAATTTTAGAAGCTTTTTTTATTTTAAAGACAGTTAATGAAGCAGATTCTCTCTTAACATTTACAATTTTTGAGTCATTTGAATGTTTATTAATCATAGAGGCCAAAGAATTATGAATTTGAGGCCATCCTGGGTTTACATGTTTTGTCTTCAAACAAAACATAAAAACAATTTTATTAATCTTTGGGAAGTTGGCAGTTTTGTGCTTTTCTTAATTATATGTCATAGAATAGGGCATATGCATTTAATGCCATTGTTTCTTACAGAGCTCTGTAAGCAGAATAAGCTCATTCAAGAAAAGAAGGATAATGTGCTAAAGATGATTGCTGAAGTGAAAGGCAGAGGGCAGGAGGTGCAAGTGCTGACAGCAAACATCCAGGGTCTGAAGGAGGAGTATGCCAGGAAGAAGGAGAGTAAGTTCTGTCTCGTTAAAATAGTCCGTGCATTCCACACCCCATGGTCCCTAGTTCCCATCTGGCCGGCTCTACTTTGTGGCTAAAGAAGAGAACACTTCACGGTGTAGACAGACCAGCTTCTCTCTAGGTATCACTTAAGTCACCCAGGTGGGCGGACTTTTCTTTTTCTGGCTATTGTTCTGCTTACAAAGTTTTGTGCAATTTCAGTTACAGCCAGGCCTTCATGTCCTTATCACTCTGTTATGACTGAAATTGGACAAAGCTTTTTAGTAGTCTCATGGCCTGGGCTGGTCTCAAGCTTATGACTAAGGACACCTTTGAACTTTTCCTCCCGCTCTGCCTTCCAGTGTTGGGGTTGTACGCATGCATCCCCATGCCATATCTGTGTTGAAGAATCCTTTTAATGACTTAAAAACACTTGTTGACCATAACATGTCTGCCAGGCAGTGAATGCTCAGACTTAACTGGTGGAAGTACAGAGAGTATGTGACTGTGGTGCTCACCCCTAAAAGGGCCGTCTGTATCACACACACTCCTGCCGAGGCCCTGGGAGCATCACAAGGAGTGACAGGAAGAATGTAAGTACGGGGGAGTGCTGTGAAACAGTTTCTTTGGGACTTGACATGGGCAGTGTGCTTGTGAGCTCTCAGCAGTTGTCCTTACCTAAGTAAGTCTGGGCCTTCAGCACATGATAGGAAGAAGGGCCCGTGAGACCTCACATCTGGAAGACTATTGGGTAGAGGAATTTTAATCCAGCAACATTGCTGCTCTGGCAAGGGATCGCATCCAAAGACCTATGCCTGTGTAATCTGGCTGGAATGCAGGCAAAGCGCACACCTTTAATCCCTCTGGTTTGCAGACACACCTTTGGTACCTTTGTTTCCCAAACCGTGAAAGTAAGGTTAGTTTATAGAAGGAAGCAGCCATGTTTGAAAGTGATGTCTAAATGAGGGGCAGACACAGTGACGAGTCAGAGAAAGGCTACACCCAGCTCTCATGAGAACATACAAAAGAAAGAGAGGAGTTAGAGAACAGCCCAGAGTCAGGAGGCAGTTCTACCGGGAGAGTTGAATCAGTTCAGTTACTGCAGTTTTCGGGGTTGAGTCCAGTCAGTTGAGGCAGTTGAATTAGGAGTCAGTGTAGTGGAGTTGACTTCATTTGTGAGTTCGTGCAGTTCATTGCAGGTCAGCAGAAGCAGTTGAAGCCAGAAGGACCCAGAGGATTAGAACAGATTGCCAGAGATAGTTGAAGGCCAAGCAGAGCTGAGTGAAGCCAGTTTGAATCAGTCAGCTTGGAGAAGTGTTTTGAGCTAGAACAGCTAGGTTGAACCACCTAGCCTAAGTTCAGAACTAAAGAGAGTGAGTTTCTTCCTCAGTAAGTCCCCGATTGACAATTATATCTGGCGAATAAAAGATACTGTTGACATTGTTGGCAGCGGGGAGTGGATTTTACTGTCACCAGTGGTATTGCTGCCAAGAGTAAGTTACCCATGCCCCAATAAATAACATCACCTTGCTCCTGCAGGAGACCCGGTGGGTTAGATTCAGAAAGTGTACACACAGACGACATGGAAGGGGGGGGAGGGGAGAGCACCTGTTGGGAAGAAGCAGACTTTCAGCAGAAGAAACATGGGCTGAGACAGGGTAATAGAAATAGAGGTAAAGTGAGCGAAACTGTATGTGTAAGAGTGTGTGTGTCTGCGTCTGTGTGTGTAACTCAATGGATTAAAAAAAAAATCTCTGGTTTAGAAAACCCCTTTCTGTAAAAACTTGTAATCAAATGGGTGCCTTATTTGAAAGGAGACTTAAGGATAGCAGTATGCTTGGTAAATGCTTCCTCTTACACAGTTCGTATCCGAGACTAAACTGTGAAGGTACTTCTCATCTGCCATCTATTAGTTAGGGTATTTGTTGGTTTAAGCCAGCATTTGTTAGCAGTTGTAAACCAGCATGAAATAAGACTGGTTTCTCATGGAAGCACTTATGCCTAAAGGAGGGAAGTATTCTTCCCAGGAAGCAATTAGAATATATTTGTCTAGCCAGCAAACAACAACAACAATAGCATAGAGGAAATCTATTTCTAAGCTAGTTATACAAATTTCTGCCCTGATTTTCTGTATCTCAAACATTTCTTTCTTTCATTTTGTACAGAATCCCCTTTTCTTATTTATTAAAATTAGAAGCTGAACAAATATAAACAGATTGATATACCTGGTATAATTTTTTAGTAGTTTTCAAGTTTCCTAAAATTAATTGAGTAAGCCTTAAAGTAAGAATTATCTAAATTATTCAACACTCTTTAAATCGTAGCCATTTCCACTGCTAACAAAGCTAATGAAGAGAGATTGAAACGGCTGCAGAAATCAGCGGATTTGTATAGAGATCGCCTTGGACTAGAAATTAGAAAGATTCCTGGTAAGTTCTGCTCACTGTTACATAGAAGATTAGGAAGGGTATCTAGAGAAGAGAAGAATCTAAGAGGTATTTTTAACTAAAGTTGTCACATTAGGTTTTTAGAAAATAGGCCAACATCCCATCTTTTTAAGCATTTAAATACAAGTATTATTGCTTTATTCATCTAGTAGCTAATGCAAGCTTGACATGGTTGTCAAAAGCCAAAACAACACCAACAACAAAACCATACAGTACTTACTGGACTTGCGTTCCCTGGTGTTTGTGCCACCCCCAGTTGCCTTCAGAATGGTGGTTTGTGAGTGCTGGCGTAATCACTCATTAATGTAGTATGAATGATTCCATCCTTTATCACCTGGATTGCTAAAACAGTTGGATTGTATCTATTTTCAGGCTTTAAAAATACTGTTTGTAATTTCTCACTTGGAGGATCCTTTCTCGGAGGGGCATTACTAGGTTAAAAAGCACATGAATGTTTTTACGGCTGGTATCTACGTATGTTAATTGGTTAGAATGGATAGTGTTTCAAGGCTTCTCAACATCACACTCGGGCTCAGTGAGTCATGAGACTCAGTGTCTGTGCTGATCTTCTTTAATTCATAGGAAGATATTTGAAGACGTCAGTGGACACGTAAACCCATTAATAATGAATACTATGCATTTTCCCTGTGTGTGCATACTGACCATGGATGTTTCTATATTTTATTTATTATATTTTTTAATCATTTACTGTGTGGACACCGGTGAAAGACTAAGGCAGACTTGTAAAGGATGTTCTGCTAAAGCAAACCCATGGAAAGACATGTGATGAAGGATTCTTTGCTAATGACACACATGGATTGGTCCGCTTTGCATTTCGTAGTTGAGCTGCATTTGTGGGGACTCTGGACTGGGGCTGAGTGGATGCACATGCTGAGGCAAAAATATGGCAGACACCTGATGTTTGGAGGGTATAAGTAGGACTCCATGGAGTGACAGAGACAGAGCTTGGCTTGCTGGTACAGCTCGCTGTGTAATGCTTATCTTCGCTGATCTTCACTTCTCTGAGAGAGGCACAATGGAGAACTTTTGGTTTTCTTGTTGCTCCCCCCTGCTGACTCAAACCAAGGCTGAGCCCTGGCTGTCTGCTAGGGCATGTCACCGCTGTTGCTAACCCAGCTCTACCGAACTGGACTGCATGTGCATCTGTGAGGGGTTGTGAGTGGGTGGAGCTGCTGCTACTGCTGCTGCTGACCTGTGAGCTGAATTGATGATTTCCAGACAACACAGATGGGAGTTGATCCAAAGGACCTTTCTAAATGTGTCCACTTCCCCCCATATTCTTTCTTTTCCACTACTTCTGATGGGTAGAGGGCTAAAAGTGAGGTTAAAGCGTTTAAGAACCATCATTAAGAATAAAAACACTGAAAAGAATTAAAGCTACAGCACATATGTATTGTTTGGCAACTGATGAGTGAGAGGAGTGCTCTCCTCTCTGCATACTCAGTGGAACAGAAAACCCCAAGTAAACCCTTGATTTATTATAATAAACTGAGTATATTACCAAATCTTTGCTTGGTGTACACACCCTTCCAAGTACTATTAACAGTCTGAAATCTGGTATACTGACCTTTACTTCACTTTGAATTTGGATGCCAGATAAATCTTTCCTAAGTTTCTGAAGATTTCCTTTTATAATGGTAGGAATTTTAAATATGATTGCTTATTTTTTATGCTATAGAATAAACTAAAATGTGTATGAATTTATGCTTTCTGACAGCCAACTTGAATTTCTATCAGGTATTTATTTGTTTAGGAGCATTTCAAGGACTTTTTTTAAAAAATAGATTAACTAGAAGAATATAAAATAAATTCATTTAACAATAGGGTTTATTGTAGTAAAATACATATAAAACTAAGCTGTTTAACCATTTTACAGTATATAATTTGTGACATTCATTGTATCTACAGTGTTGTATGATCATCACCAAAAGATTTCTATATTTATCACCACAAACAAATATTTTGTAGTAACTTTCCATTTTCATGCTTTTGGTTTTTTAAGTTCCCAGTAAACTTGAATTTCTTTTTTTGTTTCTGTGAATGTATATTATCTGTTCTGGTTATTTTATATTGTGGATCATATAATATTTGTTCTTTTGCATCTTCACATATTTCCAAGGTTTGTCCATACTATAGTTATGTATGAGAGGTTCATTCCTTTTTTTGTCTTGGCAATGTTTGTGTTTGTATGTATAATGTATATGAGTGTGATGTATTCAACTGTTCATCCATGGAAGGGCAGGTGTGTTACACTGTTGTTTTCACTGCATACAATGACCTGGTTAAATCTCTGCTTTTGTGTTTCCCATTTGGGGTTTTTTAAGCCTTTCAGACCTTAATGGGTGTTTAATTTACAAATATTTTCTTTCATTTTGTGAGTTGTCTTCATTTTCTTGGTATTATTGTTTGAAGGAAAAGAAAGAGTTCAATGTCAGTGATGTCCAAATTATCTGTCCTTACTTTATTGTCTGCTTTTAGTGTCATTTATACTAACTTGAAAATTCTGTGTTTGAAGATACTGGTTAAAGTACAGGGCACACTTATCAAAGATGGGACGGGGTGTGTGTGTGTGTGTGTGCGTGTGTGTGTGTGCGCGTGTGTGTGCGTGAGCGTGTGCATGCCTGTGAAAATATCTTCACTGAGAGCCTTGGCCTGTAAGTGTCCTCACATTGAATGGTTTGTGATCTCTGTCTTCAGGTGATAAACTGCAGTTTATATTTACTAGTATTGACCCTAAGAATCCTGAGAGCCCCTTCATGTTTTCCCTGAGCATAAATGAAGCTAAGGAATATGAAGGTGAGTATCCTGTCTCGTGTCTAAGATCAGTTACCTCAACTGTCATTAGACTCATAAGGAAAATCGTGTTTGCACAAGCTCTTTCCTTTTCAGCGTGGCTTCTTGAGGTAACAACCTCTAAAAGACGTGAGTTTAGTTTGCCACGCAGATGTATTTGGGGCCCTAATAAGTAACGTTTCTCCTGTTTGACACAGCATCATGGGGGCTGAAAACCCTGAGACCAAAGTTCTTTGTATTTCATGTGCAAATTTGGTTACACTTGCAGAGCTGTGACTTACCATGTGAATAGTTCATTGTTACTTATGTAAAATAATCAAAATGTGGTTATTTGCTTCCCTCATTTTCTTTAAGCTTTCATCCTAAACAGTGCCACGTGTGCACAGTGCGGGTTAGTTACTGATCCTGCAGCAGGTCAGACATCCTTTAGTTTATAGGGAATGTATGTGATTGCTAGCAGTGTGAACACTGAGCAAACACAAGTGTGCTTGTACTTTTTAAATTCTTCTAATCCTTTATATAAATAAACTTTAGTTTTTTGGAGTTCATAAAAATGATTAATTCCTTACATCTGTGATATTATTTTAAAGCATTTATAACTGGCAGATAGATGCTCAGGATGCTGGTTGGCCCTCTAAGGGCCTGGTAATTCACTGTCTATAGGTTTCAGATTTTGAGAATCTCCATCTATAAATTATTTGAGAATTTGCTACTTTAATAATTGTTTCAATCAAATAAGTACTAGGTGTTAAAAAGCAAAGCCTTAAAACCTCTAGCTTTTGAGTTTCTCTAAATTATTATTGGTACATTGTCTGTTTATGATGGGTAATGTTAATTATCACTGTGACAAAACAGAGTCATCCACATGCTGTGAGGAATTATCTTGACTGTGTTAATGGAGGTAGGAAGACCTTAACAGTGTATGATGCTGTTTCCTACCTGGTACCTGGATTGTGTAAGTAGACAGAGGAAGGTAGGCAGGAGCATGTGTCCACTGCTCTCTTATTTCCTGATCACGTGCAAGGTGACCAGCGGCTTCATGCCCCTGCTGCCTTGATTTCCCCCTCATGGTGGGTTGACCTCTGAATTGTAAGCCAGAATAAGGCTTTTCTCTAAGTTGATTTTGTCAGTGTCATAGCAACAGGAAAGAAAACTTAAAGACACTCATGGTGTTTGATAAGTTTATTAAAATAAAACTCACAGAATAAAATTTGACCCAAGTACTCTGCTATTTCTTTATTGTGGTCCTGTCCAAGCAGTCACTAAAGACAGAAATCTAATAGAGTCAAGTTCTTCCTTCTGAGTAACAGAGATGATTGATGGTAGGAAGAGCTGGGTCATTCTTTTGGCAACTCTCACTGAAGACTTTTGTTCTGTTGTACCAGCATGTGCAACTGACACAAGGACTGTAACTTGTGACCTTTGTCTCATTTAATTGGTGGACTCTGTGAGTACCACAGTGACTACATTTCCACTGACTTCTATCTAGCATATTTCATTCCAAACTCATAAGTTACTAAGAATTTGCATTGAGGCCAAGTATGGTGGTTCTTGTCTTCGATCCAGAACTTAAGAGGCAGAAGCAGATGGATCTCTGTAAGTTCAAAGTTAGTCTGGTCTGTTGCCGGCCAGCCAAACCTACATAGCCCATGTCTCAAAAAGAATTGGCATCGCAAGTTAAGCCTTTTTTCATATTGTGACAAGAAACTAGATGTCAACTCGAAGTTTTGCACAGAAAATGACATCTAATAGTTAAAACAAACTATATATGAGAGATGATAGAAATAGCACTCCAGTGTCACTCAGCTCTCAGTCCTTTGGATACCATGTTTAATTTAAATCTGGATTGTAGTACTTAGAATTTGAATATTTAGGGATTAAGCAAAGGAAAGGGCTAAAAGATAACTCTGAAATTCAAATGTATTAGTTTATGCTCAGAGCATTTCAGTAAAGTATAATGGTCATTCAGACCAGCTGAGAGTCTAAATAGAAAGACTTCTACACACACACACACACACACACCTGCCCCTCCCCCGTTTAAATTATCTTCTTTGTTTTTCCTCTAGTGTCCGACTGTTCACCTCATCTTGAGTGCCTAGCAGAATTTCAGGAGAAAGTCAGGAAGACCAACAATTTTTCAGCCTTCCTTGCCAATGTTCGGAAAGCTTTTATAGCTAAGGTTCATAATTGATAGACTTATTCTTTGTTATTGTATATATCCTAAAGGAATTCTTATCTCTTGACCCTGTCATTCTTCACTACTTTTGTGTAGTATGAGAGAAACTAGAATACATCATCCCAAACTATGCCTCTTTGACATAACATTTGTGAGCTGAAAGCAGTTAAGAAGCGGCATAGTCAGAGAAACTTTGCCCTCCCTCAGTCTGCCTAATCGTGGGACCTAGATTATAGAAAGACAGAAGTTAGTCGATTACCACTTCTGACAAAGGCACCAGAGGAATGGACACGCCTTTCTTCATTAATTTATTCCTGTAAATATATTCTCCATAATTCCCCATCTGTGGAAGTCAAAAGGCAAATCTGTCTTGTCATGTTGTAAAATGCTACTGTTCTTTGTTGAAGATGCTGTGTAAACCTGACTAAGCCACTGTTTGGAGTTCTCTTCTGTTGGGGTTCTACTGTACAGTGTGCACTGCATGTGTTAATAAACTTGCTTGGTTTTTCCAGTCTTTGTAACTGTCTCTTCAGTCTGACTATAGGATTGAAGAGAAATGGCTTCCTTTCTCACACGGAGTCCTGCATGGCTTCTGTGGAAGGGAAGGTGAGACACAGTTCCCACCCATGGAGTAGTTCTAGCAGGGTATGGGCCTCCATGAGTGTCGATGGTTGCTAGACCTGAGACTTGTTTGTATAATAATATGCATAATTTATTTTATGTTCCTCCTTCTGGAATACTCTCCCTGCCAAGGTTATTGGAGAATGTACTCGCTGCCAATGTTAATGAATCTAGGAGTTGAGGTATGTCTAATTTCCTTAGCAAAATGGTAAACACTGATTTTTAGGACAGCCTTTAAGGCTGTGGGAAAGAACTGTAAAAACATGAGTTCAAAAATATATAAACGGGATTTCCCAACTATGTAAAATATAAGGATGCAATATGAATTATATGAGGGATTCATGGACCTAAAAGAACAAAGGCAGATGCATTAATGAGCCAGCTTGCCAGAAAGATACAAAGGGAGGCAGATTCCTGAGTTCAAGGTTGGCTTGGGACAGAGCAGGTTTAGGCCCTGGGGTAGTAGGAATGGTAGTTTCCGAGTGGGATCCTATCCAGCTGGCTTATTGTCCGAGCTACCTTGATGCGCTCTCTGGAGAGCCAGCAGGAGCAGAACACAGAGCTGTCAGCGTGTACGTTAGGACTGGCTTCAAGTTACTCTTTCGCCGCTCCCAAACACCTTTTCCTTAGGACCCCCTTTCCAAGCTGAGGCCGGTCCTCGACAGGCAGGTATTTCTATAATTATTTCTATTAAAATCCTAGGGGGAAATTGATAGGGTAAAACATGTCCTCTAAAAAGTAAAACGAGAATTGATGAGGTGATTCACTGGGTATAAGTACCTGCCACCAAGCCGATGGCCCAGTTTAATCTCCATGACCCACGTACGAGGAAGGAACTGACTCCCCAGGTTGTTCTCTTCCATCCTTGCCGCAGCCTGTGTGCCTGCATGCACGCACAACTTACATTTTTAATGAAATATGAATCCTTCAAATTAATTATGCTATACAGTAGTCCCCGGAAGAACAGAAACCACACTACAAATTATACAGAGAGACTTGCTGGATTAGCTTGCGTGATTAGACATGAAGTAGTCCACCAGTAGCTATGTGCACACCAGAGATCCAAGAACTCAGCTCCTCAGTCCCCGAAACTGGAAGCCCCAGAAAAAGGGAGACCGGGAAACCCTTGCTATTTAAGGTCGCATTTCCTGAGCATCAAATGTGGTCAGTGAAGAGTTGGCTCGGTCTCTGTTGCTTCTATTTCAGGTTGTTAGTGGTACTAAAACCTTCTGACATCAAATATATACACATATTCCACTGCTTGTATAATTAACAGCCTAGTTAATGGTTTAAGAGCATTAATGTTAAAAATACTGCAGTCTATGCAGCAGACTTGCATGTAGTTTTAATTTTCACCTAATGTTCTCTTGATTTCACCCTAAATCTAAGAGGTCCACCCAATCTGTCTTGCTGGAAATTTTTGCCCTGCTTAAAAAAAGTATGTTGAAACAGGTCTACTGTAGCAAACTGTACTTGTGTTTTATTTATTTTACTGCTGTAGTATTTCAGTGGAACAGGTAGAACCTAGACTCAGTATTTCTTTGAATTGTAAACACCCTTCAGCGGACAGATTCCAGAGTTTATATTCTATGAACCACAGCATGAGTCTCAGATCTAGATTTAAACTCAGAAGCCGTGACTTTGGAGCTGGGCACCTATCCTTCCTTGTTATGCATTGATGAGGAAGCTGAGCCCAGAGAGGTATGGGGCCTGACGGGAGGAACCATGGGAGAAGGAACTGAGCTTGGAACCCAGGGTCCCAGGACTCTCTACCCTTCCCCAGGCTGTCAGGAGGATACTTTTTAAAAAGCCAGAAGGGAGTATACCAAAGGAAGGAAAGGACACTTAAAAAACTACATATTCCAGGTGCCATAGTGTTTTTCAAGGACATTCCCAAACAAGAAAATCATTTGCATTCTCAGAAAGCACTACTGATTTAAAAAGAAAGGTTCCTCTCTGGAAATTCTACCCCAAACCACCATTCTCATTACTTCTATGTACAAAATAGTCTGAACCACAGTCAGTTGCTACATTTTTTGTTTTTTTTAAATCCACAGCTTGGTAGAGTGAAGTACGCTGTTCATTGCTCACCACCTTTCTACACACTGAAAGCTGTCACAAGTGCTCCATTGAGGAATGCAGATTTCGGGCAGTTTCTTCTCTTTATGGTATACTCTCTATAGGTGTGCTAAATACAGCCACTAGGGAGGCAGGGGCCTGGTCTACAAAGAGAGTTCCAGGATAGTCAGGACTACACGGAGAGAGCCTGTGTCCAAAAACAAAAACAGAAAAAATAGTACTAACTAAATAAAAGGGTATGAGGAAGGACTGACTGCAGGCAATGGACATGAAACAGGACATGGCTGTTTCCTAGTTCTAACTCAGTTATGGCTTTTGGTTTGTGTGGTAGGTAAGTGCATAAGACATGTTTGATAATGAACGTGTAAATCTTTTCCCATTTTTATTAGATTGGGTATTTCTTATTTACATTTCAAATGTTATTCCCTTTCCTGGTTTCCGGGCCAACATCCCCCAACCCCTCCCCTCCCCTTCTATACGGGTGTTCCCCTCCCCATACTCCCCCCCATTACTGCCCTTCCCCCAACAATCCCGTTCACTGGGCGTTCAGTCTTGGCAGGACCAAGGGCTTCCCCTTCCACTGGTGCTCTTACTAGAATATTCATTGCTACCTATGCAGTTGGAGCCCAGGGTCAGTCCATGTATAGTCTTTGGGTAGCGGCTTAGTACCTGGGAGCTCTGGTTGGTTGGCATTGTTGTTCTTATGGGGTTGCAAGCTCCTTCAACTCTTTCAGTCCTTCCTCTAATCCCTCCAACGGGGGTCCGTTCTCAGTTTGAATGTGTAAATCTTAATGTGAAGCCTCCTGGATTCCATTCTGAGCACCTAACTGTTGAGTTGTGTAGACTGTGGGTCTGCTTAATTTTTGTTGTGTGATATTTTCATTTACTTGGAAGTGTTTTGAATAATAAAGTTTATTTTTAAAAAGACAACCAACAGAGAACAATTTTGGCCTGCTCTTCTGGGTTTTATGTTTCATATAGCAGACTTTACTCGAGTTCCTTGAGGCTTACTATCTGTATTCACATGTCACTGTGTTAGCTGTTCACTAGATCAGAGTGTAATAAAACATTAACAACTGATGTTTGCCGATTTGAAATTTTCCATTTTAAAAAATTGTGAATTAAAGGAAAAGGAGGGCACAGGGAAATAACGAGAGGGTTTTAATAAATGCAGACATGAAGGTTCTGAGGAACATTCTAGTTGGCAGAGACCTCAAGTTGTGCCAGCACTCTGTCATTCACCTGAGTGTGTGATCTCCATTTTCTGCAAGCTGCTACCATAAGGACTCCATTATAACTGCTGCCCTTTGGGGAGTTTGCTTTCAGTCTCAAGCTTTGCTTATGAAAGGGCATTTGAGGAAGCTGCTTGAATGTCCCATTGTGGCCTGTAATCTGAGAATTTGTGAGGCAAAGTCAGAGGTAGGCAGATCTCTACAAGTTCAAGGACAGGCTAGTCTTCATAGTAAGTTCCAAATCAGCCTAGGTCATATAGTGAGTTCCTGTCTACACACACACACACAACACCAACAAAAGGTCCATTTTGATGGGGAACGTTGGGTTCTGCTTCCTACTCAAACTAGGTTCTTATTAGTATTAAATTTCCTTTCAGTAGGAAGCTGCTTAAGGCTTTCCTTCCACAATGACCCAATTTTTCAATTGGCAAAAGAAGTTCCATACAGAAAAAGCGGCACAAAATTTGACACACCACCCCTCCTTGCCCTTCCTATTTGCTTTTCCTAAGACCTAAGCAATCTCTGGCTTGCATTTGACCTCACTAGGCAATTGGTGGTGGTCAGGGACCAATGAGAAGTCACTGCCTCCAAAGGTCCTGGGCTCTGGTTGAAACCGCATTCTGCCCTGAGACCTTCTGCTGAGGCTGGAGACTGGACTTCTTGTGTCACACCCCCTCTTTAACCCAGTCGACTTTGGGGCCTGGCTCATGACCCTTTTTCTGCTCTCCAACTTGTGTCTGTTACACTGAATCTTGTTTGCCTGTCACTGTTAACTGACTTTGGTCTGTGTTCTTTCTTACTTTCTAGGCCTTGCTTGACCCCTTAGAGGCCTGCTGGGTCTAGTCGCCACCCAAATCTAGAAATAAAAAGGCACCTAAGTTTTACCTATTGTGTGCTTACAGATTATGATATGATTTCAGGCAGTCTAGATAACTGTCTCCTCTTTGTCACAGGTAGACCGTCTCTAGAGTTTTTAGAAAGTCTAGGAACCCATAAACCTTTTGTCTTATTCAACTGTCTTTTATTTGACTCTGTTTGAAGTTAATAACCCCACGTACAGAGCACTGTGAAATGCAGAGTTTTTTTTTTTTTAACACCACATTGTTTACAGAATGTGCAAGGCCACTGGTGCGTCCATTCTTGTTTTATGCCTGTGTAGCTGTGTTTCCAGCCTTTGGAGGCAGCTCCTCCACATAGGCAGCAGGGAAATGGCCCTTCTTCCCATTTAAAGAGCCGAACCACCATCCTTCTTCTTTCTTCTCATGTATGGTCACGATGTCTCCTGTGAGGACGCACACCGAGTTAGACAGATGGTTCTGTGTAGCGCGAACACATGCCAGGTAAGGGTTGGTACGAATCTTTAAGAACAGTCTGTATCTGGGGAACTACTTGGTAACATCGCGTTCTGCGCTTGAGTCAGGTGAAGCAAAGTTTTATTGAGCATTTGCAAGAAACAGCTACAATACGGAGAGTGCTAGAAAGAGGGAAATGACGAACTACTGTGCTGTGCTAAGAGTGTGCATAGAAACAGAATCCTGATAGACTTTAATGGCTGGCTTGCTCTACAGTGGATAGGTTGTCAGCAAGCTCTTCCTTGCTGTCCATATCTTAAGGGGCATGATGGTGGCCATGATGGTTTAGAATAGTTTATTAGAAGTATGTCTTCCCTAATAGTTTTTCCTAAAAACTTGGTAACTCCCTGTGTCACATCTGCATTCAGTTTTGAACTTTCGGCAGTTTCCCATGGCCTCCTCCATTCATTAATGTAGATAGCTTTAATAAAATATCAATTTGGAGATAATTTTAAGGACATAATGAAAACAGAATTTCTAATACAGTTCTTACCTAATTTCCTATACCCTTTATGCCCCTTTACCCCTAGGAGAGCTGGCCCCAGACCCGTGAGAATGGGAGAGCTGGCCCTGCACCTCACCTGAGTAGCACAGTAGAGCTGACATTGGCTGCAGGGGCAGAGTAAGCCAGGCCTAAGTTTGTGAGCATGGGAGAGCTGGCCCCAAACTTGTCTTCCTGTTCTGTGGTGGTGTGGGTGAGATCCCTTCCCCACCCCTCACTGGCTGAGCACTCAGGAGAGTGGGCCCTGCACCTCCCCTGGGCAGGACTGCTGTTGATGAGCAGGCCTCAAGGGTATGAGAGCAGGACAGCTGGCTGTGCCCTTGCTGGCTGCAGCACTGGGTGAGCTGGCCTAGCCAGGGCAGTGCTGGAGAGCTCACCCTGGTGGTCTGACTCAGCTTCCACGCACACCCAGCTCCAGGGCTTTGAGTTGGCCGACCCCAGCATCTACCCCATCTGTGAACTATGGGAGCACATGAAGGGGCTGGTCCTGCAGATCCAAAGCTATAAGGATCTCCATGACACAGGGCAACAACAGGATATCAAAGAGGAGTCCTTGTGAGGATCCAGTATTGATAGTGTAGCAGAAGCCAGACCAATGAACATTTACAAGTAGTGTGGACCAAAGAGCACACTGTGGGATACACTGTGACACACTACAGTTTCCACTACTAGATTTTTTTTTCTTTCGGTTGGGAGGTTGCAAGGGTGGAGGGAGGGTTTGAAGGGACAGGGAGAGGAATGGGATTGGGGTGCATGATGTGAAATTCACAGAGAATAAAAAGTAAAATGAGAAGGAGCGGTGGGTTACTGTGATGTTAGAAACTAAGCTTGAGAGCTGGCCCAGCATACTTCCAATACTTTGGTTAAACCTCGGGCTTGAAAGAATTCTTTTTCTCTGGCCATGTTACTGTTTGTAACAGTGTCCCCTTAAAGGCCTGTGTGTTGAAGGCTTAGACTACAGAGGGTTGTGCTGTTAAGAGATGATTGGAGAATGAGGGTGCTGACATCATCAATGCATTCCTATCGATGGCCTATTGAAAGATCCGTTTTCAGGAAGTCATTGAAAGGCTTGCTCTTGAAGGTGGTCATTTGTCCCTAACCCCTTTCCTGCCTACCCCAGACTTGCTGGCTAGCAAGGATTGGGCAGCTTTTCTCCATTGTTACAACCTTCAGCTAGAAAATGTTCTGCCTCTCCATAGACCTGAACAGCTGAACGAACTGAGACTTGGGAAGCCAGGAGCCAAAATAACCGTTTCTTTTCTTAAGCTGTTTTTTCTCGGATGGTTTGTCTCACAGCATTAAAAGACTGACTAACAAGCTGCCTCTCACACATCCAAGTAGAAACACCCACTCCAGGGCCCAACATCTGCTCGTCTTCATCACTATTGTCAGGTTCGACTTTTGCTCACTCTTTTCCTGCTCAAGCTTTATTCTGAGGGCACAGGAAATGGTTGCTTCTCTACTCAGCCATGGTCTGCTGTGTCTTCTCATGTGAGCTCATTCTGACTTTGTGTTTTCTCTCTCTCTCTCTCTCTCTCTCTCTCTCTCTCTCTCTCTCTCTCTCTCTCTCAACAGTAGGTTGTCTGATGAAATTTAAACAAATCCAGACAAATGATTGGGAATTATACCGCCAGCTTCTCTAGCCTCTGATGCTGTGTTTCATTGAAAAGAATTGCTTAGAATAGAAAGTATAGGCGGGCTTTACAACCAACAGACAACTGATAAAAGCAAGATGGTTGTTTAATGTAAACTTTGGAACGTAAACTCAGGACGCCTGAGTTCTGGAGAAGCCCGGAGAAAAATCACACTAGCCTGCGGTAATTAGGCAGCCCCCTCTAAACAAGGGCAAGCACGTGCCTTGGTGCCTCATTCTTCCCAGCTAGAAAACGGGAATAAACCGTGTCTGCCTTAGAATGCTCTGCAGATAATAACTGAAGGATATGCTCGCCACACTGTTGGCACACAGAAACAGGGAATGAGTCCGAGAGGGGTGGCGCTCGCCTTTAATCCCAGTACTTTGGAGGCAGAGTCAAGTGGATGGCTAGATCCTGGTCACAGCTTATAAGCACAATTCTTATGGCACAATTCTTTTCCATGGGCACATTTATAGGTCCCTGTGCCTTAGCTTGGACATGCAACTAGAGATACTTGAAGAAAGCAGAGGCTGAATATCTTACTTAAGAATATTAGTTTATAGAAAATATCAGAAAACACTTCCCTGGGAAATATGTCTGACACAGAGGGATCTGATTCCTTAGGCTGACTCTCAGTTCTTTTCTGAGATATCAGAGACAAATACTAATCAATGGACTCAGATTCTAGAACTTTCTGTCATACTAAGGAAGACATCACTTCGCTTTTCTGCAACTCTGCTGTCTGAAAAACAAAAATATAGGGCTCTTTCTCCAATGGATTCCTATTAGTGGCATTCTGCCCCAGTGCAGTGCTGTGGTCCAGGGCATTACTGGGTTCTAAGTTCAAACTGTGCTCTGCCCCTGCTTGTGATTTTAGTCAAAGTACTTAAGGTTTCTGTGTTTTATTCTTCTTGGCTATAACACAGGAATAAATAATGTCAGCCTTATGGTTCTGTGACTAATAATCGAATGAGACGCTTGCAACAGTGCCTGTCACACAGAAACATGAGATGACCATTAGCTGTCATTAGATGAGCCTTAGTTTCGGGCTCCCTATTTATCTCTGTAAACCTCAGCCAGCAACAAGTTACCACTGTCCTGGTAAGACAGGAGCTTATTCTCAGGAGGGGTCGCAACGTGAAAAAGAAATTAAAAGATTGGAGAACGCGTCTTACCTTTTTCCAGGTTTAACTCATCGTCTTGCCTGGCTTGGAAGGTGTATAGGGCTTTGCAAAGTTGGTTGCTGCCTTGGGACACACTAGAGCCTAGAGTTTTGGAATAAATTATAGTCACCATGGTGACTTAGTGGGCAAAATGAACACAGTCGGGATTCTTCGCTTAACAGTATGGTGCCTAGTTTAAATTTTCTCAAGAACTTTATAATTTTATATAATATCTATTCATTGATTCAATAAATATCTATAATATACCCAACATGGATATAAATTATGCATATTATATACCCCAAACCCAGATTGTAAAACGGAAAATAAAATTCTGGAGAAAAACTTCCTCTTGTACTGATAACAACTATGGTAATTTAAAATTGTTTGCTCTCTACACGAACACAGTCTATATCATTAGGTAATATGTCTAGTGGACACATTTTTCTTTTTAAAACACATCAGATTTGCCATTCAGGTAGAGCTAGGGGCTATTTGGAGTGTATGCTATCAGCATCCCTTCTTGCTTAGGGAACTGTTTCTCGAAAAATTCACCAGTCTCTTTTGAATAGATTATGCGGACCTCAGTGCCTTAGGTTTTACTACAAATCTTTCTGGTTCATTTCTTATAAAAAAAAAAAAAACAATAACAACCCAGGAGATATGAGATAAAGGTATAAAGCTATATAGTTGAGGGACAATGACCTGTGTGTGTGTGTGTGTGTGTGTGTGTGTGTATGTGTATCTGTGTGTGTGTATGTATGTATGTATGTATGTATGTATGTATGTATGTATGTTGTGGATTTGATCTAATGCTGCAAGTATTATGTTAATTTGGTGCCCAAAATTACACGAAGAAACTGCACATCCGCACGTAAGACACTGAGGGACCCTACAGCCAGTTGGTTTTGATTGGTAAATAAGGTTGCTGGTGGCCAGTGGCTGGACAGGGGGACAGAGGTGGGGGTTTAGGATTCCCAGGCAAGGGACTGAGTGAGGAAGGAGCAGGAAGGGAGATAGCTGACATGCCAGGAAAGGAATAGAGGCCACGCCTGGGAGGTGCCGGACAGAGGACATAGCTGTCTTGTAGGTGCTGGGGAACTCAGCTGGAGGGAGCTTCAGGTCTGGGTCTGGGGCAGCCCAGATGCAATATAGGTCTTAGTAATAATTCAGGACTATCAGAGGGGAAAGTGGAGGTTTGGAAGTGGCCCAGCCATTGAGTTGTTTAACACTTATTAAAATATAAGGCCGTGAGTATGTGTCTTCCCCTGGAGATCCCAGAACACTGGGGCAGGTAGTGAGGAGCACCGCCGCCATCACTGGGACCATTTGAGTAGAGTTATGTGGGTTCAACAACGTATGTATGTATGCATGTATATATACATGTATATATGTGTACCTGTGCATTCATAACTTCTCATGTTATTAAATGAGTTTCCCAGCCTGCACTCTGTGATTCCTTCCTACTTTTATTTTTCTACATTTGGAAATAAAAATTCAGATGCTTAACAAATTCATTACTCTCAACCATGAGGTAAAAATTTTTTTTGACAACTACAGGTAAATGTAGTTTGGAAATCATATTTAAATATAGAGATGTGATTTAACCATAGGATGTAGCTCATAATTATTTGGGGCACAGGGTTACCTGGACGTGAAGAGCTCGGGTTGTTCTGCTCACCCGCGGGGGCCTTGCTCTCAGCTTTCTCTAATCTCTTCGTCAAAAGAGGCCGGGATATTTTCACGTAAGAATGAGAGTGCTCCTGTTCAAATAGGTTTTAGTAAAAAGAAAGTAATTCTAAACGACCGTGTTATAAATATTCATGAGACATTGTTTTCTGTATGTCGTTTCCTTGGAATTTGTGTGTGCGTTTTTTAATAGGGATGATGCAGACATAATCAAAACATTTCTAAAACCTTCTGTGTTTAAGTCTTCTTGCTCCAAAGGCAAAATATTTTCAGGATGAGACGATTATCATAATTCATAGTCCACGCTTCCTATTTGGACCTGAATGCCAGGGCCTAATAGAAACATTCGTAGCGATATTTTTGAAATCCAAGTTTAATGGACCTCTGTGATGGTCTGTAAATGCTCTCGACCCAGGGAGTGGTACTATTAGAAGGTGTGGCCCTGTTTGAGTAGGTGTGGTCTTTTTTGGAGTGGGCGTGGCGCTGTGGGTGGGGCTTTAAGACCTTCATCCTAGCTGCCTGGAAGCGAGTATTCTTCTAGCAGCCTTCAGATGACGATGTAGAACTCTCAGCTCTTCCTGCACCATCCCTGCCTGGATGCTGCCATGTTCTGACTGAACCTCTGAACCTGTAAGCCAGCTCCAAATAAATGTTGTCCTTATAGGAGTTGCCTTGGTCATGGTGTCTGTTCACAGCAGTAAAACCCTAAGACAGGCCCCAGTAAAATGATGGAGACCACTTCAGAGCTTATGGGTCTCTTCAGAAAGAATATCATCCCTTCATTACTGAATGTTTGCTTACAATCCCCTTTTCTGAACAGTAACAGAACTATCTACAAGCAATAACTGTCTACCGACAATTTCCAGAGTGTGTGTAGCCCTTCACAGACACCTGGTGGGCTTTAAAATTGTACTCCTATTATCCACATCACATAGACTGTGCACCGGGGCGTGCATTTCCACTGTGCTAAGGTGAACCCGATGCATAAGATCTTATAGTTTAGGTCTGCAGAAATACCCAAATTTCAAGTCAGCAGAAATTTCTACAGCAGCACACCGTGAAGCTGAAGTTAAGGTGTGGAGAGAGAGAAGAAAGCCTAAGCTTTTTCTCAGCTGAGTGATTTAGTCTCGTTCCAAAGGATGTGTTCTGTTGTTTACAGCCTTTTGTCGTGCTCAAAAGGAATAAAGGTAAATTTATCTTAATAGCTGCAGTAAGAACCTGGGGCTTAAATATGGCGCACGTTGCTGGCTTGACGTTCTTTTAGGCCCTTCCACTGCGCAGGCGCATCCCAGCATGCCCCACCCGATCGATCTCGTTACCTTTTCTTTCCACTTGAAAATGCAGTTGCTGCACGGATGACAGGGCTTTGGCCGTTGCTCCAGGTCTGCCAACACCGTCGACAGTTTGTAGGAGTTCGCTTGCAAAAGGTCTAGTTTCAAGCTGTTCTGTGGACACATCACAGAGTCACATGAGGACGTTTCACAAGAACGAGGCACAGCCGCGTGAATAAAGGAATCTCCTCATATCTTCAAAGGGAGAGAGTTCTAGAAACACATACGTTCAGCTCACACACAGATACACAGGGGAAACACAAAGAGTAAGATGTCTACTCAATGCAATGTAGGGGAAAACCGGGATGTGTCTTACTTAGACTTTGCTCTCGAAATTATGGCAAAGAAAACGTGTTTGATAAGTTTGTGACAATGAACAGCTTTAGACAATGCTCCATCCTCACCCCACCCCCTCCCGAGGAACAAGAAAGAAAATAAGTGTTGACTGCAGAAGGTTCTCTGAGAGCCACGAGGCAGTGTTTTAAAAAATGGAGAATATACACAGTATCCACCAAAATGCGTGGGAGTTGTGTTTGCTATTATTGAAAGAGGCACATCTTGTTATTACCCAGAAAAATTTAGTAACATGGCTCCTCTCAACTGGAACCAGTATTGATGTGGTATCCTGCATATTTGAGTATAAAAACAAGGAGTGACGTTAAGCTCCTAGCTTCTTCCTGTTCTGGCCTTGACCTTGAACTAAAACTTTATAATTACTTCTTTTTTGGCTCTGTTCTGTCAGGAGCAATCACATTGCAGAATACACATAGGAAGGGTGTGATTTAGCCTCTCCCTTCTACCTCTCTTTTCTCTTTCTCTGGCATAGTGTTTGTCACCCTCATGTCTCAACTATAAAGTTAAATTCTGCATCAACAGCCCTGATCCCCAGCACAGCTCACTGCACCTTGGAACAGATACAGCTCGACTGAAAGCCAGACTCCCCATCCCTCCGGTGTTAGGCCCCAGCACTGGTGCATTTCAAAGCATCAGAGAACACACGGAGCTCTCTCTAGAGCGGCGTTCATCCCAGCCTGTGCAGATAGCATCTGCTCTGAATGCTTCTTTGCTAACCTCCTTCAATCAAATACGGTGCTTCAGGGTTCAGGAGACGGTGCAACGGGAAAGAATTTAAGTGAAGCCAAGCTTCCCCTCCAAGAACTCTTCCCTGGGTACTACGAAATCCATCAGTACCACCAGTGTCCCTCTTCCTGGAGGCACAGCTTGTCCAAGGGAGTTGCCATGGCATTTGGTACCCACCACATGAAAGCTTTGTGTTCATAGATATCATGAGATCGTGGATTAACGTTTCCCTTTTCTTCTGTGTGAGTCAGGTTAGGTTTTGAACAAACGATGATAATACACTGTTAATTCTGAGAATGACAAGCAAGCTTCATGCACAGACAGCCAGAGAAACTGGTGCCATGCTTTTGGTGGCCTTATTTTGGTAAATACCATGTGCATTGAATTAGTTCATTGAACATTCTGTGCCATCACAGAAAATGTCCCCACAGTCTGTTTTGTGATTTCCTATAAATTACACCCACACATCATTGCAGTAGGATTTCAGATCTCTGTTCCCAAGTAAACAGATTTAGACCTTTTATTTTCATAGGAAGCATTAGGGTCATTTCTGCAGTAGCCTTCCCATGAAAGAAAATCTATTCTAATATATATATATATATATATATATATTGGAATTATAGCTGGCTGCCTCTGGCAGCTTTTCCCAAGCCACTTTGAACTCTCAAGTTGGGGACAATTATGAGATACCTACTTTCTCAGGAGAGTCGGGTTGGGTAGAGAAACTTCTCTCAGATTCCTCGATCCTTCAAAATATTATTAAAATGCCTGCTCTTCCGGGATTCTTCTTGAATTAACTAATATGAGCCGACTTCTTAGCATTCAGACCACAGCACATACCCTCTTCTAGCACCTTCCCACTCCTATCCAAATTCCTCCAAAAGTTTGTCTCTAAAATAGCTCACTCCTTTGCCACACCCCTTGCCTCCTTTGCCACACCCATGACCTCCTTTGCCATACCCCCTTGCCCTTCTTGCCACACCCCCATGCCTTCTTCCTGATTGTAGCCCCGTCTCTTTCTTGTTTTCAGAGGACTCTGATGTCAGTTGAAGGAAAATAGAAAGTAGAATTGTATTAAGAACTTTAGCCGCGGGGCTGGAGAGATGGCTCAGTGGTTAAGAGCACTGAATGCTCTTCCAGAGGTCCTGAGTTCAAATCCCAGCAACCACATGGTGGCTCACAACCATCTGTAATGAGATCTGATGCCCTCTTCTGGTGTGTCTGAAGACATCTATGGTGTACTCATATATAATAAATAAATCTTTAAAAAAAAAAAAAGAACTTTAGCCGCGCCTCCACTCATGATGAAGTTGCATCCCAATATGCCCAGTGTTAGCTGAGAATTGCTATAATACGCTAACCAGCAGAACATCCCCACTTTAGGCTGGCAGACCTAAGACATGCTCAGAATCTTACATTAGCTTACATTGGGCAAAATCACAGGGTGCAAAGACCGTTTCATAATGGATTGAGGATGCTCCCTCGAGATTTACTGGACATTATACTGAAAGTGGAAACAAAATGGCTATGTGGGTATACTTCCCCACCACTTTATAAAGCAAATAGTCAAGCCAAACGAGATGTCGATCACACTTAGAGCTCCTTCTCCGAGCTCCGCCGTAGCTTTTTCTGAACAATGATGTATATTATCAGAAAGCTGTATGGTTAAGTATCAATATTTCCACTTTTCAGATAAGAACGCTAACATCTCGGGTTTCTGCGACCAGCAAAGTGAAATCATAAGATTGGCTTCTTGTGAATGGCTACCCGGTGATTTCAATCACTTGCCAGGGTCAAAGTGTCTGTGATTTCCCTAAAGAATGCATCTCTTTGGAGAATTCAATTTAGAACAAAATAAGCATTTCTAGGCGGTAGGAGTTTTCCACATCCCCCAAATGGCCCGTGGAGGAGCCGGCGGTCTCAACTCTCCCACTCAATTGTTCTGAGTCAGGAGGAAGGAGCAGCGAACAGGGTAACTGGGCTGAAAGACAAATATTCTAAAAATAACCGGTTCATTACAAAATGCACTCCGCTAATATTTACCTCGTCCATTAGGGTCTCCGCATCTTTCTGGCTCTTGGCATCAGAAAAGGAGGCACTGCTAGCAAGTGCTTTAAGCTTCTGTTCCAGGCCTGAAAATGAAAGCATGTTCTAGGTCACCTTTCACCCAGTCCTAGTAGGTCAAAGCAGGGGACAGTCCCCATCCAAGAAAGCCCAAAGGCTGGAAGTGACACACCCCCATAGGACTTCCTTAATGTCAGGGGGATTCTCTCTATGTAGGAGTCACAGGGCCTTACCCAATGGATAACATACTGTTCATTTATGGCTACCCTCAGCTGATGAAATTTGAGAAGTGCTGGTGCTTACAGGATCTGGCTGGACTTTTCTGGATAAGATTTTGAGTTTCCTTTGGCCTGTTTCAATGTTCCTTACATTTACACGATTGTGCTAGCTTCTTCCTCGTTTTCTTTACCTCTCCCATCCGAGTCCCATCAACATGAAATCCCGCGGTCCACGCTCAGACGCTGGACGCCGCTGGACCACAGGTGTGTGGCTGTCTTGTGGTCTGGCCTGCTTTTGGAATCATTTCACATGCTAACTCATCTGAATCCCCGGGATGCGATTTGACATGAATAAATGTCGCATCATTTCAAAACTTAGTAAAAGGACAGAAATGAAAGCCCCAAACCATGTTAGGATCACACAAATTGCCTCTCATCCCAGCCACTTTGAGAAACAATAAAACTGTGCATTTCTAAAGCACAGCAGTGAACTACTTCTATAGTTCTCGAAAATGACAAAAACGTCCTTTTATACGTTTTTTGTTTTCTTGATTTTGATTTTTTGAAATAGGGTCTCACCCACTATATAGCCCAGGCTTCAAATCACCATGTAGCCCAGCCTGCATTCCAACTCATGGCAGAGGCCACACACGACTCTTTAAGGTTTATTTTATTTATTAATGGTGTGTGTGTGTGTGTGTGTGTGTGTGTGTGTGTGTGTGTGTGTGTGTGTAATACATGGGGACATGTGCCACGGAGCATATGTGGAGGTCACAGGATGCCTTGGTGGTGTGCCCCCCTAGCACCCAACCCCCACTTCACCTTTCCCTGGGTTCCAGGGATCTGCTTTACATTATCTGGTTTTCAGGGCAAGTGCCCTTACTCACTGAGCCAGCCCACCTGCCTGCATATGACTTTAACTTATTTTCCTTTAATTGAACACAACTTAGATTTAAAATGCAGTTCTCTGGAGGATCCCTGCCTAACTCCACCCACAAAAGCAGACAAATGCTAACTCCAAGTAAGGCTTCTGAGTGTGACTCAATCCTTTCCTTCATTCAGCATCCAAGGACGTTAACACAAGCCGGACACCGCACAGGCAAGACGGGAGGATGGTCACACGTGTGAGGCCAGTCTGCTCTGCTCACACTGCATGGCCAGCCATGGTTCTGTGGCATGAAAATCACCCACCTTCTTTGTCTCTTGAGGCCTTTTCAATGTCTTTCTGCAGTCTCCACAGTTTGGGTTTTATTAAAGACTTCCGTCGCTCTTTGTCCATTGGGTTCTTTGGATCTTCTTCCTTTGGAAGGAAAAGAAAAAGACATTTAATAACGCAACAGAAAAGAGAGAGTCACTGCTCCTAGTCGTTCTGAGACTCTCAGTCATACTTGGTGGTTTTAACTTTATCAGAGGGGGCAGGATTGAAAAATAAAAGTAGTCTTTGGTTCACACACATTGTTCTCCCTGTTTTAGGCCTGATTGATTGGGAGACGTCTCGTTCACAATTTGTCAGTGCCCAGGGGAGCATTTTATTTAGTAAAACAAATTATTCTCGGAGGAAGAGATTTTCTATAGTGATTTCAGGTTCTTGATAAATAAACTCTTTGTAGGATGCCTCATGTTTCATGACATTATTGATATTGATTCAAACCTGAGGCCTTTATTCATCCACTGTAGGACTCTACAGTGCGAGCCCCAAGTTAGGATTGCCTTGGAGTGGAACAGATGTGTACTAAATGCCGTGTTGGCTTGGTATGAGGACTACAACTAGAGCTAGACCGAATGCTCAGCCCCCAGAGGATGCTCTACCCAATTAGCTCCCAAAACACAACGTTAGGAGAACCAGCGATTCAAGGCCACGTGTGCAGTAATAGCACAAGCAGCAAGACTGTGTGTAGACTTTACCAGGACTTCTCGGTCCAGTGAACGGAGTTCAAACAGTGCAAAGAAAGGAGAACAGGGCTCCGTGGAGAGTCTATCAGGAGCAGTAATAGAAAAAGAAAAAACAAAACAGACAAAAGAACAAACAAAAACCTGCTGGAAGAACATGTAGCCTGTGTGGATTAGAGGTTAGGATTGAAGCTGCCAAGTTTATGTGGTTTTGTTTTGCTTTTTTTTTTAAATTACTATTATTTTGAGATAAGATCTTACTATTTAGTTCAGTCTGTTGGGTTTGAACTTACAGCAATCCTTCTGCCTCAGCCTCTCAAGAGCTGGTACTATAAGCATAAGCCACAATACCTGCTGGTGTATGAGTTCTCATATGGATTCCTTCAGGGTTGGATGAAAAGAAAAGAAAAAAAAACCTGGTGGAGCAGAAGGTGGCTGAACCCATAAAGGAATGGAGGAGCTATTGTGGGAGTGGAAAAACTAGATCCATGGGTACTGAGAGAGAGCCTGGCTTTAGCTAAACCACCGTGAAGAGGTCACACAGGACGCAAAGTGAGCGTGTCACCCCCACACAGGTATGACAGATTGATTAAAGGGTTTTCTTTCTAGGGCAAACAATATGCCTCCCTGCATCTCTATGATACGCACTTCTTACTCTTAAGAGGTTGGCTGTGTTTATCTCATCCCACCCCTGACATAGAGAAACAAAAGAAGAACGGCCGAAACCAGCAGGTATTCAGTCCCTAAACACAAAAACAATAATTTCACCCCAGGTTTTCCACCACTCCTTCTCGGGGCTGCAGAGAGTTGAGGCCTCAGAAGTGTTCACAACCCTTAGGTGAGAACTGACTAAACCAAGGAGCCCTCACTCTAGCCCTAAGTTCTCACCCGAGGAATTCCATCATGGTGCGGCTCCTGCATTGGGTCTGTTGGGGGACATCTAGTATTTAAAGGTGCATTGCCACCAACGCCACCTCTTAACATTTCAACAGAATCCCAGTTAAATGTCCCAGAATAGCCTTATTGTATTGATAAACAGTAGGTGACAGTGGTGTTTTATGACTTTTTTACATTTATTTAGTTGCACCTGTTGTCACAGGACAACTTGCAGGAATTGGTTCTGTCCTTCTGCCACGTGTCTGAAATGAAAGTTACAGATATGCCAGCCAGTGCCTTCACCGCCCGAGCTGCCTTGGCAGCCCACTAGGGACATTTTGATTATAACTGGTAGGAAAGCAACAGGTACAGTACACTGTCCCTCTGCCCGTCTGAGGCTCTAAAACAGTGTTGGAAGAAGGAAATGGCAATGTTCATCCTCACACCCATCTTTTCTTTTTACTTCCAACCAATCCACTCGAGGGCATGGACTGTCTCTCCTTCTGTCCTTCTTCCCCCACAAAAGAAGTCCCGGGAGAGGCATATAAAACCGCAGCCCTTTGAACAGGGACTTTGCAGAATGCATAACAGCTCCACTCGGCTCACTGGTCCTCTCAGCTCCCTCCCCTGTCTCGAGTGCTCCTGTCTGAATAAACATTACAGCACTGGATAAAAACTCACTGCCCACGACTGAGAATCGAGGCTCTGGAAAACTTAGCCTCAAGGATATCGTGATAATCCTAATCAGTCATTTGAGACAGATTTAACTGTACAGTTGAATTCTAGTGCTGTGAAGTTTCTTAATCATAAATTCCCACGAGCATGTCATTTGTAGGTGAGCCATCCTAACTCCCTACAGTGCAATAGAACCCTGGTTCAATTTCCCAGAATTCCCTTATTTTATCAACAAGTTGGGCTGTTGGGGCGTTTTCATTTCCCTTTGCAAGAAATCAGGAGATACGATCCCTGTACTCCTGCTCATCTAAGGCTAGAAGGGAAAGAGGGCGTTGTCCCCTTGGGCTCCTGTCATCCCCCTTTCTGCATTGAGCACACATTGCTGCTAGTAGCACCCTTCACCTTTGCCAAGGTAGGAAAATAATGACAATTAAAAAAAAACAACTGGCAGGCTGGTGAGATGGCTCAGTGGTTAAGAGCACTGGCTGTTCTTCCAGAGGTACTGAGTTCAATTCCCAGCAACCACATGGTGGCTCACAACCATCTATAAGGGAAATCTGATGCCCTCTTCTGGTCTCTGAATGTATATGCATTAAATAAATTAATCAATAAATAAAGTTAAACAACTTGCGTGGCTGGTAGAAGGGGGTAGAGGTTAATGTGGTCAGGATTCAGAGTGTGTCCCCATCTCCTCCCTTCCCCCTCCGTCTCCTGTACTCTGAGTAGGGTACCAGTTCTTGGCTCCAGCCAGTCAGGTGTCTGATTAATGCAGTAGGAGAGCATGAGTAGGCTGGCTGCGCAGATCAGGGCTGGGAGAGAGCTGGAAGTGTGGGTGAGTTCCAGCGGACAGCACAGGAAAGAGCTTCTGGAAGCCACTTTTACAGGTCAATCATCAGCTCCTAGGTACGAAGTGTGGGGCAAAATGTGCTCCCCTGCCACACTTATGCCGGGCCCTGTGCATAGTCACTCCTCCCACCACTGAAACAGAAAGGAAAAATGAAGGTTCCTGGAGTTCCGAGCTACTTGCAAGGCTGGGGTATGAAGGTCACTTGAGTCCAGTAGCTTGAGGCACAGAGGGGGAGGTTTGCTTTTGTTTTTGATTTTGTGTTTGTGTTGGTTTTTTTGTGTGTGTGGTTGTTGTTTTGTTTGTTTTGTTTTTGATCAGCTAGCTCCTAGAACATTCTAATTAAAATGACAAGCTCCCAGAGGCAGAGAATTTCCTCTAAGAAGCTGAGTGTATGTTCAGCTCACATCTGTCATGCAAACACCCAGGAGGCTGGGGCCCAGGAACAGACACGAGATGGCTGGGCTCTGATTGGGGAAGATGATCAATTTTCAGCAATAAGGATCATCCTACGGCAGGATTCCCCAAATGCCCGAAGAGTAGGGCTCAGGTCTTTTGGTCCTAGTTTTCAAGGGTTGGGATCTTTAAAACATGCTAATGTCTCCCTCACCCGGGACTTAGATCTCTGTGCACCTCGACCTTGGGTAAGGAAGGGTTACATTTACTGACTTCTAACAAACAGACCGTGGTGAGATGGGAGGTCACTTCTGGGACTGGCTTACAGAGCACTGGGCTTCATCTCTCGGGCTTTGGGTCTCTTTGGTCACTCATCCAGAGGTGAGCAGGCTGCCACGGGTTGCAAGGCAAGAGATGGACAGACTCACATTGCAGAATTTAAAGGTACCTGTGTGTGTGTGTGTGTGTGTGTGTGTGTGTGTGTGTGTGTGTGTGTCTGTGTGCCTGTGCCTGTGTGTGCATGAGTGCTTGTGAACATATAAGTGTGCAGATACAGAAAGTGGAGGCAGAAAGGAAACTTTGAGAGGGGAGGAAGAAAGGGGAGAATCAGCGAGAGTAAGGGGTTGCGTGTGACGTGAGCAGAAGGGAGAGTGTTTCAGGGGAGACGGGGGAATCGCAAGAGTAGGGAAGAGGAAGAAGGAAAGGTCATGGGAGGCAGGGTAAATAGGAGAAAACTATAGTGGCACACACACACACACACACACACACATCTATATGCTATAATGAAATTTATATGAAAAGAAATGACATTTCCCATTTTCAGCTCTTGAGGACCTTGAGAGCCCTGCCAAGTCATGAGTGAACTTGGAAATTAAGCCTTTCCTCGTAGAGCTTTGAGACATCTAAAGTCCTTTATCCTTGCCACGTGAGGGACCGAGAGGCCCTGACCATGTAAATGTGAGATAGTAAATGTTTAAGCTAGTGAATTGGGAGTCAGTTTACCATTTGTTCAGAAAACCCTCACAATCACTGAACACCCACTTTTACAAAAGACTGTGTGATTTAAATGCCCCTCAAAGTTCATGAGATAGAAATATAGGTGGTGGCGGTGCAGGCCTTTAATCCCCAGCACTTGGGAGGCAGAGGCAGGCAGATCTCTGAGTTCAAGGCCAGCCTGGTCTATAGAGAGAGTTCTAGGACAGCCAGGATTACACGGAGAAACCCTGTCTAGAAAAACAAAAGAAAACAAAAAAAAAAAAAAAGAAACACCTGTCCCACCACCGAGTGGAAGGACTGAGAAGACGGACTTTCAGGATATTAGACAGGATGTTAGAGTGTTTTCCTCATGAATGGACTAATGTCATTGTCCTGGGAATGAGTTTGCCATAGTTCAGACCTTGCTTTCTTGTCCATGTGGAATACCACTGCAGGTATAACCCATAGATTATGCTTTATTTATACCGCTATGGACAAAAATAACATCTTTATTACAAAAGAAGAGCGTTCCACCCAGGCAATGGTGACACAGGTCTGCAATCCCAGTCTTCTGGAGGTGGAAGCAGTAAGATTAAGAGTTCAAAGGCCAGCTTTGGGCTCGGGAGTCTGGGCTGGGGACTTGGGGACAGGGAGCAGACACCCTTTCCTTTTCATTGTTCTCAGTCTGACTTCTCAATACATGGCCATGCTGTTAAAGGCACTTCCCGCCTCTCCATACTTACAAAGTAGTCAGCCAGCAGAAGCTCCGATTTGTTTTCTATAGACAGGACTGCAGTTTCTTCCATTAGAGCCTGGATATCTTTTTCAACATCAACCTTGCTGATGGCACAGTGGATCTGTGTGTGGCACTGGATCACCAAGAAAAGCAGAGTGGGGTGGTTGAAGAACTGATTCCCGCTAACCTTCCCGTGCACACCCGAAACAGAGCTGTCTCCACTACTCACTGTGGTCAGCGTTTGTCCGAAAAGAGAAATATGTTGGCTGTATTGGTTTAAGTTATTGCATAAAAGTTGAATTCTTTCCTTCTCCAGCTCCAGCATGCTCTGAAGAGAATAAAAAAGAGGGTCGATCAAGTATTTGTTATGCAAAGCGTACTAGCCTTCACACACCCCATCGTGAGATAGCTCGAGCAAACTGTCCAGATTTGCCTTGGTATATCCCAACTGCAGTGCAGAGGGATTCCCAGCGCAGGGATATGACTTATATCCTAATACCCCCACTAAGACTCCAGTTTCCCTCTGATCCTTCACCCTCACACAGCCTGTAGGCAGACGCTACAAGTTACCAGCTGTTTGTTTAAATAAAAAAAAAAAAGGAGACAAAGAGAAAAGAAGGCATAAGACACAGCTTTGATGTTTCAGAGGAGACAAAGGCCCAGGAAGACCTATCTGCGAGTCTTAGAAATGCTTTCTGACAGTTCAGGTCCTTCCACAGTTGTTGACAAAGCAGGCAAGGCCCATCCTCCTCCCTGCCTCTGGAGGAGTAAAGATGACATGATGGGTCGTGGCTTCATCAAAAGGAGACCTGGAGACAAGAACTGAGTATAAAAAAAAAAAAAGAGGGCCAATGAGATGGCCCAGCAACCTCTGTTACATGATGAAAGGAGAGAACCAAGTCCCAGAAATGTCGTGTAGCCTACAACATGCTCAGGGGCATGGATGTGGTACACACCCTTTCTCTCTCACACACACACATATGGGCACATGTACACACACACACACACACACACACACACACACACAAATGTGTGCATGCAAATATTTTTTTAAAATTAGTAATAAAAACAGGTTTATTAACTGTTTTGTCCAGAATTAGGGAGGGAAAGCTTTCAGCTTCTTCTTGGTCTCATTTACCATAGTGTTAGCAGTGTTGCCATAGTGTTGCTAAAACAAGGGCCTGGGGACATGGGTCAGTGCTTAAGAACATTCGCTACTCTTCCAAGGTTCTAGTTCAGTTCCCAGCACCTATGCCACACAGACCAGATATACATATATAACATAAATAGAAATAAAATAAGTCTTCTTTTTAAAAGAAGAGCTAAAATCAGGAAATACACACCTATCACCAGTTAAGTTACCAGGGCAGAGATAGCAAGCCTTCTTGGGCACACTTCTTCCACTGGCAAGTTCTCCATCTAGTGCCAGGGCTCAACCCATTTTTGTTCCTAGCATGGACTTTCTTGTGGAAAATGTAATTAGTTGTGGCTCCTAGTATATGTTAGAATAAGCTCTAATAATCACAGCTAAAGAAAAAGAGGACATGTATTTGGAGTGAAGTGAGAGAGAGGTAACAAAGGAGGGGTTGGAGGAAAGAAAATGATGTATTTTAATTTTTTATTGCAAAAAATCATTAAATAAAGTATATAAATAGACAAACAAACAGCAAAATGGATACCACATTCTCCTGTCTTTCCTCTCTTCTTTTGAGACAAGGTCTCAGGTAGCCCAGCCTAGTTAAGGATGACCTAAAGGATGATATGAACTTCTGATCCTGTTGTCTCTACATGATGTGGGCAGGAATTACTGATGGGATGGTAGACATGTAACAATACCTCGTGCGTGCGTGCGTGCGTGTGTGTGTGTGTGTGTGTGTGTGTGTGTGTGTGTGTGTGTGTGTGTGTGTTAATGGGGATTGAACCTATGGCCTGTGTTAGGCAAATCTACTGAGTGAGCTATCTCAGCCCCAATATTCTTTTTTTTTAATTAAGGTTATTTATTATTTTTTTATATATGTGTGTACCTGCATGAGTCTAGGGACACCACATACATGCAGGTGCCCACAGAGACCAGAAGGCATCGGATCCTCTGAAACTAGAGTTACAGGAGGTTGTGAGCCACCTGATACGAGTACTGGGAACTGTACAGGTCCTCTGTAAGAGCAGCAAGTACTCTTAACCACCAAGAGTTCTCTCCAGCCGCTATAGTCTTTTATTTTATGTATATAAGTGTTTATTGTTTGAAAATTTCATGCATGCGTGCAACATGCTTTGATCAAATGCACCTATTTCCCTCCCCTCCAACTTCTTCCCTAGTCTCACCTCCACTTTTCCTTCCTTTGTTTTTTAAACTCACTGAGTCAGCTCGGTGTTGCTGTAAACGCCTGAGTGTAGGATAATCTACTGGAGCATGAATAGTCTCTCGGTCATTGCATCCCTGAAGAAAACTGACTCTCTATCAAGCAGAAGTCATCCGTTGTCATCAATAGTTTTTTGTTGGAGTGGCACTTCATGAGCCCCTTCCGCGACCATGCTAGAATTTTGGCTAACTTGATCTTACATACATAGCCATCGCTATTGTGAGCTCATGTGAGCAGCAGTGCTGTCTTTCCCAGCATGCTGTTTGAATGCACACGCCCGTTCCCTCTGGCATTTGTGGTCCTCCTGGTCCTTCTTCCACAATGACCCCTGAGCCTTGGGTGAAGGAGTGTATCACAGACATCCCATTAAGGGTTGAGCATCCCACAATCTCATTCCTGCACTTTGACCAGTTTGAGTTTCTGTTGTAGCTATCTGCTGCAAAAATAAGCTTCTCTGATGAGTGACAGGAGATGGACTAATCTAGTGGGTATAAAGACAAGAACTTCAGGGCCACGTTGCGCTGTGCTCATTTAGGGAATATTAAGGTCTCTGTTATTCCAGGGCCTAGCCAGTTGTGGAATTTTGGCCTCGTTGATACTACCAGGAATGACAGTTCTGTCTGGCAGAGCAGGCTTTAAATTCAGCTAGAAACATTTGTTGACTCCCGTAACACCCATGCCATTACTGCACCAGTGGTCAGATCAATTGTCAGGTTCTTCTGTACTGTAACTTATAGCTCTCATGGCTGGTAAGATGGATGACTACTTTTCTCCCCTGGTACCTCTACGTAGAACATTCCAGCACTCTGATGGATAACTAATCCATCTAATTCTAATCAATTCTTGATGCTAACCTATATGAGAGCTGAGGCGTCAGAGTCTCTGGCTTATAGGTAAGAAGATGGCCTCCAGAGTTTATGCAGGATAACGAAAATTCTGCAACTGGATTATAACTTTTAGCTAGCAAGGGTGAATAAGGACGTGAGGAGTGCACACTTGTTAGGCTTGTTAAGGTTACACAGGTAGCTTTGTTGGCTACTAGCATTCTAGAGCAATGTTACCGGATTCTAGAGGAAGTTACTGGGCTCTTGCCACACATTTGATGATTTGTTGCTTTCCAGTGGGTAGAGAAGTTCAAAAGTGAGGCCAAGTGAAGCCTCAGGAGAGATTTTTAAGCCACGTTGGGACAATGCAGGCTTCAAATGCTCTGAGTATGTGCTCTGACAGAGATGGCAGACATCAGAGACAGTCTCCGAATGCTGTTTTGATAAGGCCAAGGCTCTAGGAAGACTGGTGGGTATCATTACCACAGGTAAGACCGATGGCTCAGTAATGGAGGCGCTGGTAAGCAGATGGGGCAGCAGAAAGTCTCAAGGTCACCACTAGCCTGCTCCACTTTGCAGTCCCCCTACATCCGTGTGCTAGATTTAATTTGTTGATATATCCTTCTGTGTTTGCAATCTCAGTTTATGTTTTTAGTATGATAAGATTTACATGCTATACACAACATCATTTTAAAGACACAGTTCACTGTTCTGAAGAACATTCGCACTGCTGTGGCACTTTTCATCTTGTAAAATGTAAACTCTCTAGCCACGAAGGAATAACTGCCTATCCCTTCTCCTCCTCCCAGCCACTCAACTTTCTCACTCTCTGTTCTTGACCAGTGCAGGTCTCAAGCAGGAAGAATCATCAAATGTATCCATAAAGCACATCCACGTTGTACACACATCTTTAAGGCTGAATGATATTCCAGCGGATGATATGCTATAATTGCTTATTGATGTAAGATCATTTTGTTGTTTCTTTAAATGGCAGCAACCAAGGGATCAACAATAACAACAAACATCTGTGCCCACACACAGACATTT
This sequence comes from Rattus rattus, assembly GCF_011064425.1. NCBI lineage: Eukaryota > Metazoa > Chordata > Mammalia > Rodentia > Muridae > Rattus > Rattus rattus. Next base: position 46,490,185 of record NC_046158.1, on the reverse strand, counting down.
AGATTTTGGGTTTTGGGAAGTCTGTAGTTACATTCTCACAACCCGCTGATTAGATGGCTACGCCGTTTTTGGCAAGCTAAGGGAGCCAAATGCCTCTGAGATAGTGTCTCCTGAGACTCTGTCTAAAATCATAGGCATCAGCCAATAGAATGAGACCAACTATCCTTTTGTCTTCCAGATAAAGCATTGAAGAGGCAAAATAATAGCCTATCAAATTCGTTGATCCCTCTAAGGTAGAATTAAAATGTCAAATAACAAACTCAGGTCATTGGTTTGGATCACCTCAAGAAAGAAAAAAGTCCTTACCCTATTTTTTTTTTAAAAAAAAAAATCTAGAAATCAGCTGTTTCAGCTTAGCAAATGGACGTAAAGGATGTGGGGGTTGGGAATAAAAGTCAGGCTTAGAACACATCGCACTCTGGGCAGCAGCTGTTGCCTCACATCGATAAGCACAGAACCACGAGCATCAATCTGCGATTAGAATAACTGGTGTCCCTTCGTAGAGATGGGAATGTTTAACAGCTTTAATTACATTTCAGGGAAATCATTAAAATGATTTGTGTTTGCTCATGAAAAGAGGCAGAAATAAATTCCACTGTGCAAAGGGGAAAAATCCATATCTCATTTAATGAGTTATTGCTTTCTAGTGTCTCGTTCTTTCTGTTTAAAAATAGTTGATAGAGAGACAAGACATTCTGGAGGGCCTCCAGCCGTTTGACAGCACAGGCAAAGGACGTACGGTCAGAGAGCTACCAAGGGATGGCAGATTTAGAGCCTGTCTCGGCTCCGATAATTCATGTTCCTCACTCATTCTCTCGGTTTCTGCTGCTCTGGCTTCGGGGTACTAAACGAGGATCCTGGAGAGATTACATTTTCATTTGAATTTGCTTTCAAACAGGAAATGTGTTATACTATTTCCATAGCAGGGATTTCAAACTACAGAACGTCTAGAAGATGTCCCGGTACCTTCCAAAAATCATGCAGAACCTCGGAGTCACTGTGTCTGGGGAGAATTTCCACAGGCGCCCTGATACTTGGAGGCAGTATCTTAGGCCCACATTCTAAACACCGTCCATAGTTCTTTCCCTCACAGGTAACCAGCACCGAGCTGGAGCTCTTCAGTGCTGTGTTATCTGTCTTCACGAGTTTCACATTTCATGTTTGGAACTATAATTACACATACACAGAAGACGTAGAAGTCACAGAAGCATGTGAGTCCATGAGCTGTGGGGGTGGACCAAGTACACAGAAGGCAAGCTATTGCCGAGGGACAACATCATTACGTAGATCAAGGTCCATGTAGATCCAGGAGGACACTACAGTGTCATCATTCAGGTGGCTGCTGTGCAGGAGACCGAAGACAGCTCAGAGGAAGTTAGGGTGTCGGGAACTGTGACCCCACAGGGAGAGCAGACCCCGGTGGCCAACAGCACAGTGGCGTCTGGGACCCAAGGGAGTTAAAAGAGAACCCTACCCTTCTGATTATGCCTTTTGGTAGATTTAGCACGCAAGTCCAATTCTAAACAACGAAAAAGCTGAAGTCAAGCTCTTTGGGAGCATAAATGAATGTGTAACTTGTTCCCATCCCATGGCTTTGGGAGGAAAGAAGAGCATTTCCACAATGCTGCAATTTCAAAAAAGAAAAAAAAAATCCTACTGAAAGAGACTGGAGAGAGGAGGATTCCTTTGTTTTTCTGAAACAAGGTCTTGCCTTGCCAAATGATTGGGGCTGGCCTGGAACTTGCTGTCTAGACCAAACTGGCCTTAAACTTGAGGTAATCATCCTGCTTCTGCCTCCTGAGTGCTGGGATTAAAGGAGTGTAACACCACCACCACCACCACCACCACCACCACACACACACACACACACACACACACACACATACACACACACATTTTCATATGTAACTGTTTTAGACATTTTTAAAAATTTAGAGTACATAGATAAAACGAAACAAAAATATTCATGTTCTAATCAACCAGAGTTGATAAGTGTTTCATATGGTTATGATGTGGTTTTTGTTCGTTTGTGTTTGTCTTGTTAACTTGATATAAGCTAGGGTCATCTGGGAAGAAGGAGTCTTAATTGAGAAAATGCTTCCATTAAATTGGCCTAGAGGCAAGTGTGCAGGGGTTTTCTTGATTAATGACAGAAGTGGGAAGGCGTGCACACTGTGGGTTGTTTCCCTTTGGGAATATAGTCCTGGGCTGTATAGGAAAGGGAGCTGGGCAAGCCATAGGCCAGAGGAAGAAGACCAGGAAGTAGCCTTCTCCTATGGTCTCTGCTTGAGTTCCTGCCTCCAGGTTCCTTCTTCGGCTTTTGGTCATAGTGTCTTATTATAGCCGTAGAGACCTATCTAGGACAGTGATCCTGTTTGTGTTGATTTGAAAATAGACACGGCAAAGCCGTTCATATGTATTTGAAGTAGTGGTTAACCCTGGGAAGTGGTTCTATCGCTTTATCAGGAGCCATTCCGAGGCCGAACGGCTGGATATTGCAATTCTGTGATATTCCCACCAGGAGTGCCATTTCCCTGGTTTAACACAGATCTGGACACTAGCTATGTGTTTACAAACACATTACCTCAATATAGGTTAGGCATGAGTTGAAATTTTCCTGCATAGATGTATAAATGATATGTTTTCTGTAATATTGCTTTGAGGTTAATTCATATTTAAATATAGGTTGGGTTAATTTATAGCTGGAGATTGGCCTACTTTATAAATTAGAGCATATTGTAAGAGTATTCTTCTGATGGATATGAAGACGTTTTCTCACCATCTAATTATGAACTATCCTGTAATAAGCATTCTGTGCCTCACTCTTAAAGTACACACTAAACCTTTCTTCAGTATATACGCCTACAGGAGAACTTCTGTATTAAGGACAAGAGCACATTTCTGTTTTCCCAGATACTATTAACTTATTCTCATTAGAAGGGTTCAAGAATCTTATTTTTAGCATCCTTGCTAATACTAGATATGATCACTTCCTAGTTTTGACACATGATTATCTTTCCATGTGCTTAGTAGTGATTTTGATTTTCCATCTTGACTTATGTATTCACACCTTTTGCTCATCTTTGCCAGTTTGGCACAATTGATTCTTTTAAAAAATTGATTTCATTTCATTTTATCTTATGTGTATCCACATACATGTGGTAACTGCAGAGGCCAGGTGTTGAAGTCACTGGACCTGGGACTACAGGTGTTCGTAAGCTGCCTTGTAGGTGCTGGGAATTGAATCCTGGTCTTCTGGAAGAGGAGCCAGTGCTCTTAACCACAGAGCAATTTCTCCAGCTGCCAGAATTCACTCTTTGTGGGTCTGTGTTACTAACAATAACGTTTTAGATTTTGAGTTTAGTACCTAACTCATTGTTGGATATTGGTTGTCCAACAAAACACCCAATGCAGAAAACTCCAACAGTACGAGTCAGCTAAAACCCCTTTCCGAATCTCTAATACATAAATTTTAATTTATATTCCTCTTCGATAGAGGTTTTTTTTAAGCTCATTCTCCACCGAGATTTAGGAACAGAAAGCCCAGCTAATGATGTGCATGAGCTTCCATTGGTGGTTATGGTCATGGAGAAAGGGAGACAACGAGAGGGGAAATGGTTTGTCTAGTGCCACAGTACCAGGGAGTGTCATAGCCAAGGAAGAAATCAGGTCTCTGGAATGAGGATCCAACCTTCACTTCCCAGGTCACACAGAACCCGTTGGAAGAAGACAAATGTGAACGTCTACCGTACCTTGTAGCAGTTTTCCAGGGTGCTTTCCCACTTCAGCCTAGTAGAATAGCCTGCCATGTTTTTTTGGTAGTAGCTTTCATCTTCTTTTTCTAATTTTTCAGTTGATTTTTTCAGCTTGTTGAGGAGCTAAAGTAAAATATCAGTGTCACACAGTTACTGCCACATTTACAAAGAGCGCTCTTGCCAGCCCATGCATCGATCGTATGTGGCCCAGGGACCTGTGTCTCACATCAGTTCTTTATAAATAATAGTTACTATATACATGACAAGACTTAGGTCTTTTTTGTTGTAGTTTTGCTTTTGTTTTATGAAACTATTAACGGACACTAATGTCCCTCAATATACCCTCAGTTTTACATTTGAGCAAATTGAATTGTCAAACACGAAGTGAATTGTCTACATCCCTCACACCAAGATGGCCAAATGACTGAATTTGACAATTTATAGTGCAGGTCTGGGATCTCCAACTCAAAGTGCAATCCATTGGCCCACCCTGTAGTCTTATTCAGTAAACCTTTAGATTTCTCTATTCCTTCCCAGGACAAGTAGAGACTTAAACCTATTTCTATAATAGGTTACCAAACTGTCTGACATCTTAGCCCTAGAAGTAAAGCTTTGGAACGAGACATCATGGATCAGAAATCTCATTTCAGCTGCAGGACAAGTTATATCACCTTCATAAGGTACAGAATTGTTCCACATCTCTGATAGGGATGATGGCTCCCACTTTGCTCTGTTCCTGGGAGGATTTGATAAGGTAACACGGGTGAGAATCACATCGCACCCTCTATCTGGCACCTACTATAGCACTAAGCTTAATATCCATGCCCATGCTACCTTCAAGTTAAGGCAGCCAGACACATGGTCTCCTTACATTTTGTTCTCCAGGGATCTGTCTCTCACAAAGAGTTCCCACCATGACACTTGCCTTTCTGATCACTAAGTCTCTGGGAAGTCAAGGTTATGCAAAATTCTCTGGACCACGGTAGCAGAAATGGCTAAGGAAAGTGCCCAGACAAGCAATTTCATTTCTGCGAAATGAGGATTTGAATTGCATGAATAATTCTTGACTTTAATAATCTTAAGCACGAATCAGAATTTGTAAAGTAGCAACTTCCAGGGCCCCCAGTAGAGATATCGAATTATTAGCTATCTCTGTAGTGAGTTTGTAGTAGGTCCTCAGCTGACTCTCATGAGCATGGTCCTCGAACTACACTTGAAGGACCCTCCTGATGTTAGCCGTTTAGCAGTTTCAAGGACACAGAGAGAGGATTTTATGAATAACCCTCTTTATGTTTAAGGACACCGTGACTAATGTTATAATAATAACGGACATTCATTCAAGATGCCGGATATGAATGCTATCCCCTTTGTAATTCCAGTCAATACACTGCTCTTCTGAGATGTATGACCTGTGCAAGGCACATTCCGTTTTGTATTTCAGGTGTAATGAGCCACATCCATCTGTAGAAACATGAGCTTGTGCGTTTTAACCTGATAATGAACTAATAACCCGATACAGGAAAGAATTGATGGACTCAGAGGACAGAAAGAACGGCCAGAGACAATGGTGGAGCAGGAGGCAAGGCCAAGTCAGGAAGGCCTTGACCAGTCACATGACAGAGTCAGCCATATTCTCAAGCCACTAGAAAGACTTCAAAGGCTTCTCATAAAAAAAGATGCTGCTGACTGGAGTTTCAGGAAAGTCACCCTGTATGCAAGGGACAGTAAGAGCCAATGTTCCAGGCAAAGAACCCATTCATGAATTGCAGCAATCCAGGCAAATGATGACTGTGGTCAGGGTGAAGGGCAGAAGGGAAAGGTATATGTTAACAAACTTGAGAAGCATTTAGTTTAAGGGTTAGAGCTGAGTAGAATAGGGAAACCAGTTATCTTAGGTAGAAAGATGATTTCTAGTGGTGCCAGGAGGCAGTTTAGAGACAGATACAGCCAGAGATATAAATTGAGACACTGTCAGCGTAGAAATGAGAGTTGAAGCCTTGAGGGTATATACATTGAGAACTATTTTTACTGAGTTCCCGATATTGAGAATCTTTTGCTGGACACTGGAGACATAACAGTGAATTAAACAGAGAGGCGCTGGGGAGAAATCCTCAGGCACAGCAATATAGAAAGGCCAGGTGGGAAAAAAGATGACGTCCATAAAGGAGCCTAAGATAAAATGTCTGAAGATGTAGGAGGACCGAGAATGGGATCCTGACCAAAAGAAGAGGCCATTGCCAGACGGGGAGCTGAATGATATACAATGCTTCTAAGAACTTTACAGGGTGCCTTGAGAAATGGACAGTGAGTGGAGATGGAGCACAGAGAAATACATCAGAGTGCCCCGAGAGGATGATACAGTTGAATGGTCAAGGCTGTGAGAAGCTGCTTCTGAACCTTCCTGCTCTCCCACAGCAAGGGGTGCATTGGAGTAAGTGGACAAGCACACCGAAATCTGTCTGCTCGATCCTAACGTCTCCACAGCGTTGCATTGGGAAACGGGAGTCTTTGGGAAGTGATGGGGCTCACGTGGAGCCCTTATGAATGAGATCAGTGACCCTATGAAAGGAAGCCCTGAGAGCTCTCTTTGCCATATGAGGCGATGACTGGATGTCTGCAGTCTTGGCCCTCATCAGAATCTGAGCGTGCAAGTCCCTAATCTCTAGGATTCTAGAACTATGGCCATTCTGACTGTTCAGAAGTTCAGTAAGATGTTTGTATCAGGCAAGTGTCTGGGCGGCTTCCTTAAACCATGTGATGTTTTTATTTGTGGGCTAGTCAAAGTCTTATTTATTTATTTATTTATTTATTTATTTATTGACTACAAAGAATGCATTCCGCTGTTAAAACTGCCCAGACTATGGTAACTGCTTATGGCAGCTCAAATAAACTAAGATGGACCTAGGAATTCAGAAGATAGATGGGAAGAACCACGGTGGGATGGGAGGGGCTGTCTCAGGGAGAAGAGAAGAAGGACATAATCAGAAGAGGTCTGTGAGAGCCGTGGTGATATAGTCCGAGAACAGGGAATGAACTGGGCACTCCCTTGCTGCTATGCAGATAAAAGCGAACGTCGGGGAAAGAAACAGGACAGTCCTCTGGGAGTGGGTGGAAAGGACCCGAGCAGAAAGAAGACAGAGGGTGTTTAGGCTAGCTTCCGGTGAGAACCAGGATGCCTAAGCAGGAAAACAGGAAGAACTGCTGAGACACCAGCTCAGAGGATGCTGATGGGACGCTTCCTCGTGCGGGAGAAATGGAAGCCAGCTCTGGTGGTCAGCTCCAGGATTTGAAAAACAAAAAACAAAACCGCAGCTGCTGGTTTAAGCAGGGGAGCGAACTGTGATGTTAGCCCAGGCAAAGGTCATGATTATAGGCCCATTTTAGGAAGGTGGGTGGAGGGCACTGCAGAATTTCACCTCGCAGGGAAGCTGCTAATAAAGGAAGAGGAAACGCACCGCTCACCTACAACGGCATTTCTGTTGTTGCTAATGCTTGACATTGAGGAAGAATAGCTTCTAATGTGGGCTGGGAAGGCTGGAACATGCCCTGTGTGAGAATCTTTACATAATGTGCATGAGCCTCCCCTCACGGCTGCTCATTATTGAATTTGTTCTGATCATTTTGAACTGTTAAGAATGACACGTGAAGCTATAAGAGCATTCCAAATCCTGCTAACAATGAATTTAAGTTATTCAACTAACAATTTCTTCAGCTGACGTGATAGAGTCGCGTGCGATGCCAATTTTCTTTCCCCTTTTAAGGATCTCCGGGTGCCATGGTGCTGGCTGCTTTCCTTGAGGGAGACTTAAAGTTGGAGAAAGTGTGGAATGTTTTAGTTTCTGACATGGGGCACACGGAACAGGAGTTGGTCTAGATGAGGTATAATATAGCCCAACATTACTTGTGTTCATTTTTTTGTCTAAGAACACAGTTGTCAGGTTGACTCTTCTTTAACCCATGAATCAATGCCATGGCCCACACATGGACAGTTATGGAGTCTGACGTGGCTGGGGGAATCAGGGTTTCTGCAGCAGGAGGGAGCTGGTGTCTCTCTCTCTCTCTCTCTCTCTCTCTCTCTCTCTCTCTCTCTCTCTCTCTCTGTGTGTGTGTGTGTGTGTGTGTGTAGCCTCAGGGTTTCTGCAGCAGGAGGGAGCTGCTGCTGCTGCTGCTGCTGCTGCTGGTGGTGGTGGTGGTGGTGGTATGTGTGTGTGTATGTATGTATGTATGTAGCCTCACAATGGCCTTCACTTCCAAGCACCATGGATCTTGTGGTCCATTACCATGTATCTGGGCCAGGCTGATTTCCGCATGCATTATCTGGCTTTAAGTTAACAATAACAATAAGTACACTAACATCTTTAAAAGACTTCCCTAAGAAAGAAAAGACAAAGAAGAAACAAACCCATCTCGATAGATATCCTCTTCTGCCCATGGTTACAAACACATTATTGTTCAGAGGAAAAAGAAAAACCTAGGCGATGAAGGAAGGTATGACAAGAACTTGATGTAAAATGTAATTACTATCTTAAAAGCTCAAATTGCCAGGATGAATGGTAGAAATGTAAATTTATATTTATTGTGATTAAGCCTATACCTTCCCCTTAGGGTGTATTTTGTTTGAATTCTTATTTAACGATTATTATTTCCTAATTATACGAACAAACCACAGTTAGCTAACTATTTAAAATGCAATTTTATCTTTATCTCATCTGTAAGCATTTTGACTTTTCATTTTATAATGTTCCCAATATATTAGTGTAACATGCAAAGTGCTTTATATGCTATCCCATAACATAATTATATATATTTATTTATTTGGAGTGGAGGTAGGATTCTCTGTCAAAATGGTGGATACCATAAACCTAAAATGCCATGTCAGCGATATGTTTCAAAAGGTTATGTAGACCACGGTAACTTTGAAGTCCCTTTTCACGCTTGGTTAACCTACAGACCCTGGGAGGGGCAGCCAGTTCTCCATGCTCCCATGGAGGCCAGGAAGCCACATCTCTAAACAGTGTGTACCCAGCTGCCATGATAGCGCTCACCTTCTGCTTCTCCTTCTGGGTCATGGATTGCTTGGAGCTTTCTATAAGGTGGAAAAGGGCTTCATGCTTCTTCGTACTCATCATTAATTTTTTCTTAGCCTAGAGACAGAAACACACAAACAAGAGGAGAAAGAAAGAAAGAAAGAAAGAAAGAAAGAAAGAAAGAAAGAGGAAAAGGTAGAAAGGGAGTGAGAAAGAAAGAAAAAGGGAGAAAAGGAAAGAAAGAAAGAAAGGGAGAAAGACTGATATTTAGAAAAAAGCTCTTCTATTTCAGAATGAGATCTGTTTGTGAATAAATGTGAGTCTTTACTTCTTTGTTTCCAATCTTTACTTCAAAATTGCCCAAAATAGTACAGCAGCAAGTATTTAGGTCAGGAACCATTATATACTTTGTCATGATAATGGGTCTATATGAAAGAGTCAGATGTTTGCTAACCCACCATGAGCTTACACCCCTCTGGCCTTGGCCCCCGGTGCTGCAGCTGCAGACATAGACCACGGTGCCCAGACTGCGAGTTCAGAATATAAAATGAAATGATACTGGGGAAGAGTCAGGGCTCTGTCCTTGAGAATCAGAGAGACGCCTACTGCCTCCCTTGGAATGTGCGAAGAAGCTGTACAAGGGAGTTCCAGGACCGATGCTCAAACTCCCCCCTCTATCTCAGGCCAGTGTCTGCTGACAAATGCTGACAAGAGGACTTGGTCCTTCGGAATCGGAAACTTGGCCTCTGAGGCAGACCGCACTTCACAACTGACATGCGGGACCTCTTCTTGTATTGTCATGAGGGAGGAAATAATTGCAGCTATGTGATTGAATGACTTTGCCATTCTTCATAAAGCAATAAAATCATTTTATTTAAAAAAAAAAACCCAACTTATCAGAAACTGGGGAGTAATAGGAGGTACATTTTGTTCTTTGAGGCAAACAGTTATAGAACCTTGTCTCTAGCCTTTGATCCATTGTATTGACTTTCCTGTGAGAACTGAATGTTTACAGATAATTGTTTTGTCAAGACAAACCTCTTAAAAAACAAAACAAGAAAAATCCCACCTCAGAAAATTAAGAGCAAAATTAAAAACAAGTGATTGGATTTTCTTGTTTCTTTTTTTTTTCGGGGGGGGGTGTTGTTTGACTTTGAGCTTTGTTCTCAATGTGACTCTCATGAGCCACTTTCTATCAGAACAGCTACCCACAAAGTACATCTCATCTTAGTCTCTGGAGTCTTCAAATTCAACAGGAGCTCAGAAACAAGCCTGAGACTATCTACTTTCTGGTTATTTGGTACAGGTGGCTGTTTACTTGCAAAGGATCACTTGAGTTATTAACATTTAGGAGATGAAAAAGGAAGAGTTCCACCCTCAGAGTGCAAATCTTCAAGGACATGATTGGGTTTTTTTTTAGCAGATTCTCCAGCCTCTAATCCTTCCTTATCAAAGCCACTCCTCCTACACAGGATTATTCTAGAATAATCTTCCATACATATGGGTCTCATCTGCTGTTTCTGTAGCTTAAGAACCAATAATGGAATTCTCTAGCTTCCCAGATCAAATCACAATCTCTCTAGAAGGATTCATATACTGTCTCCTGCATTTGTTATCTACCCAACTCAATGTTCAAGTAATTGAAAACTACGAGCAGATCTTAGTGTAGTGTGGACAGAAGGTAGACCATGTGTCCCTCTGATGTCACCACACTCCGTACAGTGCCCTCTCTATTGCAAGGTGGAGATCTCTAACAACTTTACACAAATGGAGAACCAAACTGGTGTTTGTTCCTTTCCCTAAATTGTAAACTTCACAGAGACGCAGTCAATATGCTGGAGCAGAGCAGTGACTCTGAGTCCAAGAACTTCTAAGACTTCATGGCTTAACCATTAACTGGATTCAAAACTTTGGAAATGACCTTGATGGTTCAAAGTCACCTATCACCTCAGCTGGTGTGGTGATGAATACACAAATATATAGCTCTTGGCGCATGAGTGCCATGTAAATATTAGATATAAATAGTAACCACATTTTGAGTCATCCTCTGCTTTGGATGAGTTGAATGACAAATAACTCAGGTGAGTCGTTTTCTTTTCAATAGGGGCACAGAAAAGCATTAGAACACATAAGTCTATATGCACAAAAGCAGAGTTCCATCCTAAAAGCTGACTCTATGTCGATGCTGTTAGTGCATACTTGCCTTTATTTGCTGATTCCAGTTATTAATAACAAGATTTGCTGACTTTTCCACTTCATTATCGAGCTATGGAAGGAAAAAAAAAACAACAAAGAAAAGGCGTTTATTTCTTGCTTAGTCACTGCTATTAAGTATCAATGAATGCCAAAATTCATAGGTTGAAACCTATTTCTGTTGTATCATAGCATTAAGAGGTGGGGCTTTGGGAAGTAAATGGACCATGCGAGTGGAGCCCTCATACATGAACCAGTACCTGTGGTTATTTGAATGAGAATGGTCCCCATAGGTTCATATGTTTGAATGACTAGTCTCTAATTAGTGGAATGTTTGAGGAGGATTAGGTAATGTGGCCTTGTTGGAGGAGTGTCACTGGGAGTGAGCTTTGAGGTTTCAAAAGTCCAAGACAGCCCACCCCCTCTCTGTGCCTTCGGATTAGGCTATAGCTCTCAGTTACCTATCCAGCACCAGGCTTGCTATGCATGCCGCCATGTTCTCTGCCAGATGATAATGGGCCACTCTCTGATGAAAGTGTCAGCAGGCCCCCCATTAAATGCTTTCTTTCTGTAAGAGTTGCCTTGGTCATGGTGTCTCTTCATAGCAAGAGAATGGTGACTAAGACAATGCCCTTATAAAAGACATCTCAAGGTCTCCTTCATTCCCCTACCATGCAAATGGATATCATGAAGATGGCCGTCTATGAAGAATGATCAATTCCTTACCAGGGACCTAATCTGCTAATGCTTTGGTCCTGGGATTCCCAACCTCAAGAACCAAGAGGAATGAGTTTCACTGATTTCTAAGCCACCAGTACACTTCAAACTAACTCAGTTACAACCGAGTTACACTGCATTTGTAGTGATGGCACCACCACTCTCATGGCTTATCTGAGCTTCAACACCCTAGAATGGACATATTTGGGCTTGCCTCCATGTCCAGTGTCTCTAGACATGATTTTCACAATAGCGGTTTCTAATCTGTAGCGATGCGAAAAGGCGTGTGTAGGCCTACGTGCTTTGCTGAGGGCGATCGCCCCCACTTCAACATCAATTCATGTTGCGAAAATAGCCACGGTGTGAGGATCAGAAACTTGAAGTGCTAAGCCACTAAGTGTCTCCACTGCCCCTGGTAGGATTATTAGTTTAATTTCAAAGAGGTGGTGTTCTCCATCATTATCGACTTCTCAAAGAAGGGACAGTTATTATAATGATGAAGACTGGCTCGGGTGGCTCATGTTCATACTCCTGGCACTTAGACAGGGGCCAGAGAGGCTCACCAGAAGGCCAAGGCCAACCTGGGATACATGGTTATAGGCTAGCCTGCTCTACCAAGCAAGACCCCCCCCATCTCAAAACAAATAAAAGAAAATAATGACGATGATGGTGGTGGTGGTGGTGGAGGTAAACCTTTAGAGAGATGATATAAATTAGGCAGAACCTTCGATCTGGACCTGGGAAAGCAACCAGACAAGCTATAACTTTGCTTTGATTTTCACCAGTCATTAGATACAGAGTACATGGTATAGTGTAACAAATCCAGAAGAGAATGGTCTTGCACACCGTGCCAATCTTGACTGTATAGATGTAGCTGAGATGCAGAGGTTTAAAAATAACATCTGCCGGGGTTGGGGATTTAGCTCAGTGGTAGAGCGCTTGCCTAGGAAGCGCAAGGCCCTGGGTTCGATCCCCAGCTCCTAAAAAAAGAACCAAAAAAAAAAAAAAAAAATAACATCTGCCTTGGCCTCCTTCGTGAGAGTGTGGGAGGGTCGTTGCAGTGAGGGGGCAACACTGAACAGGAGATGATGGGGACAGGTGATGGAGGATCATCATGACGTCAGCTACCTAATGTGTTGTGATGAATCGTCATAACACTGATTAGCTTACGGTACTAAATGTAATTATCATATTGCTGTGTGATATGCAAATGTTTTGTAATTAATGAAACTTAGGTTGGCTTTGAGTTTTTACGTAGGTTGCTGGCAAAAGCAGGTGGTTATATCGCTTTCAAATGATTTGTGTAACTCTCTATTACCTAATCTCTAAGTAGGACGTGCGTTCTGGTGGAACACACGAGCATTTATACAAATGACGGCTCTACTTCCTAACTTCCCTTAATGAGTTTTTATTCCATTTATTTCCATTTTCCTTCTGTCTGAGTTCTTTTGGTTTACAACCCATCTGAAGCCCTTTTCTAGTAACTATCCTTTCCCCTTGCAAGGACCACCTGCTAAGACTCGGGCACTTCTTGCCTGCGTTTTACCCTGAACCACCTCATCGGAGCACTGCAGCATTCATTAACAGCTATGCACATTGCCTGGAAACATTGTCTGAAGTGGCTAACCACTGAGATACACAAGGGGAACGAGGCAGTGCGCACAAGGAAATTGTCCTAGAAGGAAGGCACTTGCCCAGAGCAGAGGACACGCAAACAAGGACTGACTGTTCTAGATACGAGTGCCTGATGCTTCCCTTTAATCTTAAGGCTATTGGAGAGTTGCCCTAGTATTACCTTTAAGTAATCTCACACTGGTAAACAGAAAAGCATCTTTTGAAACAAGTTGTGCTTATGGGACTGGGGTGTAGCCAGCAACAGTTAACAAAATTGTAAAGACCATTTAAAAAGTACTAAAGAATTGGAAATAGCCTGACTTTATCATCTCAAAGTCATTCTTATTAACATTTTGGTAAGGGTCTTCCAGTTGAGATTTTAGGACTTATTAGATTTCTTTGATCTCACTTTTTCATTTGATACAATATGTAAAAAAGCCTTGTTTTTACTTATGTGTACGTGTGTGTGTATATGTGTATGCATGTACGAGTGAGTGGGTGCCCATAGAGGTCTCAGGAGGGCACTGGGTGCCTGCTGTTGGAATGGCAGATGGTTGTGAGTTACTCAATACGAGGATTAAGTTGGGATTAAATTTCCAGTCTTCCATAAGAGCAGCCCTATTGTAACCACCGAGGTTACAAACCCACGATATATGCACATTGTCTTCATAGTGCTGAATATTGAACTCAAGGCTGGCAACCAGTTAGGCAAGCATGCTGTTCTCGAGCCAGGTCCCCAGCTCTCCTATAGCCCTTTTAATGACTCTATTTTATTCTATCGCTTGACTTCTTTCTGATTTATTTTTTAATGATAAAGTAGTTGCTACTATTATTTTTCACTATATTACAAACACTGTTCTAAAAAACATTCATTATTATTATTATTATTATTATTATTATTATTCATTATAAATTTCTGAGACCCACTATCCCTGTAGTGTCTATGGCTCTGTGGGCCATAGACAGAAGTCTTGCTCATGTGTTTATTTCTTTAGTCCCTTGAGTCACTGCCTCAAGTTGCCCAAGCTGGTTTTGAAAATGCTGTGTAATCAAGACTGATCTTGAACTCTCTTTCCCCCTGCCCCCACAACCCAAGTACCAAGATTTATGGGCACGCAGTACAGAACCCAGCTATGTTTTTAAGACAGGGTCTCAGTATGTAGTCCTGGCTGGCTTGAAATTTACTAGCCCAGAATGCACAGAACTTCACCTTCTGCTTCATGAATGTGTTTGGTGTGTTTGTTTGTTAGGAATGTTTTATTGTGCTGGGGTTTGAACCTAGGGCCTTGGGCATTCAAAGCAAGTGCTTTTTGTCACTGAGTTATACCCAGCTCTAGAATTCTTGCTTTTAAGAGATAAGCGCAGCTTCGACTCACCGACTTCCTCTTCTTCTCTTGCATACTCAGGACTTGGTGTGTTGGCTTTATTGCTTCCAACTCAATTGCTTTGCCAAGTTTTCTGGAAATAGAAAATTGTCTTGGTTTACATCCACTGTCCAAATTCGTTTCTGGGGAGATGAGTGAGTGGCAGGTTACAGTGTATCTATTCAGGGCAGGTTTGAAGTGGAATAATGGCACCCACCCACTCTTTTGGAGGAGGGCCAGAAGTGGGGTGGGGAGGGGAGTGGGGGGGTGGGGAGGGAGGGTGGGGGTGGGGACTGCGTTACTAGAAGCACTCACTGATGGAGATCTGCTGCGGATTTCATGCTCTCTGAGGCCCAGGCCCAAGCAGTGCTGAGACAGCTAGAGGAAAAACAAACGGATGGGGATGAAGGTGGGGGTCATTCTCGAGTGAGCTCTGAGAAATCAAGCATCACAGACCACAAACTGCCTCCGCCCTCACATTCATTCCCTTGCTGGGGTTTCGACTTCTCCAGGAGATTAAATTCAGCCAGAGTATATTTATTTGCCCACAGACCTTCTACACAGTTCCCCCAACCCCCGTGCTGATCTTTTTTTTTCCATTTAGACTTTCATCTTCTATTTTATGTCTGCAGAAAATCAGGGAAGTAAAGTGGCCAAGGAAAGGAGCAAGTGTATGTGTGCATGGGTGGGGAGACTTTAGAAGACTCTCACAGAGAAATATCTTCAGGTCCCTCACCTTATAGAAGGATAAAGCAAGCCTTTGAGGATGCAACTGACAAGGATATAAGTAACAAAGGTTTTGAGCCCAAGCCCCTGGCACATGTGCCTACTGCTCTTGAGGCTGCAGCCCAAATCCTGCACCATGCTGACTGTTAGGACAGCCTCAGATCTTTCCTGGTCCTGTGTCTAATAAAGATAAAGGTCACCTCCATATTCCTGGAGGCCTATAGAGAAGACAGGAAGCCTGATACTATCTCTTCCCAGAGCGGGAGTGAGCTCTAGGGAGTCCATAAGGAGTCCCGGAAGTCAGGACAAACTGCATCGGTTAATGCAGGGACAGAGCACAGGCCAATTTTAAGGGGGGGGGGGAGGGAGGAAGGGGCATTCCTACCAGAATTGGAGTGAATCCGAAATGGGCTTCCAGTGGCCTAGTCTACATCTTGCACTGGAACAATAAGAAAACCAGACCCAAGGCCAGGGTTTCTACAGTCTAAAGCAGCACGAGAGAGTACCTACTGTGCGTTTCCAGTGATAAGAAACGACAGAAAAGACAAAACTAATTTACACTCGTATGAAGGGCCTCAGTGTTTGTTTGGTGCTGGTTACGGCAGGGATGCGAACAGGAAGAAGCAACTTGGAGTGTGTTGAAAATGTCTGACTCTGGTGTTGGTCAGTTACGCGTTGTACACATCAGTTAGACTGGACTCAACCCTGCATTTAAAATAAGCACCGCTGGACAACGTGACTCACCCCTGTGATCCCAGCAACTGGGAGGAGATGGCAGGAGAATCAGACGGAGGTTAGACAAGGAATTTGAGATCAGCTTGGGCTACGTGAGACATTGACTCCACCAACAAACAAGTGTTTATTATTTCATGTAAATTAAACCAAATCTAATTGTTCTTATAAGGATACGAGAGACACTTCACCACACAGAAGCTGGGTGGCCTATCAGGAAATGCATCCTGCCTGTGGGTCCTAGGGAGTCCAGAGCCCATGTCCAAAAGCAGATATTCCCAGCTGCAGGTTTTCTGTGTGATCCTGGAAGACTCACTCAGCCTCTCTGAGCCTCGTTTTAACTGACCTTGTGGAATGAAAACACACTGGGATATCTGTGTAGGTATCTAATACAGATTTTGATATAGAGAAATAACCGGGTTGGGGATTTAGCTCAGTGGTAGAGCGCTTGCCTAGAAAGCACAAGGCCCTGGGTTCGGTCCCCAGCTCCGAAAAAAAAGAAAAAAGAAAAAAAAAAAGAGAGAGAGAGAGAAATAACCAACTTTTATCACTAGATACCACGTCAGTGCTGACTCACTGGCCGCTCTGAGCATGTTGGCTTTTCTAATGCTAGGGTTGCAATGGTGGATTTAGGAGGCCACTGAATTATTAGAGCCAAACTCAAAATGGCCATTCCTGGAGATTCTCTCCTCATCCTGTTTTCTCTGCTGAGCACACTTGCATTGCTTCATTTAACTCACTAACCATAGGGAGTGAATTTTATCTGTTTTATGTTATTATATTTATTATTATTTATATTTCCTTAAGCCAAGGCCCAAAAAAAAAAAAAACCAAAAAAAAAAACCAAACCAAACCAAAACAACAACAACAACAAAAAAAAAAACTATAGCCCACACTGGCCTGGAATTTCCTATCTAACCTAAGCTGGCCTCAAACACATAGCAATTCTCCTGCCTCAGCAAATCTACCTGGGCACCACTGCATTCAGCTTCATTTCCATTTTAAAGAGACATTTAAGCAAAAGATGAATTATCCCAGGGCTACTCATTTGGAAAATAGCAGATCTAGAGTTTGAACTGGGCAGTGTAAGCAGAAGTCTGTCTAAACCCAGTCACAGTACTGAACCCGCTCCTCTGCAGTCTACCAAGATATTACCGTAATAGATAAAAATGGAGCAAGAGGCAGAGCAGCTTCAAAGCAATTTGCTGTCACAATGGTGCCCGAGCAGGAGTGGGAAAGGTAGTTCCAGAAACGTCTTTTCTCCTGTCTGTCCTTCCTCATCACTGTCATCATGAGGAACCCCATGAGGAACACTGCGAGTGCAGAGTTAATGTCTGCAATGCATTATTACGTGAGCGGCATCGTAGCGAGTTGTCAACAACGCTGTGTTACTGGGAAGAGTGTGAACAGGAGCCTTTGTGCCTCACATGCTAAGCCTTCCCACAGGTCCCTTCACGTATCACTCAGGCTGGATGTCACCATACAACCCTCACACACAGATGAGCATGTCTGAACCCTGGACAGGAAGGAAAGGAGGCACAGAAAGACTGAAATCCTGGTCAAAGGTCACAGAGGAGAGATAGTACTGAGTTCACGCTTCCTGCCTTTAAGATCTTCTGGCTCAACACTGCTTCCGAGATGAAATAGCACGACCAATCCAACTGGGGGCCCAGGAGTCATAAAGGCCCAAGATGAGTCTAGCTAGGCAGCCTATTAACTGCATGGTTGGGGAGTTTTATTTCAATTGTTCAGCCTGGAGTTCTCATCTGTAAGAAGGGATGGATAGGAGAGCTTTCAAGGGTTGTTATGAGGATTAAATAGGAGCATCCACTAAGCATTTGAGGCAGTGCCTGGCCCAAAATAAATCCCCGAGATCCGGAAGCCATGCTTGGTGAGACTGTACCTGCCAAGTGTGGGGGAGAAAACTATGAGTGAGCATTTTTTATTTTTAAATTTTTTTTGCAGGGTTTTTGCCTTACCTTTGTAATGGTACTTACTTTTTCTTTGTGCTCTGTAGTGCTTTGCTGAGCTTGACTGCCAGTTTCTGAAGCCCTTTGGCGTAGCTGATCTCCAGGTTGGCCCTATAAGCAAAAGGCTTGTTGTTAAATAGGATATACTGGTCAGAATGAAGACGAACACATACAGACAGAGACATACAGACACATAGACACATAGACGCCCAGAGACACACAGGCACACACACAGGCAGATAGATATACTCACACATGTACATATACTCAGACACACACACACACACACACACACACAGACACACACACAGACACACACACACATGCACGCACACACACACACACACACACACACACATAGGCACTCTGACACACATACAAAAGGTCTGGGATGGATTGTGCTGCCTTCATAGATGTTGTATGCAGAACCCCCGTGTATTAGTTACTTTTATCATTGCAATAACAAAAGACGTGAGCAGTTCGATGTCAGCAGAGAAGACTTGATTTTAGCTTATGGCTTGAGGGTACTGTCCACTGTGGTGGGGACATGCTGTGGAGGCCACACTGCATCTGCAGTCACGAAGCAAGTAGAGCGAAGGCTGGTGCTCTGCTCATGAGGGATCCTATTTGCTCTAGAACTCTAGCCCATGAGACTACAGCATTCCTTGGTCTTCTCATCTCAGTTAACCCCAGGAAACCCTCTGAAAACACCTCCAAAGTCATACCCAGAGGTACATTGTCTATGTGATTTTAGATTCTGCCAAGTTGACAATCAATATTGACCACCACATGCAGGAGATAGGAATCTTATTTGGAACTAGATTCTATAAAGATTATGATTAAGTTCAGATGAGGCCCAAACACAATTTGATGTGTCCTTATAAATGGGGGAGCATTGGACACAGAGATAGACATGTGCATGGGAAAAGAGCCTATCAACGTGAAATCAGGGACCAGAGGGAGATCTATAGGCCAAAAGTATTGTCAGCAAACTCCCAGAAGCTAGGAGGGAACACAAGACAGCATCCCCAAGTCTGTCCATGGAAGAAATCAACAGGCTGACAACCTTAATCTCATCAGACTGCTGGTCTCCTGAATGATTATATAGGAAGTCTTGTCATTCAAGCCACCCAGGATGTGACGCTTTGCTAGGATAAGCCTAGAAGATTGACCCAGCTGGTAAGGCATACAGTGGACAATCATCCCATTAGCTCTAAGCCCTAAATAGAAGCTGAGAATAAGATAAGTATGATTGAATCAACCACATAGTAGCTTTAGGTGATCCTTAATCTCCCAAGTAGCAGACTGTATGCACAGGCTGGGCTTAAGGAGTAGAATTATAGAAAGCTGCAGCGGTGGTCATCCGTTGCTTTCTATGCAGGACAAGATAGCAGGAAGCCATTGGGTCCTGGAGAGATCAAATTGCTCTCTTCTTCAAATGATTTTGCCATGTGCTAGGTCCATCTGTGACTGCAATGAGTCCATGCTCCCATTCACCTCACACATATCCCTTCTCTCCCTTATTCCCCCACTCTCTGTTCTTTCTTTTGAAAAGATGACTCTATCCCCTTTAAATTTTTTAAAAAGTTAATTGTTTGCACACATGTGCAAAGATGGTACAGTATACACTCAGAGGTCAGAGGACATCTGAGGAACCACTCTCTCCTTCCACTGCTAAAGCCTGGAAATCAAATTCAGGTCATCAAGTTTAGTGGTGAGTGCTTTTACACACTGAGCCATCCATAAAGAGCATTAAACTTGAGGAATGCATCGTTCTTGGCTCATGGTGAGGGCACAAAACAAACAGAAAAATTTAATTCTTTGAGGAGGAGGTGGAGGATCCGAAGGATCTTGAGATATCTAAAGGAAATAGCCCAGAGAGAAGAGAGTAGTCCTCTGAGCCATTGTCTCCCTGTAAGGGCTCCTAGGCCAAGAGGACGATGCTGGTAGGAACAATTCATTTCCAGAGTGTTCTTATAGGCTCTCCTAAGAGTCTCAGAGGCTGAGTGAAAGAGAGACAACTACCACAGGGAGATAATGCTTTCCTTAACATTGGTAGCTTCGTTAGATTCATAGGAGAAAGAAGGTGGGGTTTTGGTGTCTGGAGCAGGCTCTTTGCTTGCTTTCAGATGATTTGGAACTTTTCTGAGTTTGGCCATCTCTGCTCTTGAACACCCACTCATAGGCATTCTCTCTCTTCTTTCCCTACCCCATCTCCAAGACCTCAGGTTGACCTTGAATTTGAACACATAGCACAGGGTAACTTTGAATTCCTGGTGCTGCCTCCATCTCCTGAGCCCTGGGATTATAGGTAGGAACCAAGTTGCCACAGGTCAGGTTTGCTCTCAGGAAGGTAGACATGCATCGAAGAAGATCCACTTGCCAAGTCAGAATTTCTTGCATGAATCTCAGTGTCAGGGCAGACTTGTAAATTTCCAGATTAAAAGTTCTGTCACCCACACATGAAGACATCAAAACAACGCCCTCTGTGCAGTGAACTTCATCCTCTTTGTGGCTATGGAGATACTTGACCTGTGCTCTGTCTGGATGCAAAATAGCAATGTCTAACTTTATTGGGCCCTTATACCATGCACACTGCAAACGTTTTGGCTCTCTCCTTTAAAAAAAAAAAACATTTTTATTAACTTTGTTTAGTGGGTGGGGAGTGAGAGGAGCCGGCTTGGGGTGGAGAGGACAGGATGACCACAGTGCAGGTTTGGAGGTCAGAGGACAACTTGACAGAGTTGGTTCTGTCTTTTCCCACGTGGGTCTGTGGAGCCAACTCAGGTTGTCGGACTTGACAGCAAGCCCTTTACCTGCCGAGTCATCTCGCGGGCTCATATTTTACTTGTGTCGAACCTACAATGACTTGCATAAGGTAGACATGATTTGGCTTCCAATTTCCAGGAGGGAACACCACACCCATTATTAGTAATAATGAAAACCAACCAAGAAGTCAAAGAACTTGTGTTGGCTGCTTTACTGAGGACAGGGGAGAAGGAGGTGACAGAGCTCGTTTCCAAAGCTGGGCAGTCTATTGAGAGTACTACCTGCTTAATGACACTGTTCTGCCTTCTCGAAAGGAAAGTCAGACCAAAGTGCATGTTAAAACGTGTAGCACTGCTTACTTCAACACTAATTGTGTTGTTGTGATTCACTGTGGTGTGTGTGTGTGTGTGTGTGTGTGTGTGTGTAGTGTATGATACATATGTGTGTATTGTGTGTTATGTCTATATGTGTATATGTAGGTATCCATATAGTATATGATGTATATGTGTATATATGTGTGATATGTGTATATGTGAGTGTGTGTGTGTGTGTGTGTGTGTGTGTGTGTGTGTGTGTGAATATATGCAGGCATCCTGAAGGATATCTTTCAATCCTTTCAGGCAGGCTACCTGCTGAACAGACTGGACCTTGGCATTTCCTTAAGCCAGCACAGAGTTGGCGTCATATCACTCTCTTGAAGGGAGCAGCTTTATCACGTTCCCCACTCAAAAAAGCACCACATGTGTAATAGGAATCTGGAGGGAGAGAGATGATCTCAAATTGTCATGGATTTTTTTTTCCCTTGATAAATCAGGAAGAAGACAGGAAGCACATTGTGCTTAATCTCATCGTCTCTCACTGTTTCCTTCCACTCTATAGACACTATTTCCAACATGAAGGAAGCTGTCTTGTCCAAACAATGGTCTTTTCATGTGCGGAATTGATAAGGAGCATGTGTATACCTTCTGGTGGGTAGCTTTAGCTCAGAATAGCCCAGT
The DNA here is from genome assembly GCF_011064425.1 of Rattus rattus. Lineage (NCBI taxonomy): Eukaryota > Metazoa > Chordata > Mammalia > Rodentia > Muridae > Rattus > Rattus rattus. The sequence continues at coordinate 46,468,320 of NC_046158.1, read as the reverse complement.
GAGTGTTGAAGATTCTGAGCAAGGGAAATGACACATTAACTTTCAACCCACTTACATTTTAGTTTCCTCTCAGTAAGCAAGGCAGGTCAATATATTTTTATTAGTAATAATGAAAACCAACCAAGAAGTCAAAGAACTTGTGTTTGACCTAGATCTTACAATAAATCATCCTTCGAAGCAGAGAAGGCATGTAAAATCCGTGGTTTCCGACTTAGTTTTGAGGAAGTACACGTAACTCTGTAAGAAAAAGTGGCCGTGTTCATTTCAGAGGACCCTGCTTAATAAATTTATACAGAATAATTGTTTAAAATCCTCTAGCTTCCTTGGTGTCTTGAAGAGTTAGTTAAAATGGAAGGAAGATCTTCCTGAAGGAAGCAAGAGCCCTCACTACGAATTAAGGATTTTAGTAATCTCAATAGACTGTGCTTTCTCACTCTCTGTTGTCCCTAAGTTTGCACCAGAACCAGCTCCCAGATGGGCTTGGGTATATGGATGGTTTCCATTCAAGCCTTATCTCCTTTCCTTTAGAGAGGTAGCCACAGCTCATCTTACAAATAAGTTGTACATAAAATTACCAGAGGCTGTGTGTCCTGGTGCATGCCCATACACCCTGCTCTGTAAAGACAAAGTCAAGAGAATCAAGAGTTCAAGGCTAACCTGGTCTATACCGTGAGTTACAGTCCAGACTGGGTCATATAAACAGCAAGGTTCAGTCTCAAATAAGTTCTACCTATTTCTCAAAAGTTACCAAAGATGGTAACGAAGGCAAAGTAGGAGAATGTGGAGTGACAAATAAAGACACAGATGTGAGAGGCAGGAAAAATAGCTGTGGGTGTTTTGCTGCACGCTAGAGTGATGGTAGGCAACTGGGTGCATCTAAAATAGCTAGAAGGGAAGGTTTCAAAAGCTTTCCCCATAAGGAAATGGTGAGCATATGATATTAGGCAAATGCTAAATATCCCTATTTATTACATACGATAAACATAATGTCAAATTATCATGTTGTACATATAAATATGTGCAATTATTATGCTCCAACTTAAAAGTTAATAGGTAGGGCCAGTGTCTTAGTTAGGGTTTTACTGCTGTGAACAGGCACCATGACTAAGGCAACTCTTATAAAGGACAACATTTAATTGGGGCTGGCTTACAGTTTCAGAGGTTCAGTTCATTATCATCAAGGTAGGAGCATGGCAGTGTCTAGGCAGGTATGGCTCTGGAGGAACTGAGAGTTCTACATTTTGTTCCAAAGGCAAACAGGAGAAGACTGGTTTCCCTGTAGCTAGGAGAGTCTCAAAGCCCACCCCTACTGTGACAGCCTTCCTTCAACCAAGTGAATGAAAACTCTACTGAGCAGACCAGACAGGCATCTACACAGACTCCCAGGCAAGGCGTCTGGAAATTTAAGTCTCCATGGACACGGAAATCCTTACTCTGGTAATGTAACTATGTCAATAAAAAAATCACTGATCTTTTACATAGTTATCCATCCAATCTGCCAATATTTACCAGCTGCCATGATTTCTGCCATTAGGTTGGTCACTGGATTTGCCTGGTTACCTCTTGGTCCCTCTCACCCTGGTTTTGTATGTCTGCTATACTCATGCCAAGAGCGCTGAGGCCTCTCCACCGATATCTAAAGCAAATTCAATGTGTCACTGGCCTTGATGCTGAAGGAAGACATTCATGGAGAGATGCTTGTACCCCTCTTTAGCTACTAGACTACTCAAACAACGAACCTCAAGAAATTAGAATTTCCCCTAGAGCCTTATGTAGGTTGATGTCAATATGCAGGTGAGGGCTGGCACCAGTTAAGTCAAGGCCATGATTGGATAGTAAAAAATAAGGTGGGGGAAAAAGCTTTTGTAAGACTGGAGAGAAGGAGAAGGAAGGAGAATCAAGATGGAGATGGAGAAGGATGACCCAGATCTGGGTGGTCTTGAATTGCCAAGGTAGTTGGGATGGATTTCTGTAGGCAAATTTATCTTATCTAGGTGGGAGGTTTATATCCTTATCAATTGGTTGCAGTTTTATTGTGTAGCTGTATCGTGGATTGAGAATTTAACATAAATCTGATTGTTGGGTTACAGTTTGTTGAATTATAATTTCACTGGGTTGTTGAGAGTATGAGCAGAGTCTGTGATTGGGAGCCATGATAGGCCAGCCCTTGCTGGACTTGTGGAGCCCTGATTTTACCTGGTAGCTGGTACCAGAGAGGTCGAGGCTAGCAGAGAGCCACTGGGAGAGATACTAACCAGAGATAAATCAGTGCTCGCTCCAGTGGCCCGCTGGAGCTGGAACTAGCAAGGACGCAAGCACAAGGGTGCGAGCAGGAACCATCCCTTGGCTTTTTATTTTTACCACTACAGCCTGAGGCTGGGAAAAAGAAAGGGCTGTGAGCCTGGTACCAACCAGAAGAGGTGACTGTCCCTTAGAAATGGATTTTCAGTTCAGACAATTCCGTTTGTAAGGCCACCTTCCAGAACTGACTACGGCTGAGGCAGTGACGGGCCAGCGATGGGCACGACTGCACCTTGACCAGTACTGCTTAGTTACGCATACCTCTCGCCCTGTACTTTAACCTCAACTTCAAGTGGGTCACCTGGGCGGTGGCCTTGTGGGTCCTGGGGGTCCTTGTTTGTATTTGCTCTTCCCAATGTGCTACACTGAATAAATATCCTTCCTTTGCTTTTCAAGGTTGCTTATTTTGCCACCCAACACCCCCTCGTGTGTGTGTGTGTGTGTGTGTGTGTGTGTGTGTGTGTGTGTGTGTGTGTGTACACTCGAGTGTGCCACAGTGTATGTGTAGGTCAGAGGACATCTTTCCAAAGCCAATTCTCTCCTTCTGCCATCTGGACTCTGGGCTCCACTTGTCAGGTGGCATCGAGCATCTTTACCTGCTGAGCCATGGGACCAGCTCTAGTGTGATGTTTTGTTTATTTTGCTTGAGATACAACCTCACTATATAGCCTGGGCTGGCCTCAACTTTGTAGTCCTCCTGCCTCAGTCTCTCAAGTGCTAGGATTGTAGGTAAGCACCATTGCATTAAACAAGAGCCGGCCTTTTGTGTCCTATGTGCATAGGGAAATGAGTTCTGGAGTCATAAAAGGAGGAGAGTAAGAGGGGGGTGGGTGTGCCAGGTGCACACACAGGTGCAATCTTCAGGGGGTGTGTGCCAGGTGCACACACAGGTGCAATCGCTCATCTTTGTGGGTTAGTTTTGTGGCATCAGTTCAAGCACAGTAATATAAAGCAGTGACCTCCAAGTCACATCACTCTTGAAGGAGAGACTTGGCCGAATCCAAGGGACAAAACGGCATCTGTCTTTGCTAACTGACTCACTCACAAGGATGTAAAAAGGAAAATATCCATATATTAATAAAGTGCGACTGTCCACAGAAAACCATTCCCTGGATATACAACCCTCAGGTTAACTGCATCATCAAGCAGCTGAGCAAGCCTGGGAATCTGGGCATCTTAAGTAGGAGGGTCACTTCAAAGGGACATCTATCAGGAGCCAATAGAATGTACCTCAGCACTGGCATCTTGGTGGAGGGAAAATGATTCGGCCGCTCCAGGCTCATAAAATGTCTGTCACGCGAATGACTGGCTGCTCAGTATTGTTCAAGGTCAGGATCTTATTAAAGCATTATATCCATTCTTTGCATTTAACTCAGAAACATGCTTGCAATTTTACTGACCTGCAGCAACCTATAGACTTTCAGATTCTAAATCTGCTCCTCAAGGCAGTAAAACCACAAAGGGAGATCCCTTTATTACCCAAGAGTTCCTTCCTCCTGGGCACCCGTTGAGAATGCGGAGATGGGAGCTTTCCCACATTAAGAGGGAGGATGCTGGTCTCAGTAAGGGACTTTGGGAGAAACACAGGTAAGAAGCCAAGGCTCTGGCTGCAGAAGAAAGCGAAGCAGAAGGTGAACATCTGGATGAGGGAAAACAGAGGGCAGCGAGGGGGTGGGCACTGTGAGTCCTGCTGCTCATGCTCCAGCCTGCTCTAGCTGTGGTCGCTTTTATCCTCTGCATTCTGTCCTCATAGCTGTCTACCTGGCCCTAATTTTGAGCTCTTAAGCACCAAATAACCAAGACCAGATGACTGCTCTCTGGGTCATCTGCATGCTCAGTCAGTATGTAGATTCTTCCTGCTTTTCAGAGAGAAGAGACTTTCTTTTATTTAAGAGGGCATTGGATTTATAGAATCGTTAACAGGTCTCATCTAAAAATAATGTCCTTTGAGATCTAGTGAAATGTTTCCTTATAGAGGAAATACTGTCCCAGATACCCCCACCCTTTTCTTTTTCAGGAAATCAAGACGGTTTGTTTGATCATTAGAATGGAAGCATCTCTCACATAAACTTTTCTTTTCTTTTTTTTTATTCCATTTGACAAACTTGCAATCTTTCTTTATATAGAGCCTGTTTGAGCTCTCCCATTCATTGTTCTGATAAAGCTAAAGTTCTCCTTTGGTCTGGACTTGCTAATGAAGAATACTCTTACCTCATGATATCTTTTCTGTATGGCACATATGTAAATGCATGTGTGTGCATGCATGCATGTGTGTTGGCATGTGTTCCTATGGACACACATACATGTGTGCACATGGTACTTTGAGGACTGAATCATGGTCTTGCACATGTTATAGAAGCATGTTATAGAGCTACATTGCCAGTCCTACAATATTTTAAAGTTGAAAATATTTCCTTTCAAAACAGCAATTTCTCTTAAACAGCAGCTTTAGAATATTTATCATAGAGATGTTTATTGTAGAGCAAAGGCCTAAGTGCTCCCTTATAAGCCAATTCCTTTCTCAGGCTCTTTAATTCTAGGCAGATTTTCCCCTCCTAGATTACCCGAGCTAAATGTGTTCACTCCAGCACAGTGGACAGCTTAATTCATAGCCACACTTAGAATTAAAAGGAGATAGATATTGAAATTGGTGGCTTCTCATCCATGTATCAATCTATTCATTTGTCAGAAATCGATCAAAAAGAACAAAGACCAGGCTCTAAGAAGTTCTCATACCATGGGTAAGACACTACTCCTGTCCTTGTAGTGGAGGGGAAACCATAAACTAACGACTGTGATCAGCACAGTGATGAGTGTGTACGTCAGATGGAAGGGGGCTCCCGGAAGGGCGAGAAACTCAGCTGGAGAATGAGAGGCTTGACGGAGCCTTTCTAAGCAGAAGTCCCTTGTGTGGTTTCTTGACTTTTATGGCCCCAGTTGAGAAATGTGCCATAGAGGAGGATCATTCTTCAACCCACTCTCTCAAGCCCCAGACTGTAACACCATGTTCTGGAACGCAGCGTGGCTTCCAATCATCCCTCTGGCCTCGTTGCGTGCTGCAGCTATGGAGGGAGAATTACTTGTTGCAAACGAGCATTCCGTACCTTTGCTGAAGAACGGATGTGATCTGCTTGCAGAAATTGTCTCCATTTTGAGCAAACTCCTTCAGGCTCTTGTAGACTTTATTGTACTGGGGGAAAAAAATAACAGGAAAATTCTGAGCACCTCCACAGATGGATTACCCGTAACCCAGAATGCTGCTGTAGCGATCACTGCCAATCGTAAAGGACTACACAACCAAGGGACATGAACGTCTTTGGATGACTTCTTAACTAAATATTGTCTCCTCTGACTGGATCTAAAAAAAGAAAATCAAGGAAAAATTTCCAAAAAAAATTCTAAAGCTGGCCTGTCTGTCTCTGTCTATCTTAGTTACTGTTGCATTGCTGTGAAGAAAGACCATGACCTAGGCAACTGAGAAAGGAGAAATCACTTAATTGGGAGCTTGCTTATGGTTTCAGAGAGGGAGTCATGACAGGAGGCAGGCAGGCATAGCTCTGGAGTGATAGCCGGCTGAGAGCTTGCATCTGATTGACAGTTAGGAGGGAGGGAAGGAGAGAGGGAGGGAGAGGGAGGGAAGGAGAGAGGGAGGGAGAGGGAGGGAGGAAGGGGGAGGGGAAGAGAGAGAGACTGGACCTGAAGCCCACCCCAGTAACATACCCCCTCCTCAAGGCCAAATCTCCCAATCCCTTTTAAATACCAAATACTCTACCAACTGGGACTCAAACATTCAAATATGAGCCTGCGAGGCCATCCTCATTTAAGTCACCTACTGTCCTAGGTCCAATACATTGTGAGAAGCCCTACAGGGAAGAATTGCTTACTCCTGGGACGTAAATAACCCAGCAACAGTGGCACTTGGAATTTGGTTTTCTGGTCCAGGAAGGCCTAACGCATACTCTACAGAATATCCCACACCGCCATTTTTCAGAAGCCCACCATTCTATGAACATGATAGACTCACAGTGCAGGTTGTCCACAAAAGTCTGAAATTGAAAGCACCTAAAAATCCAAAACTTTTTGAGTTCTGATTTCATACCATAAACAGAAATTTCACACTTGGTTTTAAGTGACGAGTCTCAGTCAAAACACAGGCAGGCTAAAAATACTGTGTGAGATCATCTTAGTGCTTTGTGTATAGAGCTATAGTGAATACAAATGAATTTCATGTTTAAACCTGTGTCCTATCCCCAAGATGTCTTATTATATGCCCACAAACTCCAAAATCTGAAGAAGAAGAGAAGGGGAGGAGGGGAGGAGGAAAGGAAGTAGAGGAGGGGAGGAGAAGGGGGGACGGACGAGGGAGAGGAGGGGAGGAGGGGGGGGGAGGGAGAGGAGGGAGGAGGAGAGGAGGGAGGGAGAGGAGGGAGGAGGAGAGGAGGGGAGGAGGAAGAGGAGGAGGGAGGAAGAGAAGAAGAAGAAGGAGAAGGAGAAAGAGAAGGAGAAGGAGAAGGAGAAGGAGAAGGAGAAAGAGAAGGAGAAGGAGAAGGAGAAGGAGAAGGAGAAGGAGAAGGAGAAGGAGAAGAAGAAGAAGAAGAAGAAGAAGAAGAAGAAGAAGAAGAAGAAGAAGAAGAAGAAGAAGAAGAAGAAGAAGAAGAAGAAGAAAAAGAAGAAGAAGAAGAAGAAGAAGAAATAATTTGGGACATTTCTGGTTTTAAGCATTTAGGGTAAGAAATACTTGTAACAAATTCTTACCCTGTAGTACACAAGCGGCTATATTGAAACTTCCGGAACACATTAAGTACAGAAATTTACAAGCTGGGTGTTGGCTACTGAAGCCTCTCAGGAGGCTCCCGTGCCTGCAGGCATTAACCAGACATCTGCATAGTTGTGCATGGGGTGTGGCTAGAGGGCAGGTTAGTACATTGGAGCAGGTATACAGGCCGGGGTGAAAACAGCTCAGAGATGCTGCTGCCACCTCCGTCTTGGCCCACAAGATGTCCATGCAAATGTGGCCCAGGTCAGAGGAGAGAGAGAGAGAGAGAGAGAGAGAGAGAGAGAGAGAGAGAGAGAGAGAGAGAAGCAATTTACAAATTAATTAAAAACTCCTACAGTGTAAGCAAGCCAGTGACAGGGGGGGGGGTGGGGTTCAGTTTGTAGCTTTTGTCATGTCTCTGCTAAAAGTCATAAGAACCTCGCTTTCTGGATTTTATTATTGGCAAAACTAAATCTCATTCTCTGGACATGAGACTATAAAGATGTTCTTCCCTTCCACACATGCTGGGAAAATTTTGGCGCCTGGAACATTGTGAGAAGCCCTACAGGAAAGAATTGCTTACTCATGGGACTTAATTTCCCTAATTCACTAAGTTCGTCCACGATCCTTTGATTATTTTTTTCTCTGTAGTACTGGAGCGTCCCACACAGCACCTCAGTGCCAGGATACAACGCATCGTTTCCAGCAGTACACAGACCCTGGGACGAGGCTAGTCTCGGCCTTCACTTGCGTGTGGTTGAACGCTATTGTAGGTGTGTCAGAATGGGTGAATTCTTTCAGCGAAGGAACCCTCTTTCTCTTCTTTTGCCTCCTGGACTTTGGAGCAATAGGCATTGCTATGCTTGACTCTGGAGTCTATGAGTTGAGATAAAGCTAAAAGAGATGAGGAGTCAGGGATGCTAGCAATATGGAAGCCAACATACAAGCCTCTAACTCTCTACTTTCAGACTCACTGTATGTGTGAAGGGAATAAAATGGTATTTAAAATTCGATATTACTATTATTAATTATTATTTGTGTGTGTATTGTGTGTTTGTGAGTCCATGCATGCGTGTATTTGGGGACTCAGGCTACCGGCTTTGTACAGCGTGGCAGGCATCTGGGCCTTCTGAACCATCTGGCTGGTCCCACGATGGCTTTTGTTTATAGACGTTTTTATTTAGGGTTTCAAATTTGTGGCTTTTAACTCAGATGCAATCTTAGCTTTTTGTGAATTATGAATGTTTTATGTTTCCCAAAATATCACCGTCGCACAAGAAATAATGACTCGTACTGCATACTCTTAAGTTATAGAGACATTAAACTTTTAATCTGCTCTTCCTGGGCAATTATTTTTTAATTTTCATAATTTCTTTGGCATTTCTTAGACATTTATTCTTCCATGTGAACATTTATCTAATTATGAGGTTTTGGAGTGCTTTTTTTTTAATTTTTATTTTTAACATCCCTGTCAGAATCCTATTCATAACTGTATTATGTGTTTGTGTATAAAACAGAGGAAATTAACTTTTTTAAAATGGTGTTTAGATTTCCCATTCAAGAACGCAGTGAAGACATTTTCATTTGTTTAAATCTTAATTCATGTCAATAAAACTTTATGAAGCTCTCTATAGGAACTAGGGCCTTCTTATTTGATTTATTTAGAAATATTTTCTCATATTAAGCTATATATATTTATTTCTCCACCTGCTTATAGCAAAACAGAAATAAAGGCTCAAAAGGAAACCAGGGTCCTTGGGCAAGGTGGATCTGGCGGCCCACTCACATAGCGAGGTTTTCTGCTCTCAGGTAAGCATGAGGCTGCAGCTGGAGCTGAGAGACTTAACAGGATGCAGGGTTGGGGGAGGGGCCTGAACTTTCAGTCAGCCAGAGTGTGAGGAGAGCCCCACCCATCAGAGAACTGGGAGTAGAAGGAATGAACTGCCCGAAGGACAGGATGCTTCAGACTACCATCACCTGACCACTGCCTTCACACAATAGCCTTGGGGAGGAGAGGGGAACTGTGGAAAGCCCAACCAGGACAGAGACCTGGAAAGAACGTCTTAATGACTTAATCTGAATAAGTAGATTACTGAAAGTTTTTCTGTATGCTGGGCTATTAAGTCACCTTTTAATGCAGTCTTCTTGGGACAAGTTATGGGAGACCAGACTTTCTGAACGTTTAAGAACTCAGTCGTCAGGCTGGAGAGATGGCTCAGAGGTTAAGAGCACTGACTGCTTTTCTTAGAGGTCCTGAGTTCCCAGCAACCACATGGTGGCTCACAACCATCGGTAATGAGATCTGATGCCCTCTTCCGGTGTGTCTGAAGACAATGACAGTGTAGACAATGTACATAAGTAGATAAATCATTAAAAAAAAAAAAAGAACTCAGTTGCCTTCAGTTTCAGTGGTGGAGAAGTGGCAAAGTAGGTAGTTATCTGTTACCTTATCTCTTCAAAAACATTTTCCTTAGATTTATTTATTGTATTATTTTAAAAGTATGAGTGTTTTGCCTGTCTATGTACCACATGCATGCCTGGTGACTGGGGAGGTAGAATAGGGTGTTGGATCTCCTGGAAGTGGAGTTACGGACAGTTGTGAGTCACCGTGAAGGTGACGGGACCTAACCCAGGTCCTCTGGAAGAGCAGCTGTGCTCTTTATCTCTCTGAGCCATCTCTCCAGCCCCTAACTCATCTGTTACAGAAAGGGCCTTCTCAAGCAAAGCACAGTTTATGGCTTCTTTGACACTTGGAATGGCAGCTGTAGGATATAGATGGTGAACCTTTGTCATTTAATAGATAAATATTCCCTATTTGTTCCTAGAAAGTATTTGTATTGGGACAAAGTGTTAAATGGGCAAAGTTGTTCCAGAAAGAGAAATGGTCAATGGTTCTGCCTACTCAGCCACTCTGGTCAGGTCACAGGTTGACAGGATTCATGCCTCAAGTAAACCATTTCCTGAACTCCACTAAGTCCAGGCAACACATCTTATTGTTCATTGTAATTTAGTGATCAGATAAAGAATATTCTGTTTATAACAGCATGGGGTAGAATCTTTATCTTTGACCTCAGGTTCATTGTGCTGGAAACTCCCCAGCATCCCTGATGCAGACTGAGATTAAAGTGACATCTATAAATAAAAGAGATACTAAGACCATTTCTACATAGTCAGCTTCATTCCTTGTTTAGAATCAGTGTTCTGGGCCTTTTATTATTTATTATTTACTCAACACACACACAAAACATACACTTGAACACACACACAAACTTTAAAAGGAGATTTACTAAACGTTAAAGCAGATCCTGTTACTACTATCTTGTTGTGTGTGTGTATGTGTGCCTGTGTATGCATGTGTGTGCGTGTGTGTGTGTGTGTATGAATGAGTATATCTGTGTATGTGTATGAGTGTGACTGTATATGAATGTGCATGTACGAATGTGTGTGACAGAGAAAGGGAAGGAGGGAGGGAGGGAGGGAGGGAGAGAGAGAGAGAGAGAGAGAGAGAGAGAGAGAGAGGAGACTGTAACACTGTATCTGCTCTGAGGCAGTGAAATTTTTTCACTATGGTGTTGGCTTCTCTGTTCCTACCTCACTTCCCCTTCCTACCCACTTCCGCTCATCAGAGGGGACTTTGAGTGGACTCGATGGGACACAGTATGAAAAGCTCTGAAGCCAAATCCCTTACTTAGAGTTAAGGCTCAAAGAGCTAAATATGACCTCATGAGATTATGGTCAGGTAATTAAATCAACTAGGTAATCCTTTAGAACCAAACGTTTTCATGTAGCTAATCAATATGGCCAAGCAAAACACCCTCAGAGAGCTGATCCTGCTGTAAGTGCTACAGATGGTTTTCCATTATCATCAAGAAGCAAAAAAGGACTCATCTGGTGAAAGTCATGTGGGAAGTAAATTTGGGAGGTCATTTCCTACTTATTGGGCTTTCAGATATCTCAGTCCTACAACCTGTGCACCCCAGGAAAGAGCTTAATGCTAATTTTATATCTCCGTATGCGTTTCTTTGAACATATGCTTTCTCTCCTGGACCATTAATTACTAAGATAATATATCATGGGTTTCTTTTTAAATGCCCTTTATAAATAATTAGTTCGTCAGTAGCTAGGCTGTTTAGGACATTTCTGAGACCTTAACATCCTCCTTCATGTGGGGCTGGAGAGATGGCTCAGCTGTTAAGAGGTCCTGAGTTCAATTTCCAGCAACCACATGGCGGCTCACAGCCGTCTGTAATGGAATCTGATGCCCTTTTCTGGCATGTCGGAAGACAGCTGCAGTATACTTCTGTAGATAAAATAAATAAATTGTTAAAAAAAAAATGCTTCCTTCATGTTTATAACTGTTCTGCACAGGCCTGTGCCATTCAGCACTGGGAAAATGTTTCTGATGTGCGTTTGTAAACAAATTCTGTTTAAGTATCGCTATAACAAAGCAAACAAGTAAACAATTCGTCCAACAAGGAAGCCAAGTTTGGTAGTCGAGGCAAATCAGCCTATGGGGTGACTACACGATGAACTGTGACATAAAACACTGCTGCTCAACTTGGCCCAGGGGCTCTTCCTGAGTACACAGTTTGGCGCCCTGTCCATGTCACGCCCGTGCTACTGATTCCTGCGAATTCTCATTCACTGAGGGTGATATTTCTAAGCGCTACCCCTCCAATCAAGGGGCTACCTAGATTTATTAGAGATCCGTTTAGTATTTGAAGCTTTGCGGTAGGATTGCTTAATTTGTAAGGAACAGAATACGAGGGAAACGGTACAATCTGCTGTCTCTTTGTCTCATTTTACAACTGACAAAACAGAGGAGAAGAAATGTAGGACGCGTCTTACACACCTCACTGAAGATGCTACGTACGATGTAGTCTCCATCTGCCCCTTCCTCCTCCCAGTGCAGCCAAGGCTCTCAGGAGTCATGGACCACAGCACCCATCATCCCTTTCGCATCAGTGCCAGTCAACAGCTGGTGACCCAGGCTGAACAGGCAAATAGCTGGTAACTTTCTCTCCACTTGGCTCCTACCTTTTTCTTTCAGAGGAAGAAAGATTTTTTTTTTTGTTTTTTGTTTTTTATTTGTTTTTGTGGTTTTTTTTTTTTTTTTTAAACATAATTGAGTCGTTTCCTCTGGGAAGAATTTGACGCTATCCACATCCTTGAATATGGAGTTGAGGAAGATTTCCCGAGGCATATTTTTAGGTGTTAATGATAAACTCACTGAGGCTTGAAGCCAATTCTTTTTCTTTCCAAAACTAGAACTTAAAAACAACAACAAAAAAGAAACCTTAAAGAAGCAAGCTCCAGCACCCTCACCGTTGTTTAAGAGCTGTATACATTGTCTAACACTCGTCAGCTTACTTCAGGGACAATCATTTGCAAGTAGACTTTGACCTGAGACTCCCTTCCTGGAGGTCGAAGGGCCCAGATAGTAGCTCATTTTCTCACAGGAGCGTGACCCAAAAGGTAGTTTTAAATTTCTTGTACCAGGCCTGTTTACATAGTGTGGTAAAATATACTTCACTGTTTTTAAATGTATGAAACAAAATATCTTAGGATTATTAAAAAAATGAACTACATCGAGATATATGTATGTGCACGCGCGCACACACACACACACACACACACACACACCCACACACATATATATATATTGAGCTTTTGATTTAGTCTGAATGTCTATATTAATATGTTAAATAACAAGACTTAAGAATTACCAAAATATGTAAACAAGGCTGAGAATAAACAATCCTCTAAGATATCTATAATAACACTTGTTATAAAACAAAGTGTCCTCCATCATTTACACGGTCCTAACACTGCGAGTGGCACCGAGTGCTCCTAGCTGGAGAAAAGTCTACATTTTGATGAGAAATAGTATAAATGCAGACCCCTGCCCCAGTTTTTTAACCTGAACTTGCTCTTGACCCACTGATATTGAAACACGAATCCACTGGTGGGGACCAAGTTAAGATTTGTAGCTTAATGAAGATGCTTCATCGTGTTTGATGCCAAGCTAGGCCTGACGGGATAGGATGTTTGGCAGACAGTGGAAGCTTTGGGTTCTCTTTAAAAGCGTTAAGTGAAAATCAAGTGTTAAGTGTTTTCTGCAGCATTCCTCTGAAATCCGTGCCTCCCCCCACCCCCCCACCTTTTCCCCACAACATGTTCCTAAACCGCAGAGCATTGTTTCCCAAGTACAAGCTGGGATTAGACCAGGAAGTCAACTTGAACACTTGATAAAGATGAAACAATTGCAAATAAATAAATATTCTGTGGGTTTAGAGAGTTTAGCAGTTCAGGCTGAAGGGATATCCGCCTCCTCTTGACTCCCGGATACTTTTGGTGGTGATGGGCCCATAGACATGACCCCCAGTCATGGACAAGGACAAACGCCCCGGAGTAGTGCTCAGAATAGCATATGGAATTATCTAGCACCCCAGAAGTAGAGCATTGAAGGCTTTGAACTGCCATGGGGGTGTGGGGTAGATTGTCTTTGGGAGCCCAAAAGAACATGTTTGTCCCTGGTCTTGACCTGAAGTAAGCTTTGCTGTACACACACACACACACACACACACACACACACACACACACACACACACACACACACACACAAATGGTAGTTGGACCTGTCTCCTGTTTCCCTCTCTTTTGTCTCTTGCACTCTTGGCACTGACTTTCTCTTTTAATAATTGTCAGTACCAAGTTTTTGTCTCAACTTATCTGGGTGTCACCTGTACCAGGGAAAACATCACAAGTATCCACGTGAGACAGGAGAGGATTTAAAAATGTAATAGGATGCAAATACAAAGAAAGAAAAACACATTTCTCTAAAATGTTACCAGGGAAAACATCACAAGTATCCACGTGAGACAGGAGAGGATTTAAAAATGTAATAGGATGCAAATACAAAGAAAGAAAAACACATTTCTCTAAAATGTTACCCATAAACCACCCAATGTCGAGGAGATTGAGGCTGGGGTACCAAAGTGAGGTAGGGGTTCACGCAATATCGTCATTCAAGTAGTGGTGGAATTTGTGTTTTCATTAGGCAAATCTCTTTTATATTTAATGGAGCTGATGCTACACTAACTTATTAATCTGCTGGACAGTTATGTATTTGCCTCACTTCAGCCATGGAATTCTTGAGCTGGGCTTGTATAGAAGTTGGAATTCCATCTCTCCTAAGTCCCTGGTTTCCTCACCCTTTGAATAAACAAGGAAGCTGCAGTCTTCTGCTGACCATGGCTTCTTTACACATCTCTCTTATTTGCCTTTCCATGGGTTTGTTTGTTTGTTTGTTTGTTTGTTTGTTTGTTTCAATAAAATATATGAACGATGAATTCCTGGCTTCTGAGGTCACCACGTTTAGTTTTACAGCATTGATTACTGAAGTAAGACATTGAAAATCCTTGATTACTTTGGCTTTGAAACAAATTTACCGTCCCTTTCTTTCCTTTGAATCTCGTCTCCTAAGTCAAATCTCTGCCACTAAAAATACATTAGTGACTTTGCTGTGTCTTTGGACTTTTGATCAACATAGCATTTGGGGGAAAGTTCTCAGGACAGGCGGACCATCTACCAGGCTGACAGAGTGAGTCTGTTCTGTGTCCTGAGGGCTTGGGATCAAACTCTCAAACTGTTCGATTAAAAAGCAGGAGTGGGGTGAGGGGATGGGGGCCAGATCCTTCTTCCCTGACTTCATCTCTGAGCCCAGGGCCCTGCGGACGGCCGGTGGAGTAGCTTCTGAAACTGCTCCACACACGATGTTGGCACCTCGTCAAGCAAGCTTTAATGTTGCATCTAAACAGCCCCGTCTGGATCCAAGCAGGATGCTATACACTCGCCCAAATCTTTCCCCATCAGTTTGAGAATGAAAGACAGCTATGCCTGTCACATTTTCGAGAGAGCTCTATTTTAAGCTTTAACCAAAGAAAAACCACAGACTTTTGTTCCACAGCCAAAAATCTAAACATGCCTGGTTTCTGATTGCTTCCAGTTTCTGCAGTTAAAAAAATCCACTAATCTATACACTTCCCCCAGCCTCGTACACACACACTATACAGGGTTACTCACCGAACAGTCCGTCAGTGGGTCCCTCATGTTGAAATGTTGTCTGCTTTTTCTTTTACCTACGCTCCAGCATGCTGGACGCTGCAATCAATTAGGTTGGGTGTGTTCTGGACTTCCGGGATTCAAAGGGCTTAGAGTACGTCAGTCCTTGTCAAACACACCAAGGAGGAAGTTCCAGCCCCTGGACTTTCATCCAGTTTGTTTCCTGAAAAAGCAAAGAACAGCTCTGGGTCAAAAGAGCCAGTGGGAGATGGTGAGAACCAGTTCAGTGAACTTTGAGGCCCTGAGGTGTAGCCTTGAGAGAAGGCTCAAAAGCTATGTAGAGTTCCTCAGGATCTGGATGCCCAGAATGATGGTGGGAGTTCACATTTTTTTTTTTTCCAGCTTGCTAGTCTAGTCATGGCTTATATTTTCTGTGTTCTATGCTGCTCTGACCTTTGGGATCTATGCAAACGAGATGGGTGAACAGTGACAGTCATAGCTGTCTTTTATTCTCAAGCTGATGGGAGAAGGTGAGTAAGTATGCAGCATCCCACTTGGGTCCAGACGGAGCTGTACGATGGTTTACCTTAATTGACAACTTGATAGGATCTAGACTCACCTAAGAGGCTCACCTCAGAGCACGTCCATGAGGGGGTGTCTAGGTTGAGTTAATTGAGGTGGAGAAACCTACCCTAAATGTAGACAGCAGCATCAGATAAGCTGGGCTCCTGACCTTCAATAAAAACAAGAAAGCGAGTGAGGACTAACACTCATCTTTCTGGGACCTGTCTGCAGATGCAATAGGACCAGCTGTCCTCAAGCTCCAGCTGCCTTGCATTCCCCACTTTGATGTACTACACTTCAAACTATAGAGCAGGACAAACCCTTTCCTTCTGCTACCTTTAGGTAACTTGTTGCAGCAGCAAAGACAGGAACTAACACAGTAGGTCAAACCCCAGTGAAGGCAAATTTCCTGTAGTCCCTCCTGCAATATCAAATTTATATTTCTTCTGCTCCAAGTCACTCAGAGCTAGTATCAAACAACCTTAGAAGACTGTTAACACCAAAGTATCCAGAAGATTGTCAGGAAGCAGGTCATTTATGAAACACCTCGCAGGGTCTAACTGAACTCTCAGTCTCAACCACGCAGGGCCAAGAGGCTAGGCTATTAATTTAAGCCTATGACTGGCCTTATGTTTTCATGGCTCAAAATGATGGGCAGAGCTGGCAGTCAGTAACTTATTTTATTGTTGCTTTTAAAATACCTTTCCCAGTTGTCAGTCCCTAGGTTTCTAATTGCCTATGGAGTTGTGGCAATCATTTGCAAGGCTCAGAGCAGCTTTTCTCTGACTCGTGACCTGTCTGAGAGTAGCTTTGTCCCAAAAGCCCCCTCAAACACTTCAGATCTCACAGCATCTCAGCCGCACCCACCCTGCTGACACAACCTCCGTTCATCTGCCTCTGGGGTCCAGGCTCGTTTGAAGCCCCTGTAAATAGTGTAGGAGAGAGAGCACAAACAATGAAAGAGGAGAGTTTACAAGAGTGGAGAGGTGACTTGCCAGTCTTAGGAACCATCCCTCTCATACCAACAAGATTCTCTCCACTGGCTAAGCCATTCATCGCTGGGGGTTACAGCACTGGGTAGCCATCAGGAGACTGGAGTTGGACAGGTTACGTCAGCATAGTGAAGAGATCCCCGGTTAAGAAACTCACATTCCCATTGAAGTCTTCTTTAGTTTCTGAGTTTCACATAAACATGACTGGAACCAAGGTTCTAGGTTTGGGGGCAACTTGACGTTACTCTATGTTCCTGTCCCATTTTTCTCCCAATGCTTTTTGTTTTTTTTTCTATTTTTATTTTTTCTATTTTTTAAGTTTAAGATAGATTTTTTTTCATACAGTATGTTCTGATTATAGCCTCACCTCCCACAACTCCTCTCAGATTCTCTCCATCTCCCTCTTCGCCCAAATCCATACCCTTTCCTTCTCTGTCTCTCATTAGAAAACAAATGGGCATCTAAAAATAATCACAAAATAAAATCAGATAGAACAGAACCAAACTGGAATAGGAGAAAACAAACAAACCTAAGAAAAAGAGCCAAAGAGAAGCATTCCTAAGGCAGTTGAGACTCTATTTTATTTACATATTTTTCTTTTTCTATACCTTACAGGTCCTTTGGGTATATATTATGGCTTCCAGTTTTTATGGAATCCCCGAGTGTGTGAACGAGTGGGTCTCTGCTTTTTGTTCCTTTTCTTGGGCTCTTTTCCTTCTGTTTATTTGTTTCCTCCTATTCCAGTGTGTTAGTTTTTGTTTTATCTCACTATATTTTATTATTATATCTTAGAAGCCAGTTTCCTAATGAGAGGCAGAAAGGGAGTAGATCCAGATATCAAGGGATGCAGGGGAGGAACTGGGAGAAATAGAGGGAGGGGAAATAATAATCAGATATATTATGTGAGGAAAAATATATTTTCAATAAAAGGAAAGATGACTTTGGTAAACAGGAAAGGTGGGAGGAAACTGACTTGCTCTTGATGTTTCCATCAGGAATGTCACCACAAATTATTGTGCTAGTTATGATATAACTGCAGGTGATAGGGTGTACGTGCTTTCAATTTGCACCTTTCCCAGAAACTGGCTAGATTTCCCTTATGCCTCTGGACATCTGCTAAAGAATAATATCTATACCGTGTGCAGAGTCCCGCTCACAGACTCTAGTAAGCTCATGACCCAGTGTCCCTCTCAGCAGGCTGCCCTGGCCATACAGGTTGACAATTAGGGTTTGGCTATTTGTTCAGTGTCTCAAAAGGGTGTTCGAATTTGCAAAGAGGTCGGAGAGAGTACTGCATCCTTTATTTCTTGTCACAGAAATGTGGTAGAACAACCAGAAAGCCAGTAGTTTCAAATGACACAGATTTATTTATTGACAAATTCTCAAGTTAGCTTGTGGTTCTCAGGGGAAGCAGGGTCTTGATGCATTTCTGCAAGTCTAGGCAGTGCCTGACACAGCAGCTTTCTTAAGGGTTGGGCTGGTGGCTGACTATGGACTGGCTGTTGGGTGAGGCTGTCTTTCATTAACCAGAAGCCCAAGCCTAAAGTTCCAGGGTACATCAGAGGAGTATAGAGACCGAGGGGAAGCTCAAGGGCTTCTGAAGGACAGACTCACAACTGACCCTCCAGTCAGATTGGCCATGCCACCCTGAGCAAAACCATCAAGGGAAACACCCAGATTCAAGGTCAGTGAACTGAAACTCCCTTTGCAAAAGGACATAGACACAGAGCAGGCTGGGCGTCAGAATCGGCTTGTCATTGAGTCTATCACAAGGCCTGGTCAATATTTGTTCCTCGGTGACTTGAGAGATAAAGCAGAAAAAACACTGGAGGGAATGGCCGTTCTCCATCTTCCTGTCCCTTCCTGCATTCGGTGGGGTAGACTCTGATCACCAGAAAAACTTGGGACAGATAAATGAGAGGAGAAAAACTCACTCACAACAGGGGTGCTTGTGGCTTTGGGAGAGGACATTCCTCAGTGCAGTTCTACACACAGCCTGCCTCACAGGCTACAATGGAGAGTGGAGAGTCTCCCAAGTTGGGGTAAGGGCTTGGGGGTGGGGGATGGGGTAAGGGCCATAGTGACATAGCAGGACTCTATCTGCTGGGAGCTGGGACTGGCTGGTCACCTTGACAAGGAGGCCAGGGAAGGTCAACCTGCATAAGATGGGCTTTGGAATAAATGTTAACATAGACTTAATTGTAGCCACAGGTGCCGAGAGCTACACAGACAGCCAAGCCTTCTCCATGGAGAAGCCCCGAACACTCTTTTCTGAAGCATTTCAGGCCTTAGCGTCCTTTTGACCTCTTTGCTCACATTTGTCTCTGGCTGGATGCTTTTGACCTGAATTCATTCCCTGGCTTCTTCCCAGTTTAGGACTCCAGTATCAGGACTTGAGCTTAGCTCCTTGTCCTTTACCTGGCTGACAAAAACAAACAACAAACAAGAAACAAAAACCCATAATGGAAGCTACTGGAAAGGACTCTATCTGCCGCACCGTGTGTTATGCTTGAGGGGAGTTGACAGCATCTGGTACATTTGTTAAGTGAGCTACCTGTTGGCCCATGTAATGGAGCCCAAATGTAATGGAGGGAAAGAGCAATTCAAAACCGTGCAGAAGTTTCCTTCAGAGCCAAAATATGTAATGAATTATGAGCGACCTAAACATTGCCAATAGAGACCTGGCCAAATACCTAGTGGTAAGAGGAATCATGTTATAGAGTGCACATGTGTCCCAGGATGCACACCTCTCTCTCTCTCTCTCTCTCTCTCTCTCTCTCTCTCTCTGTGTGTGTGTGTGTGTGTGTGTGTGTGTGTGTGTGTGTGTGTGTGTGTGTTTTTGCAGGATACTTGATCACCCTGTGACCCCTGAGATTGTGTTATTTACTGGAAAAACCTGTTTCTAGTTGTGATGTGGCTGAGCCCTAGCACACACCTTTAATCCAAGAGCCTTCTATTTATTGAAAATGGGATTGAATAAAGTCAACTATGATTGACCTATGGGCAGAACAAGCAACCAGTTGACTGGGAGTAAATATAGAAAAAATTCATAGAGAATAAGAGGAAGTCAGGAGGGTGGATAGAGAGACACACAGGAAGTAGAAGGGAGGGACATTCAGTTTGAGGGTTTTTTGAGGCAGCTTGGAGAAGGTGAGTTTCTCTTTTGGGATGTCCGCTGAGGAGGAAGGTCAGCTGGGTGCTTTCTCTGCCTCTCTGAGCTAGCAGGCTTTCACCGAGCATCTGGCTCCTGAGACTTTATTGGTAAAATCAAACATTTGAGATTAACACTAACATATGTGTACACCTGTAACCCCAGAGCAGTGGGGTCAGAGAAGAAGATTGGTAGGGCTTGTTGTCAGCATAGGGCCAGGCTCAGTGAGAGATCACCTCAAGAGAGAGTCGGTGGAAAGGAGAGGATAAGTCAGCTGACACTTTCCTCAGCCTTCTGACACGTGACTCTTAACCTGTGTGTAGTCCACAAATACATGATACACACTATGTGCATGTGCACACACACACACGCACACACACACACATTTATACACAAACATATACACAAGAAATAACCTTTAAAATAACTGTAACAATTATTTGGGGCAAATGTGTATTATTTTGATCCTTATAGTGCTCATAGGGGAACTGAGGCCCATGACTGCTGAGTGACTTCTTACTCAAGATCACATAGGAAGTGAGACTTGGATTTTTCTGCCTCTGGTGCACCCGTGTATTGATCACCATGTTACACAGCCACTTACACTCCCTATAGATACTAAGCACCCCAAAGATGCGATGTTGCACGACACACATAGTGTGATCATTTGAAAAGGATTTGAACACAGAAACAAAGGGCGTGACTGTGGTTCTAGGTTGATCTTTATATAAGAAAAAAAAACAATCTAGGTATATATCTAGAGAAAGATTACAGTATGTCTCTACAGGTTTTGGATACTACTCTTAGCTTGCTAGATCGTGCATTTCTGGATAAATGAATATTTGAAATCACTATGCATTATTGCTTTAGAAACAAAATAAAAGGCAAAAAGGCAAAACAGAATGACAATTATGTTCGTTCTTTTAAAGATTTATTTTTATGTGTACGTACGTGTACATGCCTGAGTGTATGTGTGTGTACCGAGTGTGACTGGAAGCCCTAAGAGGATGCCTGATGTACTAGAAGTGGAGTTATAGGTAGTCGTAAGCTGCCTGATGTGTGTGCTGGGAACTGAACCTGGGTCCTCTGCAAGAGCAACCAATGCTCTTAATCGTGGAGCCATCTCCCTAGCCCCTCATTTGAGCTTTTGACAAGGGAAAGTTGGTAGGAAGAAAATGTGATCTCGTGGGTCGTCACTTCATAATTTGAGTTTTTGTGGCTGCTGTTTTATCTGCCTGGAGATCCCACTTCATTTACATTGACCTGGTTGACTTTTTATGTATAGAGTCCAGTGTGCGTGACTGTCCCTGACAGCACTTAGTAGTACTGGGATTCAGTGCCTGTATCTCTTTCGATTTATTTATCCCATTGCATTGGATTATTGGTTTAATAGTCTCCCTGTCAGGCTGCAAATGAAATCTTTATATCCAAGCACCTGGGGCAAATTCTTAAAAATAATGGCTCATACTTGGTTGAATTAAATGCTGAGAAAGTGATTGCATGGCTGATTCTTCTTCACGGACAAGGCGGGGGGGGGGGATGTTGCTTGTGAGTAGGGCTGTACCCCAAGCTATCCGGAAGCCGAGTTCAAAATCCTGGAAGATAAGTGTGACCTTCTAGGCAGGAACTCTAAAATAAGAAATGGCTAACTGCACTTGGGAGTTTCTGACAAGGATTAAGAATGGCCTTGACAAGCAGGAAACTGAGAAGGACTCCACTGGAGTCCCCAGGGGCCACTTAGAGAACTTTCTTGGAAAATTGAGGAGGGAAAGAGACGCCGGACCAAGCATAAAATCAAGGAATTGCATAATGTTGGTCGAGGATGAGTTTGGGAAGGCTGGGGTCTGAGATGAGCTGTATCCTGGAAACCTTACCAAGAGCAGTCAGAGAATGTGTACTACATTCACAGCAGGACACACACACAGGGACAACAGTGAGCTTCCCTCCAGGCTTCCGGTAACCTCCTGTCACTGATGGCTGAGTGAGCAGGAGCAGCTGGCCAGGATACCAGAGCTCAATGGCTATGTAGACCAGCTGGCTTTGAGCGGACCACATCCCCAAAGCGCTTTCCGAGAGGTCTGGGGGAAATGACAACCTTCTAAATTCTGGATGATACCAGTCCTTGACCTGTTTGAGCTACCACAGAATCAGGACCTTCTCTGCAGTCACTAGAAAGATACGAGTATCATGAACAGTGTGTGCTGCATATGACGTCACTTCCTCCACTCACCCTTATAGAGCAGCGGGGAAGCAGTCTTATTTGGATTAGATTAGTTTTTATTTTTCACCTCTGCATGAGGAAGTGGCTAGTTTACTTAATGTCCACGTCTCCCCAAAATGGAAAGCGACGTTTCTGAAACTTTGCCTGAATGCATACATTATAAACAAATCAAAATCCCAAACAAAAACAACGACCATTCGCCCAACACTTATAAGCTTGTGAGAGAAAAACTCAACAATGATAACAACGAAAAGCAAAACCTGAAGACCTTCTGTGCGATGAAGA
This sequence comes from Rattus rattus, assembly GCF_011064425.1. Taxonomy (NCBI): domain Eukaryota; kingdom Metazoa; phylum Chordata; class Mammalia; order Rodentia; family Muridae; genus Rattus; species Rattus rattus. The sequence goes on along the minus strand of NC_046158.1, from coordinate 46,445,986 downwards.
AGCACAAATGAATGCTTTACAGGGTATTGGAGGCCTGGGAGGCCTTGCTCTGTATGGTTTCTGGAAAGTCAGGCTCCTTTGTGACACAGAAGGCAACTGGATGTTCACTTGCTCTCTTTCCCCTCTGTTGTCAGTCTTACACATCTGGTAGAAGAAAACATCAGTTGACTTGCCTCTGTCAGATGGGCCTCTGGCGTATCTGTGAGGCAGTATGTTGGCTGATGATTGATGGCAGAGGGTTCAGCCCACTCTGTGTGGTGCCATCCATGCTGGGCAGGTGGTTCTAGGTGGTTTAAGAAAGAGGGAGAAGGTGGAAAGAACCCAGATGTCCTTCAACAGAGGAATGGATACAGGAAATGTGGTACATTTATATAAAGGAGTACTACTCGGCTATTAAAAAACAATGACTTCGTGAAATTCGCAGGCAAATGGATGGAACTAGAAAATATCATCCTGAATAAGGTAACCCAGTCACAAAAGAACACACACGGTATGCACTCACTAGTAAGTGGATATTAGCCCAAAAGCTCACAATATCCAAGATACAATTCCCAGACCACATGAAGCTCAAAAAGGAAGACAAAAGTGTGGATGCTTCAGTCCTTCTTAGAAGGAGGAACAAAATATTCAAGGGAGGAAATAGGGAGACAAAGTGTGGAGCAGAGACTGAAGGAAAGGTCATCCAGAAACTCTTCCTTCTGGGGACCCATCCCATATGCAGACGCCAAATCCAGTTGCTATTGCGGATGTCAAGAAGTGCATGCTGACAGTAGCCTGATATAGCTGTCTCCTGAAAGGCTCTGCCAGAGCATGACAAATACAGAGACAGATGCTTGAAGCCAATCACTGGACTGAGCATGGGGTCTCCAATGAAGGAGTTAGAAAAAGAACTGAAGGAGCTGAAGGGGTTTGCAACCCCATAGGAAGAACAACAATATCAACCAAGCAGACCCCCCCCCCCAACCCAGAGCACCGAGGGACTAAACCACTAACCAAAGAGTACACAGGGATGGACCCATGGCTCCAACCACTTATGTAGCAGAGGGTGGCCTTGTTGGGCATCAATAGGAGAAGCCCTTGGTCCTGTCAAGGCTTGATGCCTCAGTGTAGGGGAATGCCAGGTGAGTGGGTTGGGGAGCACCCTCATGGAGGCAGGGAAAGGGAGGATGGGATAGGGGGTTTCCAGAGGGGAAAATGGGAAAGGGGATAACATTTGAAATGTAAATACATAAAATATCCAATAAAAAAAAAAAGAAAGAAAGATGGCTGAATGCAAGTAGGGGAACAAACTAGCAAGTGTGCTCCTTCATGGTAACTGCGTCAAGCCCCTGCCTCAAATTCCTGCTGTGGCTTCTCTTTATGATGGACTGCCAAGTGTAAGATTAGATAACTTTCCCATTCACACAGTGGTTTTGGTGAGTGTCTTCATCCCAGCAACAGAGAGAAAACTAGAACACACGGAGATTTTTAAAAGCTGACAGACTAAAGCTTACCGGTTAATTTTTATAAACTAGCCATGTATTCAGGGTGATAATTTTTTTTCCTCCATCTTTATTAACTTGGGTATTTCTTATTTACATTTCGATTGTTATTCCCTTTCCTGGTTTCCGGGCCAACATCCCCCTAACACCTCCACCTCCCCTTCTCAATGGATGTTCCTCTTCCCACCCTCCCCCCATTACTGCCCTCCCCCCAATAATCACGTTCACTGGGGATTCAGTCTTGGCAGGACCCAGGGCTTCGCCTTCCACTGGTGCTCTTTCTAGGATATTCATTGCTACATATGCAGTTGGAGCCCAGGGTCAGTCCATGTATAGTCTTTGGGTAGTGGCTTAGTCCCTGGAAGCTCTGGTTGGTTGGCATTGTTGTTCATATGGGGTCTCGAGCCCCTTCAAGCTCTTCCAGTCCTTTCTCTGATTCCTTCAACGGGGGTCCTGTTCTCAGTTCAGCGGTTTGCTGCTGGCATTCGCCTATGTATTTGCTGTATTCTGGCTGTGTCTTTCAGGAGAGATCTACATCCGGTTCCTGTCAGCCTGCACTTCTTTGCTTCATCCATCTTGTCTAATTGGATGGCTGTATATGTATGGGCCACATGTGGGGCAGGCTCTGAATGGACGTTCCTTCTGCCTCTGTTCTAAACTTTGACTCCCTATTCCCTGCCAAGGGTATTCTTGTTCCCCTTTTAAAGAAGGAGTGAAGCATTTGCATTTTGTTCATCCTTCTTGAGTTTCATGTGTTCTGTGCATCTAGGGTAATTCGAGCATTTGAGCTAATATCCACTTATCAATGAGTGCATACCATGTGTGTTTTTCTGTGCTTGGGTTACAGGGTGATAATTTTTAACATCCATTACGCATGCTAAAAATTTGTGTTAGTTCAAAAAGTTCAGTTGTTGATGGGGAACAATACGAAATCAGATCTATTAATTTGTGCGAAACAAATGAGAGCTGAGTTCCCCTTTCTCATGCAAGCCCTAGAAGACCAAGGGTCAGCTAATTGACAGTAGTCATGCCACAGTGGTGATGGCAAATGTGGCTTCCAAAAGAGGAGCACAAGCCACAGGGCACAATGTAGGTTTGCCTGTGCCTCTTAGGGTTTTACTGCTGTGAACAGACAGCATGACCAAGGCAACTCTCTTAAGGACAACATTTAATTGGGCCGGTTTACAGGTCAGTCCATTCTCATCAAGGCAGGAGCATGGCAGCATCCAGGAAGGCACGGTGCAGGCAGAGCTGAGAGTTCTACATCTTCATCTGAAGGCTACTCCTGGAAGACGTGCTCCCAGGCAGCTAGGACAAGGCTATTAAAGCCCACACCCATAAGGCCACACCTTCTCCAACAAGGCCACATCTCTCAACAGTGCCATTCCCCGAGCCAAGCATATACAAACCATCACACCGTCTGACTTTATGCATTTATCTGATCACCATTGTGAATGTTTGTGACATTGCTTCCATTTCCCTAGGCCTCTGTCTGAGCGGCCCTATAAATCTCAATTAAGATGTGTACTAGCACAGGAGACCACTTGGATAATTGAAGCGCAAGAGAAACGTAGGCAGGGGGATTGCCTAGAGTTGCACTCTACTATCAGACCCCATTTAAAGGCCATGGAAATGAAAATACAAAAAGCGCTCTGGACTGCCTAGTACGGGGTCACTAGTCTCCAAGGAAAAATTAAGAAAGGATGAATTTTTAGCACACATACATGGAGTGCCACACACAGGATTTATTTGCTTTTCTGCCTTATTCCTTCTCTACCTTATAAAGCATTAATTTATTTTTTATTTCTTATAAGCCATTGCTGGATTCTTGAGACAGATTAAAAAAAAAAAAAAGCCTGCAGAATCACTCCCAACTCAGAACGTTTTTTCTTGTGGTTCTTTCTGCAGCAGGAACTGAGGAGCTGGTGGGGGAGGAGGGCTGGAGATGGAGACGGGATGGTTTATTCTTCATTATTTTCATTTGTGAGTTTCGAGTTTTATATGCTGTGCTCTCATTATCCATCCAGAAAGATATGCCCATTCTTTCTCCAGACCCTGGGCTCTGAGGGCTCACAATATACGAAGCCTGTTTATTCAGAACTTGGATTCAAACAGTACTCTGTGTACTTGTTAAAATCATCCCCACTGTCTCTTGATTTAAGATATTTAACTCCAGCCTCTCACAAGCTTCTGAGATGGTCTCCTGAAAACCCCTGTCTTCAGGTAGCCTCTCAAGAGCATTCTGGAGTCATGACCCATCGGTTTGGATTTGCTCATTCACTCGGTCTGTGACTTCAAGGCATTATTAATTGATTGACTGATTGACTGATTGATCGATTGATTGATTGTCCCAGGCCTTATGAAAGAGACAAAGATGATAGCACACAATTTCCCTCATTTCAGAAAGCACAGTCTAAAGGAGGAGGATAGTACTGAGTTAAAGTAGATTATAGGAGGGATCTTTCCAGGAATGTGATGGGAGTTTAGAGGAGTACCCTGCACAGAGAGGAGGAGAAAGATGGCGCTCTGGTAAGAGGTGGTAGGCAGACTTGCTCATGCTTGGAAAGCACATAGTGTTTTGCATAACGGAACATGTTTGTTATCTCTAGAAAATTGTGAATCTGTCAAGAATTTGTAATGCCTTGGGTACACAGTTTCCGAAGGACTTTGGATGTGGTGGACTGGCTCCTTCTGTGTGTCAACTTGACATAAGCTGGAGTTATCACAGAGAGAGGAGCCTCCCTTGAGGAAATGCTTCCATGAGATCCAGCTGTAAGGCATTTTCTCAACTAGTGATCAAGGGGGGAGGGCCCAGCCCATTGTGGGTGGTGCCATCTCTGGGCTGGTGGTCCTGGGTTCTATCAGAAAACAAGCTGAACAAGCCAGGGGGAGCAGGCCAGTAAGCAGCACCCCTCCATGTCCTCTGCATCAGCCCCTGCTTCCAAGTTCCAGCCCCGTGTGAGTTCCTGTTCTGACTTCCTTTGGTGATGAACAGCAGTGTGGAAGTGTAAGCTGAATAAACCCTTTCCTCCCCAACCTGATTCTTCTTCTTCTTCTTCTTCTTCTTCTTCTTCTTCTTCTTCTTCTTCTTCTTCTTCTTCTTCTTCTTCTTCTTCTTCTTCTTCTTCTTCTTCTTCTTCTTCTTCTTCTTCTTCCTCTTCTCCTCCTCCTCCTCCTCCTCCTCCTCCTCCTCCCTCCTCCTCCTCCTCCTCCTCCTCCTCCTCCTCCTCCTCCTCCCTCCTCCTCCTCCTCCTCCTCCTCCTCCTCCTCCTCCTCCTTTTTTATTAACAGGTGCTTGCAGTTTGTTGACTTTCTTGAAAAAATCAAGTTGTAAACTTTATTACAAATTAAAAATGAAGTTCTTAAAAATCTCAACTTGACCAGATATGAAACAATTTAAAAATTGTTAAAGGTGTATTGAGAAAAACCAGGCCTTTTCTTTTTCTTAAAAAACATGTTTGTCATTACCAGAAAGAGACGTCTTTAGGTAAAAGTATAAAAACCCGGGGTTGGGGATTTGGCTCAGTGGTAGAGCGCTTACCTAGGAAGCGCAAGGTCCTGGGTTCGGTCCCCAGCCCCGGAAAAAAAAAGAAGAAAAAAAAAAAAGTATAAAAACCCATGCTGCTTAGATAATGCGGATAGTTCTAATGGATGTGGTTAACGGGCACAAAGCAGGCACGTAAGGTCTTCAGCTCCAATCTTTGTTCATTTCTTACTGCTGGAATCTCATACTCATTTCTTCTTGTTGGATGACCAAGCCCGATAATGGATAATGGAAGCGACGGTGAGCTGGCTTTTACTCTCCCTGCAGCTGCTCATTCCTCCGGAGCAGACGAACTCCCAGCTGGTGGATCCGCTGCTTTTGTCTCTTTGCCATCTTGTGGTTCAGTGCTCTCTGGGCGTCTGCGTTGGTAATTGAAGTTGTGGCGATACCGACGTTGAGGTGGCTGCTAACCTTGGGTCTCATCTCCTTGATTTTCTTTGTCCTCTTCATTGCCATCATCTCTAGGCTGTCTTCGGCGAGGAGAGCCCCTGCGGAATCGTAGTCCGTACATATTCTTTCTCACTGGTCTACCCTGCTCCTGCACCCTGGTTGGCAGCACCCTCTGTCACTTCTCCTTGCACAGCGGGGTTGGAATACTGTGGTCGACGCGCATAGGGTCTCCGCATGTAGTAAGGTGGGAACCTTCGCCCACGATAGATAGGGCCTGCATTGTTGGGTCTGGCCTTCAGGAGCGCTCTCTGATCCCTCGTTCTTTTCCCCTCTCTCACTATTCTGGTAATTTTGCTGGTAACTTCGTGGAGGACCCCTACGACGTAGTTAGCATCTATAATGGTTACGGTCTGCTGCCTATTTACTGCCTTGAACTGGAACTCCACCAGGGCCCGTAACGTTTGCTGCCTCCGCGCCCTTTTCTCCTTCAACAACATCAAACTCCACAGTCCCCATCCCCTACACCGCGAAGGTACTTCCTGGGGTTATTCTTTATGGCAGTCTGATGTACAAATACGGCTTCCTTCTTTCCTGTTGATGAAACCGTATCTGTTCCTTACATCGAACCATTCTACTGTTCCCAAAACCTTCTTTGTGATGACTTTCTTGTCTCTGCCTCTGGGCGCAGCTGATGTGAGGCCACCGGGGGCTGCTGTCTGTGGAGCCAGGCGGCTGCTGGGTCTGGGCCTCAACGCTCACAGCTACAGCTCCTCTCAGGTGTGATGGTGATCAGGCCAGAGGCTGCTGCGGGGCTCTCAGGGCTCTCTGAGGTCTGCTCTCCACTCCCCACTACCGATCGAACTCCCCAACTTGCTTCTTAGTCATGATGTTTTGTGCAGGAATACAAACCCTAACTAAGACATTCAGGTTGCTGTGTGCGGGTCTTTGAAGTATGTAACTTGTCTTAACTCCCTTACTCTCTGCTCTGCTTCTTGGCTGTTTGAAGTGAATGGCTCAGTTCCATGCTATGCCCTTCTGTCATGCTCCATGTAACTATCTCACCCCACATTGAGACCTCTGAACGCATGAGTCAAAATAAACACCCTCAAAACCGCAGCGGCAAGTAAGCAAACAAGATCCCAACAAAAACAGAACAAATACCCACAAACCAAAAAGATGGCATTCTCACTTTACGATATAGGAATTGCTGCCTCCAAATATCTGTAACCATCTCTTGGAACATTAATAGAATTAAAAAGAACCCTTCTATTAATATGATCGATTAAAATAACTATAACATGACAGGCAAATTCAAATTCAGTACAAGTATATGTGTTGTTTTTTTTTCTGGAATAAATTGCTAATCAAATGCTCTATTATTTTGTACGTCTTTCTTACGAGTGAGGGTGTGCCCTGATGTAACCACAAACAGCCATCTACAGTGGGAAATGAAAACGATGCATTACCACCATCAGGTTTCCTTCTAATGCTCTCCATAGCAACGGAGGCTTCCTCAGTACCTGCATTCAGCTGTCCTGTTCCTTTCCTCTCTTTCACTCGGGTACATCTTTCCAGTTTCCGTGGCTTTTGTGCCTTTGGTTGATTTGAAGGCTACAAGCTGGGGGTATGACTGTAACTGAATACTCGCATGCTTGCCTAGCATGTGTGAGTTTGATACTCAGCACACACACGTGTATACACATGTGCACATGCATGCACACATACACATACACACATGCACATATGCATATTCATGCATGCACACTCACACACATATACACACAAGCATATGTACATGCATACATACACGCACACAAACACACACATGTGCACATACATGCATGCACTCTCTCACGCACATACATAGGATAGGAGGAGAAGATGGGAAGATTACCAGTTAATTACTTCACAAAATGTCTTTTAAATTGGGTGTGTCTGGTGATTGTACCTGCTGGTCAGGAGAATCACAGAGGCATCGATCTGTTGACATTGCAGCCAATCAAACGATCCAGTTTCACTCCTGTCACTGTTTACCTGATTAGAAAGGTGCCTGTCTGGCATGTTCACTACTAAGTTCCTGCTTTAACTTTTGCAGTCAATAAACATTCTTGTGAGATATGCCTCGAAATTAGGCAACTAGTTTGCTCTTTATCAAATTTTCAGTTAATGTACTAATTTATATTATGCAAATGGATACTTTGATAATTTAGTTACTGAACCATTAATCTATTAATTATGCTTCATAAAACACTCTAACATCGGCTGGGGAGAGCCTCTTCAATTTGGTTCTGTGTCCTAATAACATTTTCCCGTTGTTCTCTGAATAACTCTTTGTTTTCTAGCTCACAGGTTAGTACAAACCCAGCCAGTGCTTTCATAGCCCAGCTTGACTCAGTTTCCTCTTCCAGGATAAATGCTAGACCCTGTCAGAGGAAGGACAGAATGCAGGTGATGGGCATGGGTTATTAAAGAAATGAAAGCAAACTACTTTCCTAGTTATAATTCTGACATGGATTTCCCATTTTGCAAGTGTGGATAAGTGTATAAAAATATATTTGATAATAAATGTATACATTCCAAGGTGGAGAGCCACAGCTGCAGAATGGCTACCCTTTAAAAAAAAACTTTGTTTTATTCAATTTATTTTATGTGTGAATATATTTTACCTGCTCATATGTGTATGCATCATGTGCTTGGTGCTTACAGAGGTCAGAAGAGGGCATCAGATGCCCAAAAACTGGAGTTGTGGATGTTGTAAACCATGGAGTGGGTGCTGGGCACCCACCCTGGGTCCCCTGCAAAAGTAACAAGTGCTCTTAACTGTTGAGCCATCTCTCCAGCCTTGCAGAATGGCTACTCTAACTGTATAGAAGTTCAAGGAAATGTAGAGACTATGGGTTTGGTTAATTTTGCTGTGTAGTGTTTTAAAATAATAAAGTTAATAATAATAATAATAATAATAATAATAATAATAATAATAATGGAATGCTGGTTTCTTTTAGTGGAGAATAGATTTATGAGAAGTTAAGGAACTATGTTGCTGGGTGCTATGTTTGTTCATGAGGAACTACTGAAAATGGAATGACTTTAGGCTCTAAGGAGGGAACACACACACACACACACACACACACATTTATTTTTGACATTTATCTATTACATTTTTAATTCAACATTACTAAGCTCACTTACTTTCCCCTATATGTGCAGCTTCGTTTCTAAAAGAACCTCAATTCCATTGGCCTTAGTGCACGTAAGTATTTGACCATTTCTCCTGTGTGGAACCAGGCTTGCATTGTCTCCTTTCTGACTCCCGGCTCTGAACCCTGGCTCTAGACTAACTATCTGCAGGGACAGCCTCAGCATCTGGCTAGGGCTCTGAGACCTTGTGAGCCCCCCACACCATGAGTGAACAACCCCTTCACTCAGAGTCCAAGTCTTCATGCTGTCCAGTCTTACTTACTTGGCCTCTCATATCACCCCACATTGCATCTCCATGACTCCCTGACCTGGCATAGACAGAAACAGTGCTCTGTGCTCTGAGGTTTCAGACTAAACAAATTAGGAAGAAGTGGAATTGGGTGGAAGAGAGGAAGAGGAAAGGGAAGGAGGTAACTATTGCTAGCATCCTTATCGAGCCTTTCTTTGTAGTGTTGGAGATTGACTCAGGGCCTTAAACGTGCCAGGCAAATTCTCTTCCCCCAGTCCCCCTATCTTGCTTATCAAATTTTCTTGGCTGCTCCCTATGCCTCCTGTGTCCTCTTATCATGGGACTTTCTAAAAGGTTCTGCTTTAGCAGGCAGCACAGAAGTGACTCAGAACTTGGACTGAATATGTACGATCGATCGCCATCCTTGAGATAGAGCACAAGAAGACTCTTATCTTCCTAGGCTTCATTTTCCTCCTCTGAAAAAAAGTAGGAACCATAGCAGCACCTAGTTTCACTCCCAAATTTCCAACATTTCATGGATATTTATACATGAAAAGATTGTCATTACCTTTAATTAAATCTGTAAAAAAAAATCAACTCATTTCTTCCCTAACTTTACTTTTTCAAAGCACCCATGCTTGGAAATATATCTGTTATTTGAAGCATTCATCGATCACCTATGCTGAATTGGGCGCTGTGGCCGATGACGAGGATCCAGGAGGATAAGGTGAAGACTTTGCCTTCAAGGGGCTCACAGTCAAGTGGGGAAGTGGCATATAAACCAGTCCTATCTTTCCATTTCTACAAAGCGCTTCATATTCCGAGAGATCAGGGACTCAGATCAGAGTTGTGGGGACGAGTTGAAGGAAAAGCCTTCCAGGCAGATCGAAGTGCTAGAGCTATGACTCGTGGCTCATTCCAAGGCAGCAGGCAGGCCCACATTGCAGAAGGAGCCTATGAGGAGGCATAAGGGTTGAGGTCCAGGGAAGATAAGGTGACTGCCATCCAAGGGCCCAGAAGGATGCTGAGGAATTACTCGCTACACTGCACCAATCCCTTTGTGTTAAGCCAGCGGTTCTCAACCTCGATATTGTGACCCTTCAAACAGTAGCTTATATGGTGGTGACCCCCAACCAGAAAATGATTTTTGTTGCTACCTCACAACTGTAATTTTGTTACTGTTATGAACCATAATGAAAATGTCTGTGTTTTCCAATAGTCTTAGGTGACCCCTGGGAGGGGGTCGTGACCGAACTCTGTTTAAACCCTTCTCAGTTCACTGGACTCGTGTAAACACTATCCACTCCTCCTGGAATTCCACTTGAAGCCTTTTCTTACCTCACCCCAAAGCCATCTCTCCCCCGAACTTTTATGTCAGTTTCTATCTCACACTCTCTATGACGTAAGAACCATGGCGTGCGCTATGTCCATGGAACAGTTGCTATTTTAAGTTCTTTGCTTTCATCACTTAGTTTGATCTGTAGAGCAGAAGAAGCAGCATTTCTCCCCTTGAGCCGCTAAAATAACTGCTGACTGGGCCTCTGTCCCCAGTTAGACCGAGAACCTCTTCAACAGGAGTCCACCACATCTCACACAGGACCTGTGTTCACTACATGTAGCAACTTATTTTCTAAAGATTTATTTATTACATTTTATGTGTATAAGTGCACCTTGTGCATGCTTAGTGCTTATGGAGGTCAGAAGACGGCCCTGAATCCCCTCCTTGTGAGCCCCCATGCTGGGGATCCAACCTCGGTCCTCTTCAAAAGCAGCAGGTGCCCTAAATCACGAAGTCATCTTTCCAGCCCCTAAATGTGGTTCTTTCTTTCTGAAACTGTGTAACCTTGCTTAATAGCACGTTCATTCCTTTGAGATGTGTGCTGGCTTGCTTAGCCCCTGGAGGCCTCCAGGGATGTGTGTTGTTGGGCTTGGGCTTAGACTTCCAAGGTTAAACTGAGGAAGGAGATGCATGTTTTGTAGATGGAGGTGATGACCTGGACTTAGAGAATTGAGCTTAGTCTTCTGTATATGGGATGCAACTGCCTGTGAAAAACTCTTTACAGTTCAAGCCATTTTAAATATCCATCTTATTCACATGTCAAAGAAAGCCAACTACTTTGAAAACGAGACAGCTTGTAATGCAGAAGAACCAACAACACAGAGAAACATTTTACAAAAATCCATCCATCTGTGAACAGTTTCTTTGTGCCTTCTCACCTCCATGTCTGTGCATTTTTTGCAGCACCAAGCTTCCTCTGCTTGGTGCATCCCTAGACTTATTCTTCACTTGACTTCCTACACATATTTTAATTGTCCCGGTGCCCTATTCGCATAGCTATCCAGGGGCCACCCGCAATCCACTCTAGAATTCAAGTTACCACATCTGGTCCTCGGATGATCTGCTTTGCAAAGTCACTAGCAGTTCTGCGGATTCTTTAGAACAAACCAGGGAAGCCGGAGACCTCAGGTGTAATCCCAGCTCTGCTACTTGATTAATTATGTGACTTGGATAATTCCCCATTTCACCCCTCACAGCCCCAGTCTCTCCTCCCTGCATCTGAGATCCAGAATGTCCAACTCCAGGTGGCCACAAGCTCGGCCTGTTTGGACAATCACTGAAAAAAAAAAAAAACAAAACAAAAAAAAAAAACCGGACATCCTGACATATTGGATTTCCTGAGGGTTCTCTCCAAGAAGGGTTTCTGATGCAGTTGAGTTCACTAAAGAATGTTGAATAGAAGAAGTAGAGATGAAAAAGTACAGGAGGGAGAAAAACCCCAAAGATCTGTAAGGAAAATTAAGGAGGTGGATATGAGAAAAAAGCAAACGCAGTAGAATTCAAATGAACTAGAAACCTTGGCTTCAGAGGACTCACACGTAGCCATTACATACAGTGTAATGAGCCTGGATGGATGTGCCCAGCTCTGGAACCGCTCAGCTCTAGGATCAAATCCTAACTCCAGGGCTAGCTTGGGGAAGCTATTTAATTTCAAGGCATAGTGTCTGCCTGCAGTAGGTGTTGTTGACTGTGAATTTAATGCTAATGAGCCAAAGATATTTTACTACTCATTAGTCTTATATGTTTTAATACTACACTCATTCATCTGGTTGGTAAAGATGGGTAATAGGCCTAGGAATCTATCTGAGCGCGTGTGTTTCCTAGGCACAATGGTTCAGTTTTAATAAGTTTGTGCTGGTGGTAACTTTATGGAACCCAGCTAGTGTCAATAACCAGGCTCGATCTGTTAGGATGGGTTAGTGGAGGTAGTGTACAACTAGTGGTACCTAATGCCTGACACACAGTGAAAAAAAAAATCCCTATCGACTGCCTGAGTGATTTATTGCCCCTTTATCCCCCTCTGTGTGATGCTGACCAAAGCAGGTTCATTTGCATGCAGCCAGCTGCTAGGGGACCCCCAAACAGAGAGCATTGTCCTCTTCAGCTGCTTCACTTTGTCCAGAGAGGCTCGTTGGAAATTGCTCTCATCCATCAATTCACAGTCCACTAGGTGCCTCTGAACAGCACACAGAGAGAGGTGCTAAGAACAATAATGAAAGAGAACCACCCGCACTCTGGAAGTCTGCTTCCCTCCTCTGCCCAATTGCCAACCTCTCATAGCTTCTAAACCGTCAGTCTTAAAGGGATCTGTAGTGTTTTCCTGCTCCAGGTCTCGGCGTTCTGAAAGCCAGATCTTCCGCCTATCATTCTCCACCAAGACTTGCTTTTTTTTTTTGGATCTTTGAATGCTGTCTCTTTATTTCTGCCAATGTGCTTGCTCATCACCCCGAGTCATCACCGGCGTCCACCATTTGTTTGTAGATGCATTACCACGGCTACCTGAGGTTTTGAGGGCTTTTCTGATCATGGCTACGATGGACACCATTTAGCCCATGTTCTCTTCTTAAAGACGATGGCCAACCAAACTGTGCTGTTCCTCACATCCTTAAAGGTTTCCTACTATTAACTTGATCCACCTTCTTACGGGATGCGCCCAATGTGATCTCTCTCCCCTCTCTCATCTCTGCATTTTCTTCCACCTATGGTGGCCTGCCTACCATTCCTTAAGCACACCAGCACATCCCTACCTTAGAGGTATTGAAGCTCAGGCTTTTATCTCCCGCCTAAGGGTCAGTCCCAGCTGTTGTCGTCATTGGGATCTTAGTGCCAATCTCTTGCCTGTGAAATGTCTTTGGCTATTTAGCCTGAAGTCCAGGAAGTCACTATGGAATCATCTGGTTTCTTTATAACTTTTCTTCTCTGAACTGTGAGAAAAGGTCTTGCATTATGGCCTAAATGTATCACACACACACACCCCTCAATTTATATTATGGCCCTCAGAATATGATACCATCGGGACATATGGCATTTAAAGAGGTGATTGAGATAAATAAGGTGAAATAGTTGAACAGCAGTCAAGTAGGAATGGTGTCCTTGTAAGAGGAGACTAAGGTCTAGGGAGAGGGCTAATTGAGTAAGAGCAATTGTTGAGAAAGAGTAGGCACCTGTGCCCAGCACCCGTGTAGGAAGCTGGGTGTGGTGATGTGCTTACCTGTAACCATGGCACTGTGTGGGGGCAGAGGCAACAGGACCACTGGCATTGGCCACACCAGCCTAGCTCCAGGTTCAGTGAGAGACTCTGTCAAAGAGAGGGATAGAACAGGACACCACCAGGCATGTTGAAATCCTCTAACAATGAAAAGTCAAGGGAGCAGCAGCCATGCAGAGCACTGAAGCTTCTTAGGACGGTGAAATCCTCAGTACATCTCTGTAATGTTGGACACATGTCATGCCTGTCTCCAAAGTCATCGAATGCACAACACTAAACTCCTAAACCAATGATGGACTTGGGATGTTAGGGCTAGCAATTGTACAGGAAGTGTGGAGGGTCTGTAACAAGGGAGGCAGTGTGTGAATAGGCCAAGGAGTATGTATGTAAGGATATTTTTGTACCTTCTGCCTCATTTTTCTGTGAGCCAAGGCCAGTTTCTAAAATATAGCCCATTGAATAGAAGAAAAAGCCTATTAAAATAAAGAAAAGCAAAGGGCTTTTGTAACCAAATAACAAAGACTCTGCAGGTTGACTTCTCTGCGGAGACGTGTTTTGTCATTCCTTCTGTGACTTTCGGCTAAGATCAAGTGCAGAGATTTACCCTCACAACCTGGAGCCTTGAACTCCAAGATCGCGGTGTCACAGTGCTTGATTTCTTCTGAAGCCTCTCATGTCCTTTAAGTGTCATTTTAACCGGGTCTTCCTTTGTGTCTGCGTGTCTGTGTCCCAATATCTTCTAAGTGTGTGTGTGTGTGTGTGTGAAGTGTGAGAATGTTTTGATCAAATTCATCCTTCATTCCTCCCCCTCCAACTCCTCCCATATCCTTGCCGCCACCACCCCTGCCACCACCATTCCCTCCTAATTTCATTGTATTCTTTTCAAAACCACTGAATCCACTTAATGTTGCCAGAAAGGAGCATGAGTGCAGGGCCATCTACTGGAGTACAGCCGGTCAATTAGGGGCCACATTGGAAGAAAACTTGACATCCCCCCTCACCCCAGCAGCCATCAGCTGCAAAAGCCCCTTTATCTCCCGTCTTGCCTTTCCCCCAGGATGTCAGCTACTTTGGGATGATGCAGGGTTTAACCTTTTCGGACCGGCTATTTTCATCTAGTAATATGGAGTTAAGTTACTTCCATAGCCTTTCACAGATGGCTAGAAATAGCTCATTTCTTTTTAGCACTGAATAATTTTTCAATAATCTTTGGGACATAGCAGAATTTACCTGTCCATTCACCCACGAAAGGGCATTCAGGTTGTTTCTGAGATTGAGAAGTTGTGGATAAAACTGCTATGAATGTCCGTGTACAAGATTTTATGTGCCCGTGTTTTCATCCCTTGGGGTCAACTCCGAGGACAACGACCCCTAGATTGTTCTGGAGAACATGCTGTTGTTGTTACTGTTGTTTTTCAAGACAGACTTTTCGCTGGCTATTCTGGAACTTACTCTGTAGACCAGGCTGTCCTCAAAAACTCAGCAAGGTGCCTGCCTGTGCCTCCTGAGTGCTGGGATTAAAGGTGTGCGCTACACCGCCCAGCCAGTACACGCTCATTTCCTAATAAGCCATCAGCTGTCTTCCGAAGTGGCTGCAGCATCCTGCACCCCGCTGTTTCTGAATGTGAGCACTGTTACCATCACTGCTAGTTCTTGGCATTGTCACTATTCTGGGCAAGCCGACATGTACAGTGACAACCCTGCTGCTTTAATCTACACGCTCCTGCTGACATTTTATGCATAGCTTCTTGTTGCATCATCAGCTCTTGTCCTCCCTAGACTGTAAGTTCCCTGAAAGGGAACTGTCTATCTTAATAATTCCATCTCCATTCTCAGTAGCAATCCCAGGCATCCTGTATTTTTGAATGGCTGTAGGATACAGCCAGGAACCTGAGCATTAGCCTCTCAAGTCCTCTAATGGCCAGTCCCCATTTTTTTTTTTTTTATTAAGAAAACCTTGGTCATGGGTGTTGGAGCTTAGAACTTCCTTTTGCATTTTCATGACGCTCTTCATCAACTCTGGTTTTCTGTGTGCTCTTTAAATAGTTCCTCTTAGCTGGCTTCTAGACACCCCTTTAGCTCCCATCTTGAATCACCTGGAAGCCTTTTAGCTTCCCCCTTTTAGCTGCCCCCTACATGAGTGAGCAGAGCTGGATCCCACAGAACACCTGACGTCTAGATGGAGTGGAGTCAACATGCGTTGCCCTCTATCCTTTCTGTTCTTGCTCCCTAATAGACGGCTAATGACTTACCACTCTCTCCTAACTGGGTACATCTTCTTTTGGTACAGAATGATGTGACATACATTCCTAGCTGAGGCCTCAGAAGTCCTGGTGTGGTGCTGCCCCAGGGCTTCTGCTTTGCTGGGTGCAACGAGGTGCTTAGCCCTTCAGGGTGCCTCTGCTGAGCCCCCATGGTGACTTTCTGGTGGAATCCAGCCAGTGAAAAGCAGAGACGCAAGGACACTTGCTCACCAACCAGGTTTACAGCCCTCACAGCAAGGCCTTTCCTCTACATATTTCCCCATCACTGGCATCTGTTACCAGCACAGGGGAGAAAATGTCTTTTCCATACTTGGTAGATAAGGTGTCTTATCTACATTGATTTGATCTGATGATCCAGCTGCACCTCTAATAAGTCTTTCCCTTGGTTCTTCAACTAATCACCTGACAGTGATTTCTGGCTTTCACCTACAGGAACTTAATGGAATTGTAAAATTTCAATGCTTGAGGAACGACATAATCTGTGAAAAGCATTCAGGCATCAATGTGAGAAACATACTGGGCATAAGCACTTGAAAGGAAGAAGTTATTTTGGCTCACGGTCTCAGGGGGTTCCAGTCTCTGATTGGCTCCATGAACCTGGGCAGAGCATCATGGTGGTAGGAACACCTTGACTTTATGTCAAGAAGAAAGCAACAAAAGGAGGGGACTGCGACTAGGTGTGACTTTGAAATGTGTGCTCTGAGATCTAGATCCACTCCTTATGTCCTACCCACCAAGATGGCACCACCACATAGGAACCAAGCTTCTAACACATAAACCTGAGAGGGGCATTTCATATCCAAACTCTAACTCCTGTTTTTTTCATGTGTTAGTCTTTGGGGATAATGAAAACTGCAGATGACTCTAACAGCCCAATGACTGGTGCTGAGGGGGCCATCAGTATCCTAGTAGGTTCTGGTCCCTCTGCTTTGTCTTCTTGACCTCATGGAGTGTTGCTGCCACGGCTGCCACTCTTTTGGTTGAAGCAAGGGCAAGACTGGTAGAAAGAGAATCAGGGGGCAGAAACATGCCCAGGTTGGATGTGATTATCTTAGCAAGAAGGGGTCTGGGCAAACCCAAGTTGCATTTTGACTACTGGGAGACATGTTCTTAACATCGGATCAGTCTCTTTAGAACTGGAATGTGTTTTTCTTATAGTTTAATGTTTCTGTGTTTCAGAGAAATTCTGATGACTTCACTAGAGTTACTGACTGAACACATTACTGTTCAAGATGACCTCAAAATTGCTAAGACTTTTTTTTTTTAAAGTGGGTTTTACAACTATAATTGTGGTGGTGTCTAGGTGCACTCTGGTGCTATTTGATGCCTTCTGAGATCCTACATGACTTAAGCACACATGGGGCGGGCAGCCCTGAGTAAGGCAGAATCTCTCAGCAAACGCAGAAAAGGAAAAAGGCCCAGTGATACAGCGCCCAGACCCCAAGACGATGATGCCAGCCAAGCTGTTCTGAGGCACACTCGCAGACATGGGCAGTTTCCCACTGTGCTTTGGGGATTAGTTATCTATGTCTCCTTCACAATTTGGGAAAAATCAGCGTCATTCAATCTATGTAGGTTGCTCTCTCTAGATATCGTGTTTCCAGAACGGAGTGTTACATGAGATTGAACACTGGAGATTCTGCACCCTATATTTCAAAGAGACATTTCAGCACATCACAAGATGACATAACAGTAGTTCTCAGTGGTCACAATGACTTGGAGAGTCAGAAGAAATGACTGGATGGCCGGGCTCTGACACAGTCCCACCAGAAATGCTGGATATATTCCCAGCTCAAGGGGTCGGTGCTTACAATAAAGGACTCTCATGCTGTACCCTTAATGCTTAACTTTATTATCAAAGTGTTTCCAAAGTAAAATGATCCTCATAACAACAATTACTTCCAAAGATCAAGAACAAGTAATTATATCCCCATATAAAAATCAGCAAAACACAGCAACAGTACACGGAGTAATTCTAATTGGCTAATGGTACACCATTCCACTTCTGACAGATGCTCACGCACTGAACTGTCTTTAGAAAACAAATGAGGTTTTGTCACTTATCCTAGTCCCCACTGAAAGCTGGAAAAGAGAAACAAATCCCCAAATGAACCGCCATCCTTTTCTATGACATCTCAAGGCCATGAAGGTAATGACGAGGACTTGGGCACAGGAGTAATGAGAACTGTGTCACACGGGAATCCAACTGGAGTGTGCTCCACATTTATGTTAATTAAGCTGCGAGCAAACGTTCCAGAATCATAATGTAACCGTTCCAGAATCATAATGTAACCATTCCAGAGCTCTGTAGCTAACGCTAAAAAAAAAAAAAAAAAGAAAAAAAGAAAAAAAAACAAAACAAAACAGAAAACCCAAAAAAACACAAAAGCTTCACATTAAGGACAGTTTAACAGAGTTTCTGACATTTATGGTGGGGAAAGAGGATAAAAATGAGTGAAACCGAATTCTTTCACTGAGCACAGAAACTATGATGACTGATGCTGCACCACGGTTCCCAGACAGCATACAATACAGAAAGCCAGGCATTCGTGGACCTGTGTTAAGGAAACAGGTGTACATGGGCACGGCCACCCCTGCCCCCTGAAAATGGGACCAGACAGAGAGAAGGGGAGGGAAGAGCCGATCCAACAGTCATTAGTAAACTGACAGCAGAAAGAACGCTAGCATGTGGCTTTCTTTTACCAGAGTCCCAGAAGCCTAACGGTCTGTGAGGGAATGAGATAAAGGAGACCAGCTCCAGGCTAACAGAGCCCTCTCATCACTTCCCAGCAATCCCCAGAGTGCCTGGTTCTATGCGGATGCCATACGTCACCCCTGCCCAGACTTTTCAATTTCTCAGTGTAGGTGGCCTCTCAGTGCACCCATCTGCCAATGCATTCCTGTCAAAGGCTTTGGGTTAAACCAAGTCACGAAAGCCCGCGGGAGGTGAATCTTCTCATTTGGGTGTCTACAAATCTCATTACTTATGGTGTGACTTGTGTTCTTCAATCTGATTTTCTTCATGAGAAGTGGCTGCCTTTGAGTACTGGTGACAGGAATCTCAAGAACTTTGGTTAGTGCTCCCTCACATCTGCTTGGCGCCCCCTAGGGGTGGGTGCTACGTACACATAGGCAAGCTACAGGGCCCGCCTTTAGCCCATTTGTTCATGGAACTAAAATGTGATTGGCAGAATATTGCTAATTAGTCTACAGCATTTGGAGAACACCACAATTTCATCTCTGGAAGAAAAGCTGATCCTGAAAAGAACACATTTAAGGAAAATGTCTTGTTTCACTTTAAGAACTTTTACTATCGTTCCTGACAGGAACAACATACTCGAAGGCAACTGCAGTAGTTAGAGCCCTCTGCATTTCTTCCCTGCTACAAAAGAACCATGTGATCACTTTCCCCTCAGGCTGACTCTGGTCTTGTTTGATGTTTTCTCTCATTTGGGTGTTAGAAACATTGCAGGGCTATGATGACTTATTGACTAGGCAGAAGTAAGCCAAAGACAAGAAAAGTGAGCAAGTAGGAGCCTTAATACCACAAACACTACATAAAGTGCCAACACTTAACTTCTTATTTCCAAAGGCATTGAGGCCTCTTTGGGTATAATGACATCATCTCCCATACTGATAAATGGCCCTCATCCATACCTTTGGGGTAATTCTGTATACTGTTCTTCAAATTAAGGAAAACATTCAAATATCCAGGCAGATTTGGCATTAATTCACCCCCAAATGATTAGTAATACAAACTGATGACTGGGTTGGAGACAACCGAGGGTTCTCATATTCTCTCAGAAGAGTTTGCCAGCCAAGACACAGGTGAACTCCAATGTCCTTTTTAATAATGAAGTCTCGTTTTTCCTTAGCCCAAACAACAACTAGATTTAAAAGCAAGGTGGAAGATTCAGACCTTTTTATCTAAACTGAGGGAAGGCATTAAGCTTGCTTAAACTCAAACTCTTGTCAAGTATAGGCATGTCTCATACAACAGGGACACATCTTTGTCACTCTGTGAACATCAACGAGTATACTTGCATACACGCAGACAATGTTGCCTCTTTGCCTTGGCTATGTCACCCTCTTTTGGGACCATGGTAGCATTCAGTACTGTTGCCAAGTATGTGACTCAGACAACAGTTTGAGACTCACCAACTGTATGGACTAAAGATGTGATCTGGTCTTCCTCGGCCCCTGCCATTGCTGCCTTGTTCATCTGTGTTAGATGCCAACGGCACACGCTAATGATAATCTGGGATATGCCCTGTCTGGTCGTTCAGCAGACATTAGTATCATGGGGTTAAATGGCACTCACTTGCATTTTACAATAAACACTGGAATGACCCACAATACTGATTCTTGTAGCTGCTCCTCTGCTCTCAACATCCACAGGATAGGATCTGTGAGAGAGAGCTGGGCGTGTCTTATGTGTGGCAGCAGATGTTCTAGGACCTGGGTTCTATCTCAGGGAGCTCTGTGAGTGGAAGGCTGAAAGCTACTCTCAGCTGGTACGAAGCCAAACTAAGAAGGGCAATTTGTATAGAACATGGCTGAGTGTATTTCTTTTAAGGACAGGAATATGGATGATGATGATGATGATGATGATGATGATGATGATGATGATGATGAATCAGTAATAATTTAGTTTTGCCAGTTTTTGAAGAAACATACATATGCACACGTAAATCATACTTGGCTATATCATTTATTGACTCAAGGCCAAATTCTACCTGATTTCCTACTGTTCCCCCCCACTAAATCTAGGCAAGCTATGAAAGTTACTTTTTCTAGAGTCCTTTCTACACACACTTTGGTACCCTGGGAAATCTTATGCAACCAGGAAGGAGGAGACATCACCACAAGCTAAGCTAATTAACGAGAACACCACTCAGAACTAACCTAAAGCTGGATTTACAAGTCAGACTTCTGAGAGCAATGGCCTGGTATATGTGGACAAGATTCCTCAGACAGTGTCTGTTCTCAGTCTTATCCATTCATTTTGGGAGAACATTAGACAGAGATATTAATATTCTATTCTAGAAAAAGCCTACAAACTCCATTTCAATTGCCAAACAGAGTTATTTCCTCTAAAAGGTAAAATGAAACAAAAATCAATAGACACGTTGAAGACCAAGCCAAGCTAATGGCGTCGGTCAGAAATTGTGCCCCTTGTCTTCCACAGTGACTTCTGTGGAAAAGATGGTTTAGATCTGCCTTTGATACGGACAGAATCAACTTACTTTATTTTATATACCTTTTCTGAACTTACAGATTGATCTTAAAATTCTTCTGTGCTAAAGAGTGTCACATGGTTCAAATACAAGTACACAGTGGTTGTCAACACCATCTCACCCCTGGGAGGATGTGCCCAGATATTAACTGGAGATGGGCAGGCTCCTTAGCTTAGCTGATGACAAAGTTTCACTGTCTTGACACTGCTACTATTGTTTTTCATCCATCTGCATTTGAGCAAATGCTCTGACTACTAACAATACCGCTGGGGTCTCATCATTGGCCTCACAAACTCAAATACTTTCAAGTTTCGCTCCTTAGACGCATAACTGTTGTGGTTAATAAATCAGCAAGGCTCAAAGCACAGAGTCAGTTGCACTGTCTTCTACAGCAGCAAGTAGACATGTTTCCAAGCTTTTAAAATTATTGTCTGGACCATACCAGGAAATACTGTTTTGTAATTAGGTGGAGAAAGATTTAACATTGCAGCAAGAGCTCTTTGGGAGTCTTCTCTTAACTACTAACTCATAGGCTTCAGAGTACAGGTATAATGATTTAAGAACAAAACGGAGTATGGGTGGCTCTGAGCAGGACTGTCACGCACTGCAATGTTTTACTATTGGATAGTCAGTGCCCTGACTGGTTTGGAGTGTTGTTTTAGGGGATGTTTGACTCATGAGTGCTTTAATTCCATTCAGTTCCCTTTTTCCTGAAGATGAGATGGGATAAAAATCCCTGGCTCATCTGTGTGGTTTTTGTAGCTGCACAGAAGTGACACTGGCTGCAGAGGGTGGGTGGGGGTGGGAGGCTCATGACTTACTCTTTGGTAATTTCCCCCACAGCTGTCCCTGCCATTCTCCAGTAGAATTTTTACTGCTTCTCTGGAAATGGCTCCACTTGAAAAGAAATTCATGAGCCCCCACAAGTCATCAGAGCAGTAAATAGAATGGACTTGTCTTGTGGGGTGGATGCTTCTAGCAACAAGAAAGTCATTGTGGGATGCATTTGAGGAGGAAGGCAAAGGGTTAATAGTCGTTCTCCCATTTGATTTACTTTGCTCAGCAAAATACAAAGTCTAATACTAGATAGGGCTTTTCTCTTGAAAGCTGGTTGCAATAAAGTGCTTTGCAGGGAAGGAAGTCTTTGCCAACCTTTTTCTTTTTTTGCCTCAGAATATTCTTGACTTCCTTTTTATATGTTAGGACAGAAGGCTGGGCTAATACAGTAGAAGTTATGGCAAGTTGAAGTCAGTGGCTATCTTTATGAGAGCCCCAGAAGATAATTTGTGGGTCCCTTCGTATCTGGGAACTTAAGCAAGTGGCATTGTTTCATAATCAGAACACTGACTTCACTGGAGGGCAAAAATAACTTTGTTACCAACATGGTCAACCCCCAACCACCAACCACAGAAAGGAAATCTCATGCTTGTGTACAAGAGACAAACTCTATTCCAAGGCAGTTTCCTGTAAAAATTCAAAAGTCCCCCAATAGCCACCCTCTTTTATTGGAACTGCTAACTGATCACAAAGAGTGGCAACTAAAACACCCGGTTCATCCTGTTTAGACTCACGTGGGACAACGGTCACCAACTACATGGGCAATTTTAAAATGGGTGCAGAACAGAAAGAAAGCCAACCTACTGGGAACTGTGTGAGGATCTCGCATGGGATTTTACTTGCTCTAAGGGGTAAAGTAAAGTTGATGCTCATGGACTACAGCGTGGTAAAGGGACACAGATGGGACATCTTTACTGTCAATCATGAGCCCAGAGAATAAAAGGAGCGAGGGGATCCTCCTCTGTCCACAGATTTACAAACAAATAAAAAAATAAATAATATCCTAAGACAAATGCAAATACCGTTCCCTTGTGTCAGTTACGTACAGCATGCCTACACAGAAAGAATGGGATTTCTTCATTCACAGACAGGACACATGGCAGTACACTATTCAGAATGCTCTGAGAATCCTAACTTTTGTCTCTGGTGATGAGATATCATGAAAGGAACTGCATTTGCGACTTATTAAATACTTCCAGGAACAAACAGTTCCCTTTGTTCAGAACTTATAGTTTTGGGTAATTAATCATCCATGGAGCAAGGGCCAGTGAGGAGGTACCCGTTGGTACCGCTGGTTCCGTTGGTGGTTGTCGAAGAGTGTGGTTTCTTCCCTGGAGGCTCCGAGTCCTCATCATCTGAGCTAGATTCAATGTCGCTCCGGTCGTCCTTGGACACCTGCAGAATACAGGAATGGGCATGTCACCAGCTTCCTAGGACCAGCACATGCAACCCTCACATGAAGATGAGCTTACTCACATGTTACAGAAAACAAACTGGACAAGAACACTGTTATGGCAGCAAGGCCCCTTCACTGCAGGAATGTAATGTGTATGACAAAGTAGGTTCTGAAGAATGTAACTGAGTTTGAGCATCATGGACTCTGAAGGGCTCCTCCATCAGGGAGAATGTCTAGACGACGATCCTACCCTTCCCCATAGTGATGGTGGTATCTATACCCTGACGGTGGCCCTTTAGGAATTGGACACAAACCAGTCAATTTATTCACCAATGACCACATTCTTACTGTTAGTTATTCAAGGTTAGCTCTCAATGACCATGCTAGGATTCACACGCTAGCTCACACCACTGCTATTTGGGGTTGCAATCCATTCACTATTTATTCATTCTATATTTAATTCACTTTTCTTTTTTGCTAAAATTACATCGAAATTTTGTTTTAGATATGATAGAATAACACATGGCACCAGGAGACATTCTGACGATCCTCTAGATGAGATAGCTTTCAGCATTTGCCAGAAAGAAATCTACTGGACAGATCGTCGAAAAAATTATTTTTATTATGTGCCAATTTCTTCAATCTTCCACTCAGTTTCACTGAGTAATGTGAACTGGAAAATGACACATTAGGACAATACATCTGCTTGTTAACACGAAGTGTGAAAAAACCCTACGGTGTGGCAAGTAAATACTTTATTGATTTTAAAACTGAAATGATTTGAATCCTTTTCTAGGTTACAGTAAATTATAGCCAGCATTTTAACCTAGAGGGCCTTAAGATCTTTAGGTAAGTGCACTGGTTACCTAATTAGTCAATTTTTATTTTGATGCCAGGTCTCCCTGTGTAGCCCAGACTTGCAGAGATCCTGCCGTGGTTCCCGAGTCCTGCGAGTACAGATACGCACCCCACGCTCAGCTTCATCTGACTAATCATTCAGTTGGATGTCCAGGGAAGTCTTGTCTTCAGTGATCCTCTAGGGGCTGGACTGAGAGACCGTCTCAGTTTCTGAATGGTATTTCTCGAGTACTGAGGGCTTCTCAAGTCAGATCTTCTCTGCGTGACTAACACATCAACTAGAGAGCTGTGGAATCTACTACTGTGAAGCCATTAGGGAGTGAGGACATAACCATTTGTAGGTGTGCAGGGAAGGGAGACAGTAAAAACTGAAAACTACTGTTCCAATCTAACCAGCATTGTGCCAAGTATCACACACAGGTGAGCCTCGCCCCAAAGCCCTCTGAGGTCACTCAACTCATATTGAGAGTGTTGCTCAAAAACAAAACAGAACAACAACACACTGAGATACGGAGGCAACAACTGACTGGGGGATAAGAGTATTTCTACTTAAAAGGCATGAGTCATAAAGAAGTATTATGTAAAGAGGCATTGTTAAATTTATAAGTCTATTAGTTCCAAATTAATGTGGTAGGATGGGACTCCAGATGCAGAGTTATTAATTTGTATGCCTAGTAAGATTATTTTAAATTACATTTGGAAAAACCCACCATTATGATACTGTCAAAGAAAAAGGGCAATTTAGAATGCCACAAAATAACCCAAGGGAGAGCCCATGGATACAAGTAACCTTGCTGTGTAAGGTTTGAGCATCAGTGGCAGAGAAGAAACCCTGAAGCCAAGGCTGGGGGATGTAATTAGTGATAGTTCCTTCGTAAAGATGATGGAGTAACAGTTAGAGGCAAGATGACGGGTCTGATGGAAATGAGAATGCCATAAATACAAAAATAATCCAATCTACTGTGCCCTCCATCTTTACTTATTATCATTCTCCCAGGACCATGCATGCTGATTTAATTTGTGTCCAAATGAGGAGAAGAAACATTTCAAAAGAAACATGAGTTAAGGCTGCACATGGTGGTGCACGCCTTTGACCTGAACACACAGGAGGCAGACAGGTGAATTTGAGGCTGGCCTGGTCTACAGATTTAGGTCCAGGATAGCCAGGGCTATACGGAGAGACCCTGTCTTGAAATATTAAAAAAAAAAAGAACATGGGTTTATTTAGAAGAATAAGTCATAGGGAAAAATGAACTTTATCTCCTAAGAAATTAATTTGTCAAATTTGTCTAAATACTTAGAATTTATGCAGGTGGCGATTCTGAGGATCGGCTTCATAGATCACAAGTTGTTCAGATGTCTCCTGTGGAAGGGGCTGATTTTGTGGACCTCACTGAGGACAAAGGGTTCGGTGCTACTCTGTTTTCTGAGACCAGGACAACATTTGTAGCCCAGGTCTCCTTTCTGCACTGTATGGATCAACTAGTTTAGTTTCTCTCACTTCACACTGATCTGTTTCTGTCTTAGCCAACACATTGGCTAAGGTACCAATAGGAAAAAAACAAAACAAAACCAAAACGATTCCCTTCCTGTTGGATCAGTGAGATTTATATGCTTACACAAAGGGGGAAGATAAAACGCTCCCTGGTATCTTCTGCAGATCAGGGAATCGACAACTGCCACAAAGGCCCCAGGAGTGTCAACAGGTTAGACAGAAGAAAATGCCTGAATCCAAGCCACTGAGCAACCCTCTAGCAGGCAAGTGTCACCCCAGAAGGAAGAGAGAGGACGAGGAACTTACATGTACAGGGTTCCACTTCCCGGCCTTCCAGGATGGCAGGAGGAAGAGAACAGACAATAGAGTAAGAAAACAGCGTGGAGAATGATCTGGGAATGTCACTGCTCGAGAGAAAGGGGGAGAAGCTCTGCAAGATTTAAGTCAGCCTCCCGGTTCCATTTTGAAACAGAGACTTAAAGTTAAGTTTTGTTGGAAAAGTCATGTATCTATTTATTCTTCCCTTTGAGAGAAAGGCCTGCTTCAGTGAGCACACGACACCTAGCAATCCTTTTAATGAGAGGAAATACATTATTAAATTAAATTTTTTCTCAGTATAAATAATCAGAGAAGGTTAAGGAGACAGAGAGAAAAAAATTCCACCATAAATAATATTTCATCATTAAATGCAAAATTATAATTACAGGTCATTGGGCATCATCATCAACAAAGCCAACAGAGAAACTTTTCTTTAAAAAGAAGAACCAATGGGAAGAAAGTATTTCAGTTTGTGTTTCAAGGTGGTTTTTGGAAGAAATAGCACTGATTTTGATGAAATCAGAAACAAGTGATTTCAGAGGAGCCAAAAATACCCTGACATTTCTGGGACGTACTGAAGAGAGTGAGTTTTAGCTTACCTTGCCTTTTGAAACAGTTTTGCAAGCTATTTTTACAATCAGGTAAGACCAGAAGCAGTTCAACCCTTGTAGTAACAACAGCAGCAGGTTAAAAACCCACCAGGAAGGGTACGGTCCGACGATCTCCCAACTTTCAAATAATGTGGTATTCAACACCCTGAGGAGGAGAAGAAAGCCATTACTGAACACAGTGTTTCATTTTGTTCTCAAAGGAGTCCTACTGATTTTGAGGGCTCACAAGGTCAATAGTCTCCCCCAACTGCCTCCTCCCTTCCTGGGGGGACAGCCTGAAAGTTAAGCAAGTCCTGAGGAGTCGTCTGTTACCACAGGGCCCTGACTGTTCCATATCGAGTAGTGTATTTTAACCCATTCACTGTTTAAAAAACTGTCACTTTTCAAGTGTGCACTTCAGTGGCATTGCTCTCTTGCAAAACTCAGACTGTGGACCCATTGAATAGGAGCTCCCTACTCTCTGTGCCCGAAGCAACTTCTATTTTCTGCCTCTGTAAGCTGAGCTTCTGGGATGTTTGTGGAATCATAAAATAGTGGTTATTGGCTTCTCCCAAGCAGAATATCCCTAAGGTTTATCTATTTTGCATCAAATATGAAGATATCTTTCCTGAAGTATTTGCACACACCACTCTTTGTTTACAAATGTCCACCAGCAGACACTGGCCTGCTCCCATTCTTTGGCTACAGTAAACATTGCTTCTAAGACTCTGGGCCCACAAACATCTATTCTAGCATACATCTTTTGGCTCTCCACCTAGAAGTGAAACCCCTGAATCTGTCCAATGTCCCCTTCACTGTCACCATCCATGGCTTCCTCTAGGAATTCCATTCATCTTTTGGATTCGATTTGATTCTCTAACAACTCATTGAGAACACCCGCATGTCTTCCAAGTTGATTTTAGCTTTCTTAGTGTGAAGACCACCACCCTGTATTATACTGCAAGGAAAAAGAAAGGTGGATCATTAAAAACATTAGTTCAGTGGAGACCACATGCCTCACACAGCAGGGATTAGAAAATGCATGAGAGCCAGGCTTTTATCTGCATGGGGCCCCATTAGAGGGCCTTTCATTTTCTAATCGCTCCCCTGGGAAAGAACTAACATTGAAAGACATCCTTTGAAAGTGATGCCTTGGTATTTGAAAGATTTGTTTCTGACAACAATTATTAGGGTATAATAAATGTATTTAGTTTTAAAAGTGTGTGGGGATGTGGCCTTGAGTTAGGAAGACAAACCAACCACGCATTGGCTCTGTATCTTGCCATCAGAAGCAGCAGGTAGCCATGAGAAACAGGCCCTGTTCTCTTGTCAGCCTGTGATGCTTGTAAGTCCTTGGAGACTGACTTGTCATCTGGACCCTTCACTATCACAGAGTCACATGACACCCTTCCACCGTGTGATTTGTGGATCACTCTTCCTTCTCTCACTACATTTCCATCACCCACAAGGGCAGCTGACTGTACAGGCCAGGCCAGGCGGGACTATACCTGGCACGCACCAAGTAGCTAAGAGGCTGGACTGTGCTTGGATTTAAGGCAGGGTCCACTTACACAAGGCCAGGAGGAAAACACAGAGAGAACTTCAACTAATGGTGTGATGGTGTGATGGTGTGATGGTGTGATGGGTGCCTTCAGAGAGGTTAAAGAAAAAGCGCTTCCTGAATTCACAGAAGGAAATTTACTGTCACGAGTAGCCTAAGATGTCAAGAGGAAAAGAAGGCCAAATAGCCCTAAGTGTGTTCCCACTTGCGGTTTCCACAACCCATTAGGGACCGCAGTGAGGCTAAGGTTTCGTCTTCAATCCTGTCACACTAATTATCTCCACAGAGCAATTCAGAATAAACACACGTGCAAAAATCCTCAGAGCATGAGACTGAATTCAGAAACTCACTCAGAGTAGTACTGTACTTTGTACAGACTGATCTATTAATACTGGGATGAATATAAGGAGATCTATTAATGTGTTATAGCAATAGGCCAAACTGACACAAAACTAATTATTCAACATCACCAAAGACATATGATAATGTTCAATTCTCCATTGTTGAGGGATTTTTGTTTATTTACTTATTACTTTTTATTTATTATTACTTTTTTTTGTTTTTTTTCTGAGACAGAATTTCCTCCATGTAAGCCCTGGCTGTCCTAGATTTGCTTTGTAGACCAGGTTGGCCTTGAACTCACAGAGATCTGCCTGCCTCTGCCTCCTGGGTGTTGGGATTAAATGTGTATGTGACCACGCCTGGATATTGTTGAGTTTTGAAAATGGACTTCTTATGATTTGAATAAACATTTGAGCATTTTTAACAAATAAGAGCTACTTCCTTTAAAACACTATGGAAGCCAGCATTATTACAGGTTCTGGTCACTCAATATGGCAAGAAATAAAAAGATTTTTATTTAAAATATTTTATGTAACAATCTGTAAGTATTTTAAAAGTAGCAAACAATGGAAATATCCTGATACAAAATTGCTAACAAATTAGTTTTTATCTCTATTACAGAAATTATGAAGTAAATCAAAGTAGTAAATACATTTTTATTTCTATTCTACTTTTTGTATTTAGGCCTCTCTTGCACGATGTGGGTCAGCAACTACGACTAGGTTACTTATCTGGTCCTAAAACGTATATTAAGAATTTCTAATACTGGAGGAAAAAGCCATGGGGGAGAAAAAGAAGAGGGAGGGAGAGGGGAAGGGGTAGGTGGAGGCAAGAGGGGAAGCCAGAGAAAGTAAGAGTGTGCACTGAAGCTGCTAAAAAATCAAGGTGGGTTTCCTTTAGTAGCTCAGGGGATTTTATACTTTCTTTTTCACATTCTTCTACTTTCCAAGCTCATGACAAAAAAAATTTTTTTTTAAATACTAGTTATTTCTGAGAAAGAGTATATTGGGATAATGTCGATACGGCTGCCTTGCAGACCAGGGACTATTAGGTCTAAACAAGGCTAAGCACCAAGGCTGTCAGGGAGGGATCTACACGCCTTACATTTTCTATCTCCAGCTGCATTCAGAACTCCTGGAATTAACATGTTCTCCAGACGTTTGCTGAGTGTCTCCCAGTTGTTTACCTAGCAACCGACTAAATAAGCAAGCGTGAGCGATGTCTGGGATAATCACACAACTTTGACTGGGGCTCTGCTTCTTGACACACATGCTCTACACACACATCAACTGCATGCACAGTTCTGCACAGCACGAAGTAGCATTCTACCAGCTGCAGGCTGGGAGCCTGTGTCACCGTTAGGGTTTCGGGACCAGTGTTGCACATGGCTTCATTTGCGCAGGGTGTCAGAGCACTGGCTGGTGACATGACACTGACATTAATTTCAGAGATTAATGCATCTGCTCTGCTGTGACTGATGTCTCAGAGATGCCACTCGAAAGTAATGAGACTTTGAAAACTGACTCGGATGCTTGCACAACCCCCTGGGAAAATACTATCTATCTATCTATCTATCTATCTATCTATCTATCTATCTATCTATCTATCTATCATGTATGTATGTATGTATGTATGTATGTATGTATCTATCTATCTGGGAAAATACTATCTATCTATCATTCATGTATGTATGTATGTATGTATGTATCTATCTATCTATCTGGGAAAATCCTTCCTTCCTTCCTTCCTTCCTTCCTTCCTTCCTTCCTTCCTTCCTTCCTTCTTACCTACCTACCTACCTACCTACCTACCTACCTACCTACCTACCTACCTAGTGTTGACACCTGGTTCTAAAAAACAACAGCAAACCTAGACTGTCCTAAGCCAACTTTCCTTTTGTGGACAAGCTATTAAATGGTGATGTCAAGATCTTACTCTTTCAGAAAGGTTAGGTCTAGAAGTGTGTACTGTGACGACACCACTAAAAACTCCTGCTGACAGATTCCAGGAGAACAGTCGCCTCTCAGGGAGCAATGGTCAGGGCAGGGGAAGAGTGAGGCTGATGGGAAACTAGAAACTCTCACGTCCTCACTGGGTAGTGATTGTATGGGATCTAAATACATAAAATTGAGAAGTGTGTCCATGGAGGGGTGGGGGGGCAAGCTGTATCCTGAAGGTCTGTACACTACACAAGGAACGTAAATCCTACATCTATAAAACGCTAAGGGAGAAAATTCTCTACGTCAAACAAACTGAACATATGAATACTATCAACTTGCATTTTCTGGTTTGCGTAATTACTGTGGTGGTACTAGGAGGTTTCCCTCCAGGTAGTCTCTGTTCGCTGTATTGAGTCTGGGAAAATTACATTTTTCTTTCCCAAATAACAGTTCTTTCCTCAATAAAAGCAAATCTCTATTGACGAGAGTATGAGGAGACAGGAGAGGCAAACAACTTTTAATTTTTTTTCTCATTAAAGCTAGGAACATGATCTGGTATTGGGTGGGGGGAAAGGACTGAAGCCTTGAGGGCCAGCAGAAAGTAAGGAAACAGCGACCTTGGGAGGAAGGAGGTTGGGAGGAATGTAGCTCTACAATGTACCAGAGACCTGGGAAGTGAGGAACTCTCAGGACTCGAAGGGGTGGGGGTTGGGGGGGGCCCTAGATGAAATGCCCTACAGTGTGGAGAGGGAACTCGTAGAACCTGCTTCCAGCAGAAAGACAGGGCATTAAGTAAGGGATGGAGTTGCTATTCCACAGTCAAAACTCTGACCCATAATTCTTCCTGTCTGAAAGAAATGCAGGGATGAAAATGGAGAAGAGCCTGAGGAGAAGAAGGTCCAGGGACGGGCTCAAAGTAGGATCCAGCTCAAGGGGTAGCCCCAAGACCTGACATCATTACTGAGGCTATGGGGTGTTCACAAAAAGGGACCAACCATGACTGCTCTCCAAAAGGCCCAACAAGCAGCTGAAAGTCAGATGCAGATAAATGCACCCAACCAATGAACAAAAGCTACTGACCCTTCTGGTTGAATTAGAGAAAAGCTGGAGGAAGCTGAGGAGGAGGGCGACCTGTAGGAGGACCAGCAGTCTCAATTAACCTGGACCCTGAGATCTCTCAGACTTGGGATCACCAACCAGGCAGCAAACACCAGCTGAGATGAGGCCCCCAACACATATACAGCAGAGGACTCCTGGGTCTGGGTTCAGTCAGTGAAGATGCACCTAATCCACAAGAGACTGGAGGCCCCAGGAACCCCCAAGAGGACTGGTGGGGTGTGTGGGGCAGGGACATCCTCGTAGAGATGAGGGTAGGGGGGTGAGGAGGAGGTATGGGATGTGAAACAGTTGGAGGGTGGACTGGGAGGGGAATAAAATCTGTAGTGTTAAGAAAAAAAAAAAAAGCTAGGTTCATTTAACCACTAGATGGCACACTAGGAGCACACAGAGCATGCTCACACAGGATAATCCCCCCCCCCACCGCCACCCCCAACCCAGCACAGACAGCACTTGATCTCTTGACCTCTAGGTGACACCCTTTCTTCTAAAAGTTGCACCAATCATCAGGAGGACGAGGAGTTCTTGTGTGAGGCTCTTTCTTACTGCATGGACTGTCTGAACACAGATGGTTTGGAGGAGCCCACCCACCCAATTCCCTAGAGGTAAGCAGATGTACCATTGACCACTTAGAGCTTGACTGGGGTATGTTATTTTAATAGATTTTAGTGAATCATAAGACTATAATTCGCTTTGCCTTACGGTGACTTATCTTTTACGGACACTTTTATCTTAAATTTGATTTTGATTAAAACACCTAGAATGTGGTGGCAGAATGCATAGACTCCTGTAGAGGAGTTCATAGACTCCTGTAGAGGAGTTCATAGACTCCTGTAGAGGAGTTCATAACTTCTTTGCTGTTGAGCAGAGAATCCACAGGGCAATCTTATTTCAATAAAACAAGGCTGTTTTCTTTTGCATCTGGGATACCAATACAACTGAAAGCGCTCTGCTTTCTCCCTTCAGTTCAGGATTCTGGAGGACTTGAGAGAAATTGCCATTGACATCTCATCTCGAAGAACCACCTCCGACACACAAATGAAATGTTTACACTATAATGAAATATATATCATATATATTTCATTCATGTTGTGACTTCAAAGTACGAATTTATTCCCTTTTATCTTTACCACATCTACTTACATTGACATTCACATATTTGTTCAGTACCACCTATCTATCGTGTTTTTTAAATACTCCTGTGACATAAGTGATAGAAGACAGCCCAGGAGGTCTTCCTGTACAAATGGGTTGTGGGGAGACTTGGTTTTCAGTGCTGGTTGGACCAGGACTTCCTGCTGCCAAGCAGGGACTCTTGCTGAGTTATGTCCCAGTGACGGGTGGTGTTTCACCGAAAGGGTGAAACAGGTTCCTAGCTGAGGACAGCATCCTCTGCAACAGCGCTTCCCTATTCCCACCAAGGAGTTCTAGGTGGGCTTTGTGTTTCTGGAATAATCTCTCCTGAGAACCATAAAATAATTAGGCCCAGGATGAGCATCCGAAGAGTGCCAAGATTTCTTCTCTAGAGGCAGAGTCAGGGCTTGGTCCCTGAGTGCCACGTGCCATCTGAAAGGGGAGATGTCCCCACAGTCAACATTAGGTTTCTCTTCAGCCTGGTCTTGACATCGGGAGTCAAGACAGAACTCAGTGTGGTCATGCTATGTTTTTCTCTGGCACAAATGTCCATGAGATATCTAAATGAAAAATACATTCAACCAAAATTTAATCACCTAACTAGCATGTTATGCCAGGCACAGTGGATGCCAACAAGCAGGCATTCAAGATTATACTGAACAAAATCTACGGGTGCTTAACATCTGCAGGCCGG
Source organism: Rattus rattus (assembly GCF_011064425.1). Lineage (NCBI taxonomy): Eukaryota > Metazoa > Chordata > Mammalia > Rodentia > Muridae > Rattus > Rattus rattus. The sequence continues at coordinate 46,412,815 of NC_046158.1, read as the reverse complement.
AGACTGAATTCACTGTTTCAAGACTGGCCGACTGTGTCTGCCTCTCTGTCCCTTGCTCCCTCTCTCCCACCCATAACAACTCCAGGCCTAAACTATATCGTAGTTGGACTGGCCATTCGACACTTCAACAGGACTGAAGGGTATGTGTGTGCTTTCTCCCCTTCTATAGGGCAGCCCACTCACACTTGGACTTCCACACTGCTGGTATTATCAGCAAGTGCTGTCTTGGGAGGGTAGCTTGGGGGTCCGACGCCTGATCACTGTGCCCTTGCCTATCAGTCTGCAGCAAACATGGATGTGATTTCTTTATCCCTGGCAGGAATCTGAGCTTGAATCCTGGCCAACTGCTTCTCTGTCTTTGGAAATAGATGTACCGGCTCTATCCCGCCACTGTTACAGATGAGACGTTCAGTCAAATACACCTTACTTTAGTCCTAACCTGGCTGGACTTCCTGGCTGGAGCAGAGGTTCTTCTCAACCCCCTCTCCTCCCTGTATTCCTCATCGCCATACCCGAGTCCTCTTAGCCATGCTGGGTGTTTCAGCATGATCGAGGCAGGCCTGTCTTCACCCCTGCCTGTGTGATGTGTTGTTGCTTCCCTGTTGGTAAAGGTGACTTTTGCTCTGCTCCTCATTAACAGTCCTTCATGGAGCACTTACTATTGCTAAAAGCGTCAAATATGTCACACACATTATTTGATCTTGCTAGGTGTAAGAGTCAACGGTCAATGAAACGCTATGTCTGAAACCAGGCTCAAGGACTGCACATTGTGCAAAAGGTTTCAGGGTAAATCCTTATCTCTCCCAACCCCCCAGTGGGTACTCTTATCTCTATTTTTCAGACAGGACACTGAAGCACAGAGAATGTAAATAACATGGCCATGGTTGGGGTTGGGAGGTGGAGAGAGCTGAGATGTGTGCGGCTTGGGGTACTGCGCTAGGCCCCCAGGCACCTCGTGCTCCTTGGCTCTCCTAGCTGCATGTTAGCCTCTTACCCATTGTTTATGCTCAGAGCCAAGACATCGCCATCCGACCGCAGAGACAGTGCCCCATGGGCCTCTTGCTTGGCACACAGGCAGAACATCCCCTCTGCCTGTTACTGCTTGCTCTGGTTTCCGGAGACAGGCCTTAGTCTCATCCCCTGGTTCCTAATAGCCATGTTCTAGTTTGTTCCTGCCTAAGTGGCCGAAGTGGATTTAATTTAATTGATTCCCCCACCTTGGCCCATTCCTTTAACCTTTAAATCCCCAAATAATTATCTCTCCTACTGACAATCAAGTAATGCCTTTCGCTACCACCTTGACATAGATATGAAATATTAACGATGTAAAAATCAAAGACTTCTTTCTAAACTCAGCTCATAAAACAGGCATGTGAGCCCTCTGCTGCTTTCTTTGATTTTCTCTTTGGAAGGGTTGAGGCCCATGCACATCTCCAATATCCTCGACTTCAAGATAAAAGCACTTAAGGCCAACTCTTGGAGCAATGGGGGAAGCTAAGAGAAAGCAACTTCAGGGACCATCCCTTCACTCTTCTTCCTTAGACAGGGTCTTTCCATGTAGTTCGGGCAGACCCTAAACTTACAGTGTGAGTCTTGCAGGTACTACGTTGTCCCTAGCATGGGGCCTCACTGAGAGCTGGATGTAAGGAGTCCTGGCCCTCTCAAGGAGGGAAATGCTTTCTAGTCACTGTGCGAACTACATGTTGACCACCCCCCGTTTTGTACTTCTGGAATCCAATCTCAGAGATCAATTTTCTTCTTGGACCCTAACATTATATACAAAAAGTTTCAGGGTTTAAAGCATTCTGAACTTTTAGATTAGAGAGGTTCGGCCGTAAAGTTTATGCAAATGTAAAGAGATCTGAAACATCTAAGTCACTAACAGTTTGGATATGGGCTACTCAATCATCAGTAGGCTGATGTAAAAATCACTAAAAATTCCAAACACGGGGCACATGTGACTCATGCATTACGTGTGGGCGTATGTATCCTCTAGTGTGTACTTGATATCTGACCTGCGAAGACCCAAGCTTACTCAACAGCAATGCTGACAGATAAGATTGAGCACCGTCCTTTGCTCCTTCTTGCCTCATATCATATCTCCTTGGCTCTGAGACTCTGACCCTTGATACTTCCGGTTTCTTGGCTCTATCTATCACATGGTCTTTCCGGTGTTTCACTTGGCAGCACCCACACAAAAACTCTGACCTGTCTTGTGATCGCTTGCTCTAGTGTGTCCATTGTGACACTGCCTGGCTTCCCAGAACACCACCCAAGGGAGGTAGTATGGGCACACATCTGCAGGTCCTGTGGTCAGGAAAGACAGAGCTTTAATCTGGGCTATATAAATAGTTGTAGGCAGCGTGCGTGTCTCTCTCTCTCTCTCTCTCTCTCTCTCTCTCTCTCTCTCTCTCCTCTCTGACATTTCCTCTGTTTTTATTTAAGATTTCAAGAATATGATTTTATATTTTATCTTAGAGAAATGTCTCGGAAAATCTTGGAAGTGCTGCCACCGAGATTAACTGTCCTCAGGCCCGCCATATTGAGGGTGTTCTATACCTGAGAGGCTTTATCCCTTTCCCCTTGGCAAGAGAAAGACAGTAAACATTTTGTTTTGTTTTTTTTTTAAACAAAGACTTAACCCTTCAGAGTAAGTCAGAATTTACTAAACTAGATTGTGAGATGCTCAAAAACCTAGAGGAAAACCTAACCAAACCCCCAAAACTCTAGAATTATAAATACAGAGATTTTGATATGACAAAATGCTCTTTTTCAAAATGTTGTTTTTCTTTGGATCAAAAACAACCCAAGAAAACCTGCATTGAATAATAGCAGAGCAATTGACGAGCAAAGACAGTATTCTGGAAAAAAAAATAACCGCAATAGTGTTAACTATTGGAATAATTGCTACAGAGTGTAACAGGCGTGCTTCGAGTGTGGGCAGATGTGGGCTTACTCAGAAAAAAGCTGACAGTTTGCACATTACGTCTCAAGTAGAAGTCAAAACACTGTGTTCCGGGCTCGGATCTTGTGCTTGCCAGTTGGGTGCCTTACTATTCTTTTATAAACTTCAGTTTTCATGTCTGCAAAGCAAAGGCCTGAGCTAATGCGACTACTAAAGGCTTCTGAAGCAGAGGCATAAGAAGCTTCGTGACTCTTCCTCCTTCCAGGTTTACCTAAAATTCCCCATGGTCCGACTGCTTCCTTCAAGCAAAAGTTCCCCAATGGACAGATGCATTGTTCTCGGGTGACTCTCAAAACTTTGAACTCAGCCTAAGGAAGCAGAGGCTTTGTTCTGCATGAGTAAAAGTAAGAAAAAAAATACAAAGAAGGAAAGTACGAAGTTGCATTTAGCAGGAACTCACGAAGCACTCAAGAGCTTGAACAAATGTTCTATTTGCAAGAGCAAAGCTTCTCCTACCCCTGGCTTCATGACACTCTGACACAGACTGGCTCTCTGCAGAAGGTTGTTGAAGCAGACCGTGAGAGCTACAGGGATCCCTAGCAAGCCCCCAGCTTAACTGGGGTGCAACTGCTAGTCTCACCGGGCTCCCAGTCGGCATAATTCCAGCTTCCACAATAACAAGGCAGTAAGCAGTGCAGAAGGCTTACCAGCAGGAGCTGGCCCTAGAACCCAGATCCATAGTCCTCTCCTCATACTGCTGTGCAGCCTAACAAAACTAGACGTTATCAACAGTAGATGTTCTTGATGTTACTGTATCCAACTTTAAATCTGTGGGTGAGACTGTGACACTGCATACGTAACTTGGTACCACAGGACACACCCCGTCATAATTCACCCACCTACAAATCCATTTCCGAGCCATCCTACATGCTTTGTTTTGCACAAGCCAAACCTCCCATAAATAGATGCCAAGTGGCATTTCCATGCTGAATACGGGCTTGTGGATCCCTGTTGAGCTGTTCACAGATCCTCATAGATACTTTTGTTCTTCTGGCCAGTGCAAGCTCTTGCTTATATTTAAGACATTCTACCTCAATAGTAATGTGCTTGTCTGGTGTTCCTACACTTGTATGTAAACTCTTGAGTATTGGGCCATGCCTTAATGTACCTTATAATCCTTCTCAAGAATTCAGTGACACTCGTGGGCAAACAGGTGGGCCAATGGTTACATTAATTTGAAGTGATGTAGTTTTTGCATAATAGCCAACATATTGGTCGTGAGAAACGATCTTAAGAATACTGATTGTATTTCACAGTTTGAGTTGCAATACGACATATGTCTAAATTTCATTTGCTCTCTTGCCCCGGATCCTCTGATGTCCACACCAAGAGCCTAGACTTAAGAGCTACAACAGGTGATCTATATTTTCTTTTAAAAGAGTCTTCTTGATTAACTGGTAAATATAGATATGACTTTGAAGTATGTATATCATAGCTTCTCAAATTGTCAGTCATGACAGTGTTTGAAGGCTTGTAACTGAATGTGAAAAGACAAAAAACAAAACAAAGAAAAAAAAAACCCAAAAAGCAAGTGTGTAACGAATACAAGATCTTTCTGTCTGTGTTTGCCTGGGTTCCATCACATGACTCTACTGTAGCTTTGGTTCTGAGCTCCCAGGTCACCACATGCCACATGTACACAGTGCTACAGAACACTGCTGCAGCTCCCCAGCCCAGACTGCAGACTATTGTACACCATCAACTGCAGTGATCTCTCTGTGCAAAGAAGGCCTTTGTGAATAGAAACATAGAGATTCAATTACAGAAAACAAAGGCTTTTAATATTGGGCTACTGTCATTCTTCAGCATGTCAATATCAAATTTATACTGGATTGCACTGCATCAGAATGTCCCGTTTTACTTTATTATTTAAGATTTAGTTTATGTGTATGAGTGTTGTGCATGCATGTATGTATGTACACCATGGAGTCCATAGAGGTTATAAGACGGTGGACATCAGAGTGCCTGGATCTGGTGTTATATGTAGTTGGTGAGCTGTCATGTAGGTGTTGTAGATTGAATCTGTGTCCTTGCAAGAGCAAGTTCTTTTAACTTAAGCCAATCTCACAGGCCTGATAGGTTTGATTTTAAAAGTTGCTGGTTGACTTGCTGATTTGAGCTTCATTGAAAACAAAATTTAAATGATTTTGTTTGGGGATAAGAACAGAATTATTCTGCCATTTTTGTACTGCACACTGATGCTAAGTGGTGTTTTACCATTGACAATGATAGAACCAGAGCATGAATCAATTCTGAAAAACATCGAGGATGCCCTACAGCCTGCTCTATACTCAGTGTCCAGCCAAGACGGAATTCTGTGCTCGAAAACATACAAGTACACATATGTCACTTTGTTTTGATCTTCAATAGATGATAAATTACACATATTCCAAAGAACTGCGTTAATATAAATTTCCTTATGCTTTAATCATTAAAAAAAGTTTGGGATGCACACCTGTGTCGCATGCCTTTAGTCATGCGAAAGTCTCTTGGGCACAAGAGGTGTGGTGATTTTATGGATCTTTAATGATTGTGTGTGACCGAGAGAGATTTACCAGGCAGTGTCCCGTGTATACAGACTGCTTCTAGCACTTGACCACCCATCTTTCTAGTTTCTTCCTATCCTCCTCTACAGGGACACTCCAAGCTCTTGAAGAAACTGTCCTTTGAAGAAATGGTCAGAAACATGAGTCTTTAAACCCATTCAGAGAAGTAAAGCCTGGTACAGTGGAGGGAGAATCCACAGGACCACATCAAGAGGGCCCAAGGCAGAGGAGACAATGGTGTCCTTAATCTCTGCGCACAGGCGGCTTATGGTGAGAGTGATTACTAAATGCCAAACAGCACAACGCCCACAAGGATTTTGTTTTCTGTACACAATCAAAGCGATCTCTGCTCAGATACAAGGCTTTGTAAGGCATCCCCGATCCACTTGGGTTCTGAATAGCTCACTCAGTCTAATGTTAAATACCTAATAACTGGGTGTTTATGGCTCAAAATTCGTATTGTAAATACTTGAGTTATTTACTATTTATAATGCTAAAAAGAGAACAGTACTTGCCTTTTCCTGAAGCCAAGTACCCCACAGCTGCCACATTTTGACCACAGTCTCAATCCCTTCCCTCTTTAAGGAAGGTGATCAATTTAACTCAACAGCCGGCTATTGGCACTGTAACAAATAATCCATAAAAATATAGGTTTTTCACTGATATAGTTTCCCCATTCCGGTTTGTTCAATACTGTCACGTTTTCTAAGCTATGGCACAGGCCTCATTGTTTTCAAAACAACAGGTAAGGTTCTGTAAGAACAGACTACAATGTAGTTGTTTCTTTTTGAGACAGGGTTTCCAATGTAGCCCAGGCTAGCCTTAAACTCAGGATCCTCCAGCCTCAGTCTCTCAACAGCTGAGAATACTGGGATTTGCCACTATTGCCTGCTCACGTTATATACAGGATTCTTAGAAGATTCCAGGTTCTAACTCACTGTTTATTTTTGCTTTTTGCATGAAGATAAGAGTATAAATTCAGGCTCCTGACGTTCCACACAAATGACTCTCCTCCACTTGGAAATTCAGAACAGGCCCCACAGAGTGTAAGGCTCTTCACCAAGCTAAAAGAGTTTCTTTCGAGAGAACGTCAACCAAGGTGTCAAGGATAATCATGACCACTAGAGCTAAGTTTGCTAATGGCTGACAATGGCAATTAAAATAAACCTCAAACACACTACACAAAGGTCCACAGTGGTTCCTAGTCTGCTGCTGTTCTACATTTCAGCCTTGGCTGGCACCTCTCCTTCCTGAGTATCCGGCTCCTTTCTATAGCTTTTACTTTTAATGTATAACTTTCATTTTAGGTATTAGCCCAGGATCTCACTGTTAGCTACTGTGAGGCATCAGCAATAAAAGGGAAATGACTCTCTGTCCTGGGGGATCTGCCGAGGTCTTTACGGGGGCTAATAATGGGAGGTTTTTGTTTAGTTTCTTTGTAAGAAAATGGACAGAGGAGAGATCCTACCGTGGCCCATGGAATGTCCTTGCTGGACACTCAGATGGTCGGATACAGAAGTAAGCAGGGTCAGTCCTCACAGTTCTGTGCAGTGTTTCTACCACAGGCATGATTTTCCAGTACACTGTGCCATGATAATGGTCTTATGCCTGTTTACCACCAAGAATAGTTTTAGGGAAAGCATTAGACACGCAACACAAAAAAAAAAAAGAATGAGAAAGTTAGGATCCTGAAAATCGTTATTAGAAAGGTAGGCAACAACAGATGGAATCTCACATTCAGGCGGACACCAAGTGACTACAGAAGCTGCTGAAGGCGAACAGCGTGAGAGGCAGAAGCAAAGTAAACTGCAATGCCAACAAAATGCTAACGCTGTGCGTTTTTATCATTGCCCGCCATGGCTGCTCTCCCTCTGCAGAGTAAGACACATGACAGTAAACCAAAGCTCACCGAAGTTTCCCTTTCCTCACTAAAGCTGGGCCCTCAAGAATCACAGGGCAGCCAGGGATGTGCTCACCCTTGGGAACCTATGTTGATGTTCTCAGAGGCCAAGTTCGTGTCTTGTGCAGGGAACTCTGTGTTATTGTCATGCTCTGTGCAGCAAGGACCAGTCCATGTTATTCTTGTTTTCCAAACACTGCTTATAAAGACCTGCAAGTGACATAGCCGTGATGTACGCCTGCCTGTGGCCCAGAAAAACATCCTCCTTATTTCTAGATAGTCTACTGCCTCGTTAGCGCCACGCTGAACCCCACAGTCAAGATTGTTTGGTGATTCTCCACACTGGTTTTTCATTTTCTTAAAGCTGTAAATCCACATAGGAGCTGCCAACTTTGTACTCCTTCTGGGCGTTTATGAGGTACCACCATAGCACAATCTGTATTTATCCCTAGTCCTGTTAGAGTCCCAATACTTCCAGCACTGCTCTGCCAGTGACACCATTAACCACCCTAACCCCAGGGATTCACTACCTTCACCTGCAAGCTCTGTGGATCCTCAAGGTGAGGCCAGAGTGAGTAGGTGACCCCAGGGCAAAATGGAGGGATAGAGCCAGGACTCACACACACAGGGCTTCACCAGGGTCTAGGCTGCTATTTACCTTCTTCTTTTACCTCCAGTTAAAGGTTTCAGTCCTCATCAGGTGACCTAAGTCAACATCACCCTTTATGTATCAGTCTCTCCCTCACAGCACCCTCCATTAGTGGCTACATGTGCTATGAACCTTCTAAATGCCTCTGGTCCATGTCCTGTCTAGTCCCACTCTGCCCTAATCCATCAAGCCTCCCAGGGTAGGTTCTGTATGTGACACCTACCAGGTCTCCTATGAGACACCGTTCCCAATGATCAGAAACACGAAGACAACGGGAGCAGGGAAATCATGTGGCTGTCTGGTTAGATAGTCCACCTGAGTTTAAAATTAGACTATGGCCACGGACAATCTCAGAGTCATTAGTTAACTCTATGAAGACCCCCGAGTATCCAGTGGTTGAACAAACCAAGACCTCAGATGGCAGCTTCAAGGGCCCTCCTCTGGGAAGCATGGCTAGCGGGCTAGCACAAGCTGGATGATCCCGAGAGCAGGGGATGGACCTTCATCCCATTTACCACACTGTAGTGACGTGACTCATGCTGCCTTCCAAGACAGTAAACTTATAAATATTTTTAGGATAAAGATGATCTTTCCATAATTAGATTAGTGTTAATATTTTCTAATTGTGCAGGCAATGCAGAATTTCAAGGTCTATAGAAAATACCAGGGTAGCAAAGTCTTCCTTCTGATTTTTCTTTGAGCTATGCTTGGTTAGGACTTGCTTTCATCTGCCAAGAGTCAGGGCTGAGTGAAGCATTTTGAACACCGTGCACATCATAAGAAACACATACATTTTTCTCTCATCGTGTATCCAATGTACTTAGGTTCTAGAAAAGGGCAGAACCCATTTCCACCCTGCTCCTCTTCTGACACACTGAATTTTTCAAAATCGGCTGTGACTTGGACCTGGAGCTTAAGACACAGTCCTAGAAAGCAGGATTCTACCATCTCTCGTGTCTTTAACATCCTTTCCACAGCTGGGCACTGGCATCATTTGCATCATGTAACACTTAATTAAGGATTTAATTATTTATGCTCAGCAGGAGTAAAATTTAATGGCAGCACAAAATGACAGCACATGAAAACTCAGGTGGGGGAGCTGATGTGACCATTCTGCTAACTCCTTCGAGCCCTGGGGAATAGGAATCCTCTCTTCTTTTGTCCTTACCTAGGGCTTACATCACTCACCTTTTAAAGTGACAGCACCTTGTCACAGAGAAGGTGAGAGGTGATACAGTTCCCGGCACTGTAGTGTTTAAATTCAGACTCTTCAGGCCGGTCTACCTACAATGCTGTTCACATCTACAGACACGAACAGCAGCTCACACTCGCCCAGTTGTCCCATTTGGATCATGGCACTCACAAACACCTCTTTATGCACAGCTCGGAGGCCATTTGTGTTTCGTGCTCACCCTGACCTGCTACCACAGTGCTGCTTTAAGGACATAGAGCAACTGCCTGTTCTCTGAATTCTGCTAATACCGAATTCGGTTGGTGCATATTTACTATATTCCTTCACTTGCTAGACAGAAGATGAAGAGCAAAGTCATCTGCACAAGCACATCATACTTACTTGCCCCCTCCCCATTCCTTTAACCATGTCAATGGTCACAATTCCAGATAATTTCATGCAGAATTCTAACTACATCTAAACAATTCATCGGCTTTAGACACCGTGAGAATTTATTTGTCACCTCCCATTTCCTCTTATGAATTTCCTGTGACTATTGACATTAGTGAATTAAGAGGTGTAGATTTTTATTGCAAAAAGTGACATATTTTCCAAGAGGCTGCTGCAAAATATTTTCTTTCATACATGAGGGAGGGAGGAAGGGAAAGGAGGGATGGAGAGAAAGTGAGAGAGGAGGAAGGAAGAGAGAGAGAGGGAGGGAGGAAGGGGTTGAGGGAGGGAGGGAGGGAGAGAGAGAGAGAGAGAGAGAGAGAGAGAGAGAGAGAGAGAGAGAGAGAGAGAAGGGGGTTGGTACGTGGGGGAGATGAAGTGTCTTTCAGTAAGCCAATATTGAATTTTCCATTGTTGGCGCTCAGCCTGTCTCTCGGGAAGCACTTAATTGAATCAGTCTTGAAAGGTTTCCATTGTGTTTTTCCTCAAACCCTCTTATGGATTGCAGACACATTCACAGTGTGCACAGCTCTGGTGAAAGACGCTGGCATCCTATTCCTCAGTCTGGTCTCCGTCACAATTGCTCATACCTCTGAAGAGGCCGGCATGCTCTCAGGTCAAGAGGAGGTTAAGGCAGACAGGCACGTGAAGCGATGGCTTTCCACAAGGGAAGGAACAAAAGTGCCCGGGAGAAACACGCTGTCTGGTCTTTAAACTGCAGCGAAACTGTGAACGAATTGCTGACCACGAGAGCCAGGGCCACACATCTCCCTGACAGGGACCAGAGGCCAGGAGGTATAACAGACTTCTAAGGTTTTCGACGGCAAGGAAACCAAGAGTAATGGGGACTGAAGGGAAACGGCAGGCACCAGGGGCACTGTCACCAGTATGTCTGATACCTTCCTTCCTTCTGGATGTGCAGTGCTGTCTTTCAATCTCAATCATTTCAATCCAAGACCTCATGAGGAGATGCTAGCTATCAAGGAAAATTCTCAACAAAATGCTGCAGCTGAATTCTTCTTAACGTCTCCCATCCTAATTCAGTCTCTGACTTTAGCCCTATTCTCTATTGCACCTTATACCCTCATTTAAAGCCTATATGTATTTGATAGGGTCTGCACTGAATCACGAGACACAGTGCTTATGTGATACTCTAAGATGTGCAAGGAACTTTTATGTGTAGTCTTAATACACACCAGATCCTTTGTGAGAAAGACATTATTAAGTTGCTTATAGTGGAGGTGACTGAAGAAGGCAGAAAGAGTTATCAGCTAAGTGTACTGAAAACATTAGCATCAGAATTAAAACTTGAACAGGACTTTTAATTCCTAGTCTAATACCATTTCCTCATTAGCTCAATTAAGATACTTTAAAAAAAAAAAAGACACCCTTAAGCTGCAGGGAAATAGCTTTCAAATATCCTTGGCCAGTATGTGTTCAATGCTGTAACCTAGCAACCTACAGCAAAGACACTCATACACTGTACACACACACACACACACACACACTCACTCATGTATGTATACACATACATACACAGAGTTTAGTTTTAGTACCTGGACAATAATGCCCATAAATGTGTGTGTGTGTGTGTGTGTGTGTGTGTGTGTGTGTGTGGTGTGTGTGTGTGTGTCTGTCTGTCTGTCTGTCTATCTATCTATCTATCTATCTCTATCTTCTTTCATT